>NW_024044237.1:35998000-36440500 GCF_014851395.1 Micropterus salmoides
TACCGCCTGAAACCAGAAGAGCGACGTCACCTGTACCGCCTGAAACCAGCAGAGCGACATCACCTGTACCGCCTGAAACCAGCGGAGCGACGTCACCTGTACCGCCTGAAACCAGCGGAGCGACGTCACCTGTACCGCCTGAAACCAGCAGAGCGACGTCACCTGTACCGCCTGAAACCAGAAGAGCGACGTCACCTGTACCGCCTGAAACCAGCAGAGCGACATCACCTGTACCGCCTGAAACCAGAAGAGCGACGTCACCTGTACCGCCTGAAACCAGCAGAGCGACGTCACCTGTACCGCCAGAAACCAGCAGAGCGACGTCACCTGTACCGCCAGAAACCAGCAGAGCGACGTCACCTGTACCGCCTGAGCGACGTCACCTGTACCGCCTGAAACCAGAAGAGCGACGTCACCTGTACCGCCTGAAACCAGCAGAGCGACATCACCTGTACCGCCAGAAACCAGCAGAGCGACGTCACCTGTACCGCCAGAAACCAGCAGAGCGACATCACCTGTACCGCCAGAAACCAGCAGAGCGACGTCACCTGTACCGCCTGAAACCAGCAGAGCGACATCACCTGTACCGCCTGAAACCAGCAGAGCGACGTCACCTGTACCGCCTGAAACCAGCAGAGCGACGTCACCTGTACCGCCTGAAACCAGCAGAGCGACGTCACCTGTACCGCCTGAAACCAGCAGAGCGGCGTCACCTGTACCGCCTGAAACCAGCAGAGCGAATTCACCTGTTTGTACCTTCACAATATGAGCCCTAAAATCACGTGTGTTCCTTAAACTTCCCAAAGTGAATCTGTATGAAACAAAGAAAGAAACACGACTGACACTGATGTAAGCGCAGAGTAAATATAACTGCTGGACACACACAAAGGTCAGCGGCGCCCAGCACAAAGACAAAGGAGGAGGAGGAAGTGAATCACAGCAGCTTCCCCCCGTCGACCTTTTTCCTCCTTCAGACGTCAGCTGCTTCACATAAAACCAGCTTCTGTTCTCAGGTCAGGAAGTACGGCACCTGCAACACTCATCGCCCTCCAACGGTTTTACGATGTGTTCATGCAGTTTCAAAATAAAAGACTAATCCTCTAAACTTTGGGAAGTGACTCATCAGAAGAACAGCTGACCCTCAAACAGTCTAACTTTAAACTGCACGGCAGAAAACAGTCTGTGACTGTCTAAGACCACGAGACCTGAACCTGCAGTTAAATACACATCCATCCTCCCTGCATCTGCAGCCCCAACAGGCTTCACCGGATCGTCTCCGGCTGAGGTGCAGACCGGAAACACGGGGACGGAGGGGGAGGAGACAACAGGTACAACACGCAACAGGTTCCGAGGCCGGGATCAGACGGGGGCGCTGAGCTCAGGTGGTTCTGTACGGACCTCGGACTCACCAGGATGCTGCTTTGCCTCTGACTGTTAAGATGGAAAAACTTGGCGGCCATCCCGAAAACCTTGACACCACTTATGTACTGCTGTTATTTAAAGAGGCGGACTGACAGTTTGACACCACGGTGAACACGGACTGCTGGTTTTTTCCTCGGCACTGAGAGGAAGTCAGCTGCAGCTCTGCAGTCAGTGGCGTTAGTCAGAGTCTGTGAGTCAGCAAATCACTTCACATCCTTTGTCCTGAGGTTCAGAATGATCGTCCCTGATCCCTGACGGTGAACTCGTCTTTCTGCACCGTTTCTGTTCTTTAGGTTGACAGCACACTACAGAACTGTAAGAGAGGGCAAAAAAAAAGGTGGAGGGAGAGAAGCCGGGAGGCTAATCTGAGAGGGCAACGAGCAGAAGGCCGGAGGAGGAGGAAAGTGAAGTGCAGGTTGGAGGGAGGCAGGAAGCCGGTGAAGGCTGCAGATAAAGAACGAGCCGAGGACAGAAACAGACCAGAGGATGCAGACGCTTCCATCACACTTCCACCTTTAAACACCGCCGAGGAGGAGAACTGACCACCGCTGAGTCTGGCAGGCAGCGGTGTGAAGTCACAGAATCAAGCCCACAGCGCTGCACGTAGTTCACTTTACACACATGAAGTACTAATACTGCAGCTCTGTGAGGCTGCACTAGCTTTGAGCTGAATGCTAATAGCAGCTGCACGATAACAAAGCTAACACGCTGATGCTTAGCAGGTCTGACGTCTGTGAAAGTCCTCCAGTAATCCAAGGAAGGTTAAAATCCGGGCAGCTGGACCTGGTTGAAGATACTTAAAGACATTTAGACCCCAAGAGGTTAAATATCTGAGTTTTATGGAATTACATTACTCTCTTTATTCAGGAGCATGAGAACTGTCCTTTTATCAGAAAGCTGTACAGAATAAAGTCGTGGAGGATGAACCTGGTTAAAGATTAACTGCCCGTACGGGGTAAAGCGAACGCCCACGTACACAGATTGAGCAGAAGCAGATTTATGCGGAAGGAGGGTCTGTGTGAGGGCAGAGAGCGTTTAGAGGGAAGGCGTTAAAAAATCATGAAGTCATGTTCTCAAATTGAAAGACCGCACTGGTGACTAAAGATGGTAATATAATTCAGTCAGAACTGAAGAAGTCCGAATGCAGCACAAAGGCCTGAGACTGAGGTCTGCAGAGAGAAGTCCAGCAACCCGTCCTCATCTCAGGGCGTCACATCTGGACGCTTGGTCAGAGCCCGCGGCGTCGCTTTTAGGTCCAGTTGTGCACGCGTAGGGCTCCACGGTCATGTGATTAAATATGCTCGTTCGACTAGTGGATAAAACTAGTGGTTAACGTTGTGAAACGGGGAAACTTGTTCAGGTTTAGACACCAAAACTACTGTGTTAGGTTTAGGAAAAGATCGAGTTCTTCAACATCTCTAAAAAGAATCAGTGTTGACTTTGATTCACACAGTAAACAAACTGAGCACCAGTCTCCCTCCTTAGTGGCACTTTTCTGGTTATATATACTAAAGTCGTACTTTTAGCATTGAACTATGGCCTAAAGGCCGCCGTGTGCGTTGACAAAGCATCCAGATGTGACGCCCTGAGAACGAGAACGGGCTGGATCTTCAGACTTTATCCAGAACTTATAAGTTCTGTAAGTAAGTACAATTTTGAGGTGCTTGTCTTTTCTTTTCATGCCTCTTCTGTCCTCCACCTCGGAGGAAAGTACGTTTTACGGCACCACATTTATCTGACGGCTTCAGTTCAAAACATAAGAAAAGCAGAAACCGTCCGTCCGTTAATTAAATGTGGGAGATGGATCAGTGGATAAGACACGTGCCTTTGGTGTGAGAGACCCGGGTTCAATCCCCCACCAATGTGTCCCTGAGCAAGACACTTAACCCCTCGTTGCCTCAGAGGCGTGCGACCTCTGACCTAAATAGCAAGCTGATGCTTTTCTTGGATAAAAGCTAAATGAGTAAATGAAGATTTGCTGCTTTTCATTTGAATAATTTAATTGTATTTCTTCCTCGCTGATGTTTAAACGGTCTTAATCACACCGTAGCTTAGTGGTTATATTGTTGTCACATCATATAATAATAATAATGATCTTTACTTATAGAGCACTTCTCAAAACCATGTTGCAAAGAAACACATCAAACATAAAGCAGAAGAAAAGAGAGACATATTTTACATCAACACTTTCTCTCTGCCACATGTTGCCGTCTGACTAAATCTGCCGTGTTTGCATTCATTCATCGACATAAAGACGTGCTGCCGTCCTTCCTTTAAAAATAAACAAATAAATAGATTAAATAAACCACCTGAAGCTTCATGTCCACCCCAGCAGGAGACGTGTCCTCCTGTAAACTCTACCCTACTCTTGTCAAATACAGTATATTTTTGTATTACTGTGTATACTTGTACACTTTTATATACTTTTTCTTTATATATATATATTTCTGTATCTATGTTTATGTGTCCTGTTAAACGCCAGCGTAGCAACGCAAATTCCTCGTATGTGAAACTGATACAAACCAAGACTTACTCCTCCAAACACTCCCCTCCACTGCCTCCTCCTCCTACTCCCCCCTCCCTCCTCCAAACACTCCCCTGCCTCCTCCTCCTCCCCCCTCCTCCAAACACCCCCCTCCTCCTCCTCCTCCCTCCTCAAACACCCCCCTCCCCTGCCTCCTCCTCCTACTCCCCCCTCCCTCCTCCAAACACTCCCCTGCCTCCTCCTCCTCCCCCCTCCTCCAAACACCCCCCCTCCTCCTCCTCCTCCTCCTCCCTCCCTCCTCCAAACACCCCCCCTCCTCCTCCTCCTCCCCCCTCCTCCAAACACCCCCCTCCTCCTACTCCCCCCTCCCTCCTCCAAACACTCCCCTGCCTCCTCCTCCTCCCCCCTCCTCCAAACACCCCCCCTCCTCCTCCTCCTCCTCCTCCCCCCTCCTCCAAACACCCCCCCTCCTTCTCCTCCTCCCCCCTCCCTCCTCCAAACACCCCCCTCGTCCTCCCTCCTCCAAACACCCCCCCCCTCCTCCTCCTCCCCCCTCCTCCAAACACCCCCCTCCACTGCCTCCTCCTCCTACTCCCCCCTCCCTCCTCCAAACACCCCCCTCGTCCTCCCTCCTCCAAACACCCCCCTCCTCCTCCTCCTCCCTCCTCCAAACACCCTCCCTCACCCCCCCCCCCCCCTTATCTCTGTCCTGTTGTTGTAATCAGCTCTGAAGACCTGCAGCACAACAAAACACAGGATACAGCTGTCCGTCAAACTGCTGCAGAGGAAACACACACACACGTGCACACACACACATGCACACACACACGTGCACACACACGTGCACACACACAATCAGACTTTGATTTCTGCATCACGGCTACATGCTGAGCCAACCCGCAGGTCCAGGATCAGTTCAGTGACTTGGAATGAACAACAGAAAGATCCGTGTGGAGACGGAGAGAAATCAGTGGCTCTCAAACTGAGGGGCGGGCCCCTCTAGGGGACCACAAAGCCTCTGCAGGGGGGGGCGTGGACGACCAGGAGACACACATGGAGCGAGCTTGTTACATACATCGTCCAAACTCGGCCCTCGGAGGCTCCTCGTTCCAACGTGCTGCAGCCTTGAACTGGAACGACCTTCAGAAGATCTTCAAACAATCTCCGTATCTGCGTCTGCAGTTATTTATAATACATTATTATATTGATACTTATTCTTCATACTCTTTATTCCCGTCCATCCCGTCTAAGAGGACATCCTGCTCTTGCCAGGCTGTGGCTGAAAATAAGAAGTTCTTAAACTAAATCAAAAATAAATAAATAGTTGCATGAACAGAATTTCTGCAGGGAAATAAAAAATGAGAGCCTGCTGATGCGCTCGTGCTGACTTCCTCCTTTACTTCTTGTTCCCCAGTATTGTTAATGATTGATAAGAATTCAGTCTGTTTACATGTGTGGCAGGAACATTTTTCAGCTTCTGAAGGGTTGATAACCGAGAAGAACCGCTGATTTGGTCGTGAACAGTCTGAAACTCTTCCTGTGAAAGTTTCTCCTGCTGACACGTTTGTTTGATGCTGAAAAGGCAGGTTTTCCTCTCTGAATTCTCACCCGTGTGTGATGGAAACGATGTTTAAACGCTGAAGTTTCTGCTTGGATTGAAGAGATTTTATTAACCACACCTCTCTCCCCAAACACCACGCACACCCTTTCCTCTTCTCATCCCTCGCCGCGGCCTGCCCTGCCTCTCGCCACTCCCTCATCATCATCATCACGCCTGTAATTCTTTCCGTCCTCTCAGCTCTCCCTCCTCCGTCTCTTCTTCTCTGTCTTTAAATCCCAGCGGCTGTGTCCCTGTTTGGATCACAGGAAGTCCTCGGATGGACTTGAACCTGAGACCTCAGACCACAGAAGCATCACGCTGAAGTTAAATACAGATGTGAAAACTCTGCGTTGACTTTCACATCAGCTTCAGTCCTACGGGAAGACCAAGAGGACGTCTTCTAGTTTTTTATCCAAAACCCAAAGATATGAAGTTAATAGGAGAACAGAGAAAGAGCAGCAGTGACCAGCTGAAGGCTAGCTGTTTCCCCCTGCTTCCAGTCTTTATGCTAAGCTAAGCTAACCATTTCCAGACTCCAGCTCTGTGCTGAACACACAGACTGAGTTCTGACATCTTCCTCATGTTCCACCTGCTGAAACAGGAAGCTCAAATTTGGTGATAGGCTGACAGACCTGTCAATCAAAGCAAACGTGCTGCCGAACAAAGCTTTCTTACTGAACAAACAAACAGAGAGGGAGGGAGGGAGGGAGGGAGTGACCTTCGTTCTTCACCTCCAGCGAGTAGAGAGAGAGAGAGAAAGGACAAGATGAGAACCAGGAAGTGAGAGAGGGAGGGAGATGTGAAAAAAAAGACAGAAAGTAGAGCAAAAGTATATAACGGACAAATAAAAGAGAGGGAGGAGGGAGAGAGAGGGTGGGCGAGAGAGGCAGTATAATAACAGTCAGTCTCTATTGTGACAAACAGAGGGTTGATTGTTCCAGAGCTGTGACTGGAACCACACAGTGAGACACACTGAGACACACTGGGAACACTGGGTAACAGTGGAAACACACTGGGAATGATGGGTAAAAGGGAGAACACACTGCAGAAACATGATCATGCGCTGGAGGAGGGATTGTTGCCGGCTATTCCACGCAGAGAAGATTCCTGAATCAATGAGGAGTTGAACACAAAAGTTATTAGCAAGCATCTAAGAAGCCTCGTTAATGAGGGTTTGCACACTGTACATCGCTGCTAGTCAATATCGACTGCAATCGACTACAGCTTGGCCATAGTAGCGTAGCGCTTGGCCATAGTAGCGTAGCGCTTGGCCATAGTAGCGTAGCGCTTGGCCATAGTAGCATAGTGCTTGACCATAGTAGCATAGAGCTTGGCCATAGTGCAAAGAGCTTGGCCATAGTAGCATAGTGCTTGGCCATAGTAGCATAGCGCTTGGCCATAGTAGCATAGCGCTTGACCATAGTAGCATAGCGCTTGGCCATAGTAGCATAGAGCTTGGCCATAGTAAGGTGGCGCTTGGCCATATTAGCGCAGAGCTTGGCCATACTGCAAAGAGCTTGGCCATAGTAGCATAGTGCTTGGCCATAGTAGCATAGCGCTTGGCCATAGTAGCATAGCGCTTGGCCATAGTAGCATAGCGCTTGACCATAGTAGCATAGCGCTTGGCCATAGTAGCATAGCGCTTGGCCATAGTAGCATAGAGCTTGGCCATAGTAAGGTGGCGCTTGGCCATATTAGCATAGCGCTTTGTCATAGTAGCGCAGAGCTTGGCCATAGTAGGGTGGCGCTTGGCCATAGTAGCATAGAGCTTGGCCATAGTAGCATAGCGCTTGGCCATAGTAGCGTAGCGCTTGGCCATAGTAGCGTAGCGCTTGGCCATAGTAGCGTAGCGCTTGGCCATAGTAGCATAGCGCTTGACCATAGTAGCATAGAGCTTGGCCATAGTGCAAAGAGCTTGGCCATAGTAGCATAGTGCTTGGCCATAGTAGCATAGCGCTTGGCCATAGTAGCATAGCGCTTGACCATAGTAGCATAGCGCTTGGCCATAGTAGCATAGAGCTTGGCCATAGTAAGGTGGCGCTTGGCCATATTAGCGCAGAGCTTGGCCATACTGCAAAGAGCTTGGCCATAGTAGCATAGCGCTTGGCCATAGTAGCATAGCGCTTGGCCATAGTAGCATAGCGCTTGGCCATAGTAGCATAGCGCTTGACCATAGTAGCATAGCGCTTGGCCATAGTAGCATAGAGCTTGGCCATAGTAAGGTGGCGCTTGGCCATATTAGCATAGCGCTTTGTCATAGTAGCGCAGAGCTTGGCCATAGTAGGGTGGCGCTTGGCCATAGTAGCATAGAGCTTGGCCATAGTAGCATAGAGCTTGGCCATAGTAGCATAGCGCTTGGCCATAGTAGCATAGCGCTTTGTCATAGTAGCGCAGAGCTTGGCCATAGTAGGGTGGCGCTTGGCCATATTAGCATAGCGCTTTGTCATAGTAGCGCAGAGCTTGGCCATAGTAGGGTGGCGCTTGGCCATAGTAGCATAGAGCTTGGCCATAGTAGCATAGAGCTTGGCCATAGTAGCATAGCGCTTGGCCATAGTAGCATAGCGCTTTGTCATAGTAGCGCAGAGCTTGGCCATAGTGCAAAGAGCTTGGCCATAGTAGCATAGTGCTTGGCCATAGTAGCATAGCGCTTGACCATAGTAGCATAGCGCTTGGCCATAGTAGCATAGAGCTTGGCCATAGTAAGGTGGCGCTTGGCCATATTAGCATAGCGCTTTGTCATAGTAGCGCAGAGCTTGGCCATAGTAGGGTGGCGCTTGGCCATAGTAGCATAGAGCTTGGCCATAGTAGCATAGAGCTTGGCCATAGTAGCATAGCGCTTGGCCATAGTAAGGTGGCGCTTGGCCATATTAGCATAGCGCTTTGTCATAGTAGCGCAGAGCTTGGCCATAGTGCAAAGAGCTTGGCCATAGTAGCATAGTGCTTGGCCATAGTAGCATAGAGCTTGGCCATAGTAGCATAGAGCTATATTAGGGTAGAGCTTGGCCATAGTAGCGTAGAGTTTGGCTATATTAGGGTAGAGCTTGGCCATAGTAGCGTAGAGTTTGGCCATAGTAGCGTAGAGCTTGGCCATAGTAGCGTAGAGTTTGGCCATAGTAGGGCAGAGCTTGGCTATATTAGGGTAGAACTTGGCTATATTAGGGTATAGTTAATATTTACTATACTATAATTATATATTATTCCATCCATCCATCGTCAACCGCTTATCCTGCGTACAGGGTCGCGGGGGGGCTGGAGCCAATCCCAGCCTACATTGGGCGAAAGGCGGGGTACACCCTCGACAGGTCGCCAGTACATCGCAGGTCCTAATTATATATTATTAATATAGTACATTAATACTATAAGTCCTGCAAATATTTATTTATAATGGCCTAATGATAATAATAAAGCAATGTTCCAATTCTTACCACTGTTGTATATTTTATTTGTTCCAAAGTGATTTTAAGTTTCACGAACCAAGAATATTCTGTAACGTTACATCACGAGCCAGATGTATCTTGATTTAGGTTAAAGCTTTACAACATTACTGAGAATTTAATGATAGAATAACAGCATTACTAACATTAACACTATCGTTCTGCTGTTGCTGGACACGTCTGCTGTGTTGGCTGCAGTGGTCTGTGTGACTGGGCCTGGGGGAGCTAACTGGAGCTAGCTAGCTATTCCTGACAGCCCCCCGAAGTACAGTATATTACCCTAACCCTAACCATCACAGGGTGTGTCCTTAAAGTTATTGATTGTATGCATGTCGACCGGTTAACAGATAGGGTTAACCTCCTTTGTGTTGCTGTGCAGCCTCCGGTAACGCTTGGTCGGCTTCTTAACTCCGAAAACGTTTGAACACATTTTTGATTCGCCGTCAATTTTAGTAAAACTGCCGATAGTCAAAATCTACACAGTTGATTTCTCGCCTCAAAACTTCTCAGAAGTGTATTTAAAGTTCTGTTGTTGGCCTCTAAAGAATAAAACGCTTTGCATTAGGATCTATACTGTACGTAACATGCAGGTCTACAGAACAGGAGCCTCCAGCATACTTTCTTCAGCTTCAGGATCAGGCTGCGTAAGGACAGAATTCCTTCACAGTCCGTTGGCTAACAGGTTTTTTGTTGTAGGAACGTTGAGATAAAGTTTTAGAAAAGCTTAAACTATTCGCAGTGTTTCAGCTTTTATCTGCGTTTTGAGCTCAGAACTTTTCTGTTTCTGAGTTCTCTATTGACATTCTCTAAACACTGCCGTGGATCCTCATGAGAACCGAGAACAGAGAGCATGTGCAGAACCACAGCTGATGTCACTGTGCGGGCGGCGGTTACATCATAGCCATTTGTCTCATGGAGTTTCTTAAGAGGAAGACATGTTGGTCCAACTTCCCGTTTCACACAGGAAGGTGTGTGTGTGTGTGTGTGTGTCGGGGGGGGGGGGGATGATGTAACAGCTGTTGTAATCAGCTGTAAAAGACGTAGAAAAAACGTCAGACTGATCACATCATCAATACATGAAACACAACAAAGGCTGCGTTCAGGCTGCAGCCAGAGTGACTCAGATCTGCTGTGTTTCTAACAGGTCACATGGACCCTGATCTGTTCCAGGTCAGAGTGGAGCCACTTTCACATGTGGTCCGAATCAGATCCAGGTCCGATTGTTTGTCTAAAGCGACCGTCGTCACAGTTCTGGTCTAGACGGAGCCGCGGGGAACGAAACAGCTCCGCAAAAGCCAGAATTCAACGTGTGTCTCTCTTTCTCAGCTCACACGCTGATATTTAAACTGTAATGTGAGCTGTCAGTCAAAACAATCTGGGTAACAAATCAGAATTGAGCATTCAGCCTGCAGAGTGACACTGAGACACTTCCAGCACCTGCTCAGGTAAACAGCTGGAGCCTCTGCCATCTGTAGGAACAACACAGAAATACTGATGTAGGAGACGGGAACAGAGCAACTCAGATTTCCTGACAAACTGCTTAGAAACATCAGTGACAGGAGGAATATCTGTGAAGGACTCAGTTAATCAATCAATCACCTACTGACCGTCGCAGTGAGCGGGAAGAAGCAGAAGAAGAACTGCAGGGTTTTGTTTCTCAGCTTTATCCTGAAGCTTCAGCTGAAACAGGAAGCCGAGTTTCCTTTTTACAGGATGTTTGTGTTGCATGTGAACGCCCCGCTGCTGGTCCCACAGACCTGTTACTCTTCATCATCATCACCATCATCAGAGTGTGGCTCAGCCTCTGGTCACCCTCTCTGCTCTGTTTTAGTCTCTGATCAGCTGATTTAAAACTCTCATGTTGTTCGGTTTCCTTCTCACCTGCAGAACAGTAAGAGGACTCTGGTTCTGGTCCCAACAGATTCAGATTCAGGTCCACACAGATTCACAGTGAAGAATCCTTCGTCTCCCCTCATCAGTAAATCTCTGTTTCAGTGTTACAGACGCCTCCGGACTCGGCAGAACAAACACTTTTTGAATTTGTTCTAAAGAACGAGAAACTGATTTTATGAGGAGACGATGACGTGGAGGCTGAACGAGAAGCTGATCTGAGACCAGGTCCAGAGCGACTGAGAGAAACGGATCAAACCAATCGGCTATTAAGTAAATGTGACGCTGCGTGTTTGAGGACGAGGTCGGGATGGTGAACTGGTGTTTTGGCTGCAGCTCATTAGAATAAAAGCAGATATTAAGTTCTCAGATTCAGTCCGCCTGTACAGACCCTGACCCTGCAGAGACCCTGACCCTGCAGAGACCCTGATCCTGCAGAGACCACTACAACCAGTCTGCACCCACCAGCTTCTAGAGTCTGGAGATTCAGTTTAGTAAGTAAAGTTGGTTTATATACAGCAGCACCTTCCACAGACACAAATCACAAAGTTCTTCAGAATAAAGTGAGAAACAGTAAAAACACAGAAAGAGCCAGAAAACCTGTCTGAATAACAGATTCACAGCTTTTCAAAAGAATCATCAGAATTTAAACAACGTCCAGGGGGAGACCTGAGGACCTGAGGACCTGAGGACCTGGGACTCCAGGGTGGAGTCTGAAGCTGCATCAGAGATGTAAAGAGGAGTTTGTCCCTGCAAGACTCGAACACGGACAATTCTAATCAAAGATGCGTCTGTGCTCCAGTTTGCGCCCAAACTTCCTCTCTGCGTCATCCCCACTGTCCCCACAGCTCCCACTGTCCCCACAGCTCCCACAGCAGGAGACCTCTCACCCAGAACCTGAACTCTGCCGGGACTCCGGAGGACAGACCGCAAGACGAGCCGCTTCCTGCGGGACGCCCCGACCGACGGACTCAATCTGAGACAGAAAGATTTAAAGAGTCTCTCACCTCTGATCCGAGCTGGTCTCCGTTCTGATCCGGGCTGGTTTCTGGTCTGATCCGGGCTGGTTTCTGGTCTGATCCGAGCTGGTCTCCGTTCTGATCCGGGCTGGTTTCTGGTCTGATCCGGGCTGGTTTCTGGTCTGATCCGAGCTGGTCTCCGTTCTGATCCGGGCTGGTTTCTGGTCTGATCCGGGCTGGTTTCTGGTCTGTGTTCCGGTCCCTGCAGGTTTCTGTAACAGTAAAGTCCGGAGCGGCTCTCGGTCGGACTGGCAGCTCTGGGAGGAGAAACTCCGCTCTGCGCTCAACAAGTCAAGCTACACACAAGGACAGCCGCTGCAGCTTCCGGTTACACGTTTCAAAATAAAAGCGTCATGCAGGATGACAGATTCTGCTTCCGCTTTTTCAATCACGGCAAAAAATAAATATCAACAAAGGTCACGTGGACTTCAGAACCTGAGAGGGATTTATGGTTGTTTTGTGGTTTTTATACTGCGCTACTGAAGTTTTTAATATGAACTTACTGTAGGTCGAACGTCTATTAACAGAGAAATACCTATGGTGCAGTGGATAAGACTCATTCCTCTGATGTGAAGGACCCGGGTTCAATTCCCAATGTGTCCCTGAGCGAGACACTTAATCCCTCGTTGCACCAGAGGCGTGCGACCTCTGACATGTACAGCAGCTGTAAGTCACTTTGCTAAAAGAATAATTATTATTTACATTCTGTGCTGATTGTGTTGTAGGTGCAGTTTCCTACAGGAACCCCGCCCTCTGTCCTCATTGGATGATTGACAGGTTCAGCCATCTTGTGCACAGACCTGCTGATGAGATGTGCTGGTTAAATAAAAGTCAGTAAGTTTGAAGCCAAGCTGGTTTTTCTTAATTCTCCCCAGCAGCTGTTTTCCTCTGTAATCCCTGTAAATCCCCAACAGATGAGATTTTATCTGCATCTAATCCCCGACGCCGTGTTCTCAACTGGATCTTCAGTTCTTCCTTCAGCTGATCTGAAAGCATGAAATCTCCTCCAACTGGACACGGAGAGGCCGAGCTCCTGCAGGAGGTCAGAATCCTCTCTCCTCCCCCTCAGAGTCAGAACCTGAACTCACAGACATGAAACATCTGGATCATTCGATCTCTGACGTCCGTCCTGAACAAACGTCCAGAAGCCACCAAAGAAACTGCTGATAGATCGGTCGCCAATTAATCCGGCTGACATCTGGCACCGATACCTGCGCTCACGAGGGTCAAATTAATACTTATTTAATTAATACAAACTAATAAATTAACTTCAGTCAGTTCTGCCAAAGTCCTTCTACTGCTTAGTCCCGCCCCTCGGCAGCCATCTTGGCAAGGCCTCAGGTATCTGGGACTAACAGGATCAGGTCTCTCTCTGAATGAACGGGCAGAGAGCCAGAACTGCACTTTGATATTTTAAAATGTTTCCCGGCTCGGCTGGTAAAAGCAGACGACTGGCTGTCTGGCGGGCGGGATGGCCGCCATCTTTGCACTACAGGCTTCGCCCAGAGGATTCTATTCAGGACTCTGTAAGCGTGTCTCTTTCTTAAATCGTCTCTGGTTCTGCTCACAGTCTCAGAACAGGGACGAAAGAAAAGTAGAGCTTGCGCTGAGTTACAGAAGCTAGACAGGAAGTGACGTCAGAACCCTCTTCTAACACTGAAGCTACTGAACCTCCTTCAGAAGATCAGTTTTTAAAGGTCATCCGCAGGAGGCCGCAGTGTTCAGGACTCGTGTTTCCACTCGTGCACCGATGCCTGGACTTGATCGGACAGCAGTCCTTCAGTACAGTAGTGAGGAAGTCCTCGTGAACACTGTGTACTGTCCCCTGCGAGCGGTGAGAAGCTGGACAGCGGTGGAGTTTCCTCCTCGCTGCCCAAACAACAATCAGAGCCCTGCAGACAGGAAACAGGAAGCGCCTGAGACAATACAGCAGAGAGGATCCGGAGCCCGGAGCATTTTTCAGGCACGAAACAAGGATGCAGTCGCACATAAAGTTTTTCCTTATCACTGCAGGAAAACAGCCGCCTGCAGGAACTCTCACTGCAACAGTTCAGAGTCTGAGAGCGACCTGCAGACGTCATTTTCACTTTTCATTTCACTTTATTGATAAAGGTCCTAAATAAAAGAATCCTCCATCAGGCTCCTGTGGCCGCACACGGTTTCACTTCTGTACAATCACAACATATCGGATGCTTCACACTAAAGATGCTTTGCTCTCACCGTGTGTTTGACATATTTACACTGGGGACGCTTTCTGGAGGCGCTGATTTTGTCCCCGCCACTTTTTAAAATCATAATTTGTTAAAAACGGCTTGCACCAAGAAATGTTGAATAACAAATGAAATGCTTTGTGGAGGTAAAGACAAACATGCAATAGAATGTAAATATATAGAAGAAAAAAGTGTTCAAAAAAGTAACTTCAGCTACAAAAACAATCTGCTGATGCTGACACAGTTTCTTCAGTTCTCTCCCGGTGAACATGACAAACAGGTCTGAGACGTCTTGCAGCATCGAAACAATCAGCCGTTTAACATCTGCAGGTAAAGTGGATTTATTATCTTTAGCTAACGCTGTTTTCACCCGAGCCCTTATGTCTCCATCACTTTTCAACGCAAACATGTGCAAACATGATGAAGCTAATAACAAATCAAAACAAAGATTAGATCATGTCCTCCTGAAGCCTGAGGGACAGAAGACAGATCCTCCAGAGCGTTCAGCTCCTCTCCTGTGGAACCAGGTTCCAGTTTGGGTTCAGGAGGCAGACACCATCTCCACATTTAAGAGTAGGCTTAAGACTTTCCTCTTTGATAAAGCTTATAGTTAGGGCTGGCTCAGGTGAGTCCTGAACCATCCCTTAGTTATGCTGCTATAGGCCTAGACTGAGTCCGGATCTGTGGTTGCAGGCTTCCTGCCGCTCCCGTGTTCCTGCTCGGCACCAGCTGCTAGAATTATTAGTACTAATGCGGATTTCATGATGTCGCAAACGCAACTGTTTACACAAGTTCAACAAATCCCAGTGAATGTAGAGTGACTTGTTATTTTCACCTCTCATCTCCGTTTCCCTCCAAACGTTGTCACCTGTCAGCAAACTCAGCAGACGTGTGTGTGATACCAGCATCTCACATTTACCCACAACAAGAACAGCAAAGGACCGTGAAGAACCAGGATCCAGATCTTCTTGTTCTGCAGAACGTGCAGTATCGTGGTCGAACATAAAGGAAATCGTCTCCTGACAAACGCTTTGAGAGAGAACGTCAGAAACTCACGGAGGACGTCAGAGAGACGCTGAGACACAGGCTGCAGGACAGAATCAGCTGGTTTAAGCAAGCTTGGTCAGGGTCAGGGTCCGGGTCAGAGTCAGGGTCCGGGTCAGGGTCAGGGTCCGGGTCAGAGTCAGGGTCCGGGTCGCCAAGTCCTGGAGGGACTGTTTGATGATTCAACGTTTTAAAATATCAGTTTTCACTTATTCCCAAAATTTCATTAAAAAAAATGCAACTTTCATCACAATTTTGTAGAAAAGCTGCCGCAAAATGACAAAAATGGTTATGAGATCCTGGAAGGACTGTAGTGCTATTTTATTAATATTGGTATTATTATCACTGCTTTACATCTCTATGTGGAACTTACATTGCGCTGCTGAGACAATGAAAATAATCTTGAGTTGCAGCCCTAGAGAATAATATCACACAGAGTACAGTCTGTGCAATGAGAGGACTGCTGTTAATCAATTTGGTGCTTTATAAATAAAACTAAATTTAATAAAATCTTAATTTAAAGCAGAAGAAGTGAGGCGTCTTCTCTCATCAGGCTGTGATGAAGCCATCTGTCCACCAGAGGGCGCTGCAGACTCACAGGACAGCTGATGTCACGTGACTTTCTTTGCACTGTGTTAAACTATCAGCGGTCATTAAATAAATATTCTCCATGAGGTCAAACAAGCTGCTGAGCTTCTGACATGAGAAGATCTTTAACTCCAAACAAACAACCCGACGTATCTTCCTTTCACACTTTGTTTTACTCCAGAGAGTTCAGGGGTCTCAGGACGCTCTGGGATCAGTTTTTACTGACATTTATCCGCAAAGAATAAAAAATTAACATATATTCATGTGACAAACTGTCAGAGGAACAGGTGTGAACGTTACTCACAGAGGTCAAAGGCCCTCGACTCGAACATGAGCCTCTAGGTCTGGAAAATGAAGACGTTTGAAATGCAGTTTTAGGGTTTAGAGAGGAGCTGGCCAAAGTTTTCTGTTTTTGTTAAAGGGCAAAAAAAGGCACTTTGTGATTTGGATGAACTCAGCTTCACTGACGAGGACGCAGGTTATGATGTGCACGAAAGGAGGAGGCAAACAAAGAGTACCGACTAAAGGAAGATCCTTATCAGAGACGCACTGAAACTCGCCACACATTTCAGTCAGGTCACAGACCTGTAACTCGTTTGAACCTTCTGCATTTTGGTGACAGCTGAAAATACGAAACTAAGGCCCAATCCCAATGTCCCCCCTGAGCCCTGAACCCTCACAGACTTTACTGACGTCACTTGGAAAGTGACTGAGTTTGAGAGACTGCAGGGGCTCAAAATGCTGAAACAGGTTGCAAACTTTTTATTTTCTGTGCCTGATATAAAGTCCTGCAGGCTCTCGGCCTGCAGAGTGGAGGAGAGAGAAATGTCAATATATATTTGTTAATAATCATTAATGCACTATTGTTGGTCAAACAGCCTCATTAAGCAAAAACTAAAATAAACTGTTGAATAAAGTCTAAAGAATAAAGAGGGGGCCAGGCTGGGGCCAGTTGTTTTGTCAGAGGGGCCCATTCAATCCGGGACAAAAGAGACAGAGGCGATGTTCAAGCTTTCAAAATGTCTTGTTTAGTGTAGCCTATGATGTCATGTTTTAGTAACTTCTTCTCAGTAATTTAGTTATAGCTTTATTAAATTACAGTATACTGAATCCCAGATTGTATTTTATATCCCACTATAACTTTTGCTTGGAAACAAACTTCTCCAGATTCACCACTGTTGTTAGTCCTGATGTGAAGTACACACAAAATGAAATACTTGCCATCACCTGTGCTTTATAAAGGGGGATACATATTTAGGCAGACTGCATGTCCAGCCTGGTAGGACCAGTAGGCTGCTGTTAACGCTTTGTGTGTATGAAAAGTTTAAATGCTTTGCATTATTAAATTGTTGTGATAATAATTTACCCTTTAAGGAGGGGGACTTCCAGAGGGGGAATTTCCACCTGTCCATGCCATGGAAACATGGATTACAAGGACAAAATATTGTGTACAGTGCTGCATTCAGTTTAACGTACATTTCGTCTAAAGGAAGATATATTACTATGATCACTGCAGACCAGCGCTGTTCAATTACAGATTCAATTGGGCCGGATTTTAAAACCAGGACACGGAGATGGCCGGACTTTTTCTCTGGAGTTGGGATCATTAGGATTTTATTGACACACTTGTGTTGGTAATCCTTATTGGTTCAGTTCTTTATCGATGCTCTTATCAATCCTATTTATTACTAAATAATTGCATATATTATTAAAAAAAATATTTTTTATTAACTAAATGTTTCTAGAGCAGCAACAGGATTTACAACAGTCACTAATAGCTCACAGGAAACAAATCTAACATGTCAGTAAAATAAATCAACATAGTGAGTGAAGTTCAGAAAGAATGAACAGCTCAGTCCCTCCTGTCCTCCTGCTGCTGCTGCTGGTAGAGAGGAGGGTCTGTCTGTTTCCACCAGCTGAGTATAATGTGTCAGATTTTAATGTAAGTGGCAAACTAAGCTGAACAGTTACTAAAGACAGAGAGCTTCCACTTTAGCTTGTTTGTCACAATAAGCTGAACTAGCGCTCTGTTTGTGTAAAACCAAAGCCTTGATTGGCGGTGATCAGTACAGCGCATGTGAAACTCAACCATGATGATGAGGAAACGATGGAGTTCACTCTTTAGCGACTTCCATTCACTAAACATGTAGTTTACTTCTGTTGTTATATCTATTAGATTATGTGCTGGGCCACATGGAGGTCACTTTGGGCGGATGTGGCCCGCGGCCGCCAATTCAATGAAGCTGCTGTAGACTTTTTGTTCCGTGGGGGGTCCAAGTCCCCCCCCCTAAACCGCCACAGCCTCGCACACTTGAGGATTTGACAGTAGGACGACCCTGAGCCCTCACGGACTTCCCGGGAACGCGCCTCAAAGTCTGTGAGTCTGTGAGGGGGGACGGTGGGATTGGGCCTAAGAACACACGGCTACACCTGAGCTCCGCCCCCACAGGTGTTCTTATGTCACCCGATCAGACTCTGAGGACTCTAAGGCTGCGTTCAGGCTGCAGCCAGAGTGACTCAGATCTGCTGTGTTTCTAACAGGTCACATGGACCCTGATCTGTTCCAGGTCAGAGTGGAGCCACTTTCACATGTGGTCCGAATCAGATCCAGGTCCGATTGTTTGTCTAAAGCGACCGGCGTCACAGTTCTGGTCTAGACGGAGCCGCGGGGAACGAAACAGCTCCGCAAAAGCCAGAATTCAACGCGTGTCTCTCTTTCTCCTCGTCCTCGCCATCAGCTGCTCACAGCTTCACTTCCTCCCACCTGAGATCCAGCTGGTCTCCAGCTCTCTGCTGAGTCGCCTGTCTGAGCAGAAGCAGCAGAGAGAGAGAGGAGTGGGGCAGAAGTGCAAACAGTCATGAACGTAAAGAGAAGGACAGAAAGTTGGGAACATTTGTCATGAATCAGGAGGGAACCAGGAGGGTTAGCAGGTAGGAGCTAACCGGAGCCGTGTTCACTCCTGTCACTTTCAGGCCGTGAACAGTTCACGCGCTGATATTTAAACTGTAATGTGAGCCGTCAGTCAAAGAAATCAGATCTGGGCAACAGTGTTGTAGCACTCGAGACCGGACTTTTTGATGGTCTTGGTCTCATCTTGGACTCGACCGCATTTGTACTCTAGATCATAACTTTGGGAATATCAATAAATTTATTTTGCGTTGTCTGATTTATTTGTAAACATCCCAACTTTGACTGGAACGTGTTGCATCAAATGCAACCAATAACCTTTTAACGACTGACCCCCCCTCCCCGCGATGCTTACGTTGATTTCAGCTCTTCGTGTTTGTATGTGGGTTTGAGACGTACCTGTGATCTCGTTCCACATTTTATTGTGTTCCCACCTTGCTGTCGTGCACGCCGTCGAGACCGAGTCTGAGCGATGCCAAAAAAAATCTATTTTTCATTGCACCTCTCGACCTGTAAGCATGTAAATGATCCTTAACCAAAAGGTAAAATAAGCCGGCTCGTTGTGTTTAGGGGATCAGGTTTGAGCACGAGTCCACCCTCTGCTATCGATTCACATTTGTCGACAAGGCAGCACAAATCGTCAGAACACCGGATCCTCCTCGTCAGTTCAAAGCCACGACAACCGATAAACAGTAAGTACGTGTGGATTCATTAAAGGTCACACCTCCGCAGCGATCGGTTATTTTCACCCAGTGATTTCATTAAATGATGTATTTACTAGTGTTGTAGTACTCAAGACCGGTCTTGCGATGCAATACAGGGAACTGGTCTCGCCCTCGACTGCTCTCAGCCCCTAAAAGTCTTGGTCTAGTCTCGGTCTCGATAAACTCTGGTCTTGGTCTTGACTACAACACTAGTGTTCACATGTTACTGGGCTGCGATGTCTCGTCGTAGCACCGCTGCACCACGAGAGAAAATCTTTAGGTTTTAAAGTGTCACAGAAGGAATCCCTGTGGTTTTCTAACATTGCACAGATTAATTATTGATCAACGAATCAGGAAATAATCGTCAGCTGCAGACATATTCCACTGTATGTTCTTTTTATTGATGCAAAAGAGAATACAATTTAGAAAAAAGTCAAAAATAACCTTGTTAGAACATGCTGTTTAGTGAGCAGATCGCCTGAGAACACCTGCGAGGATGTGCAGAGGCTTTCATCATCAGCCGAACCAACTGAAGCTGGAAAAACCCGTTTAACACTGAACGTTACAGACAGACGTGCTGATGGGAAATAAAGCTGACAGGTCATCGGAGAAGGTCAAACGTGATCAGATAGAAACAGTCCGGCTCTCATCAGCGTGACCAACAAACAGGAAATCAGACAGGAGGAGCGTCGCCGTGTCAGTCTGTCGGGAGGTCTAAGTCTCTTCGTCGCTGTGGCGCGTCTCCTCGCTCAGGCCGCTCTCGTCGATGTTCTCCAGAGAGTCGGCTCGCTGCAGCGTCAGCTCCGACACGCTGACGCAGGGCAGCGTGTTCTGCTCCGGGAACATCCACGGCTTCAGGTTCGGGTTGTGCTTCCTCTTCCACTCCGGATACTTCAGGGACGCCTTGTAGATCTTCCTCATCGCCTGACAGGAAGCAGAGAGACGGCGTTTAACGTGATGAAGGGACGGCCGGATGCTTCAGGTGTGTCAGATTTACAGAAGAATGATTTTACCTTTGGCGCCACAAACTGGGAGACTCTGTTCACCACCCACTTAGGTAACGAACCTGCAGACAGAGAGGACAGGAAGGATGGAAGCTTCAGGAAAAGTGGGAGAATGTTTTGTGGACACATTATCGTCCCGTCCTCACTTCTTTAAAGGCCACTTTAAAGGTTAAAGCTTCACGTTTGGTTCAGTCAGAACAATCCGAAACATCAAATCACAATTTCCACAAACATGGACTTTTGTGTCGGAGCAGTTTTTAAACTTTACTTTATTACTTTTGACAGAAACACGGTCATCAGGTGAGACGAAATGTTTGACACTGTCTAAGACTGGAAATTTTAAAAGCGGTCCCAGGGTCCTTCAAAGGCTTCAGCTCAGCCGAAGCCAAGCTACTTTTAAAGAGGTTTAAGCTCCTTCGCTCACTCGGGAGTCCCGTCTGTCGGCCTTCAGTTCATTTCATGTTAGCTGTATTTATCAGACCCGGTCCTTCACCTCAAGTACTTTTACAATTGTTGTCTCAGTTAGAGGTATCTGAAGAAATCGTGTTTCTCTGAGTTGTTGAAACAAATCTAAACCTTTGTTGGAGGACTTGATACTAAAAGTAGTATTACCCATACACCCCAAGTTTAAAGGGGTAGTACTTCTTGGGTCGAGCTTTTTGGTCCTCACAAAGCTGTTGGACCCTGTAAGTACTGCAGACCCCCCCCCCCCCACACACGACTTTTCTCTTCATTCTGTCGCTGCAGGACCTGATGTTTAGTCTTGACGGCGTGTCTCCTGCGTGCAGTCTCACCTTTGGGGTCCACCTGGGTCAGGTAGTACAGGGTGGAGCAGTTGGCTCCGTTGGACTGGATCAGGTATCCGGTCAGTAGGGACACGGCTCGGACGTAGTCCTTCTTAGGGGGATGTTGCTGAGGAGACACGCAGAGAAGAGAACACTGATTCATTTGCAGTTTACAGTGCAGACGGACAGACGTGTCTTTAAATCAGAGGTTTCCGACCTTTTTTCTGGGTCTCTGGACCCAATTTTAGGTCTGATATTGTTGACGCTTTAGGTCAGTCGTCCCCAGGTCAACGTTTTAAACCTCTGCATCCTGTCAGAGTCGTGTTTCGTCTCTTCAGACAGCTTTTCTGCAGCAGGACAGACAGAACTTTTCAGATCTTCTATCGGTTCTGGTTCTGGTCTCACAGACTGTACTGTGGGCCGACATATCGCTGTGTGGCTGTAACCTTGTAAAACATAATGCCAGGAAGTTCCTCTGACTACACGTTTGACCGTGCGTCTTTACTTTGGTGTTTACTGTGTTTCTTGCTCATTTTTATTGCGTTCTGATTAAAAGTCTAGCATCAGCCTTAAGGGCCCAGGGTCCCACAGCACCCCCTTTGGGAAGTAACAGGATGGTTTCACACCAAAAGGCCCGGCTCCTGAATTTAACACACCTGCTCCCCATTCACACCTGAGATCTAACGAGTCACATGACCCCGGGGAGGGAAAATGGCTGATGGGGCCCAGCTTGGACATTTTCACTTAGGGGTGTCCTCACTGTTGTTACCAGCGGTTTAGACATTAACGGCTGTGTGATGTGTTATTTTGAGGGGACAGCAGATTTACACTGTTATACAAGCTGTAGGGTTGCAGTACTCGAGACGGGTCTTGGTCTTAAGACCACTTTTTGATGGTCTCGGTCTCGTCTCGGTCTCGACCGCCTTTGTACTTGGTCTTGTCTCGGACATTGAGGACTCGGGATTTTATTTCAAGACCAGTCAAGACCATAACTTTGGGAAAATCAATAAATTGCTTTTGCATTGTCTGATTTGTTAACATCCTGACTTTGATTGGATGTAAAACATATCGCTTCAAATGCAACCAATAACCCTAATTAACGACTGCCCCCCCTCCCTGCGATGCTGACGTTGACTTCAGCTCTTAGTGTTTGTATGTGGGTGTTTTAATGGGAATGTGGATCTTTCAGATCACTTTGAGAGGCACCTATGATCTTGTTCCATATTTTATTGCGTGACATGCAATGCAGGGAACTGGTCTCGCACTCGACTGCTTTCGGCCCCTAAAAGTCTTGGTCTTGTCTCGGTCTCGATAAACTCTGGTCTTGGTCTTGACTTGGTCTCGGTTTGCTGTACACTCAGTACTTTACATTGTAGCAAACAGTCATTTCTTCAGTGTCGTCACATGAAAGTCACATATTTAGATGTGAGGGGTGGACTCACTTTGTGAGATACTGCACATGCTGCAGTACTTTCATGTACTGTTGACGCAGTTTTTTAACTTTCACGCGACGCTGCGTTACAGTTTCTTCTCCAGTGACAGAGAAATCAAATAATCATGAGGCAGCTCACTTGGTCCTGACGCCAGGTTTGACCCCGGCTAGTCGACATGTTTGTAGGTACTGGTTCAACAGCCACCAAACCAGGAGGGGAAGACCACCCTTCGAGACGGACCAGAGAAAGTTTGTTACCTCAGAAGGTTACAAACTCTGTCTGGGTAAATGAGACAGGTTAACCATCTCCTTTACGTCCCAGCGGGACAGAAGAGACTCGCAGACGGATGTAAATATAACTGTGATGCTCACCGGGTGTTTGACGGAGTAGTTGATGATCAGGTAGTCGTTGCCGAGAGGAAGCCAAGATCTCATCGTCACAAAGTCTCTGTTCTTCAGAGGGCTCGGGCATTTCCCTTCAAACCAAACACACACACATTAAAACCAAGCGAGGACGGAAACACATCAGAACGTTACAGACGCTAAAGACTGCAACGACGGATCCAACTGACTGAAAAACTGACTGAGAAGTGCTTTAATGCAAACTGGGCCAGCTGTTCACATCACACACTCAAACCACTGACGAACTGACAGGAGTAATATCCGATGTCGGCGTTGGCGGTCAGCCTGCCGATGTCGTACGTGTCGATCATGTTGGTGTCCCACTTCCTGCGGTAGTTGGTGTCATGGAGGACGTCGTACAGCGTCTCCGCCGTCACGTCCTTACACACTATCCTCATCTGAGACACAAACAGAGAGAAGAAACTGTCAAAACTGTTCCAGGCCTTTCACCTGCATGGTCTCCATCAGCCGGGAAATGTGAATTTTCCATGATTCTCAGCACTTTAAGGACTTTTCCTCCAAGTTGGTTTAAAGGCTCAGCTTGAAAAGTCCGTATCACACGACTTAAAGCAGCAGTTATCATCATATTGGGTTCAGTCAGCTACCCCATCAGATAATCTCAGCATGAGATCCAGTGATATTTTATAAATTGGCATGGCTCTCTCTCTCTAAATGTAGGCTATTGGGGTTGTGCAATATGTCATTGTGCAAGGGCTGCGCTACTCTTATTGTGGGAATTGCAGCCGACAGGGTTGTTCTGTACTATATGCAGTAGGTACCTGTCTGATGTACGAGAGCATGTGTCGTGTTGCATGAGAGTTTGTGTTGAGGGAGGTTTATTTTCTGTACTTTCTGTTGTCTTTGTAAAGCTGCAGAACAGACAGAGTCCAAAACAAATTTCCCTTGTGGACAATAAAGTATATCTTATCTCTGTAAATGTGAAAAAGGATAATTGTTTTTAAATGCAGTATCAGCAGGCTCCCTCAGCTGAGAGAACACTTCAATTTCAATTTCAGACATTATTGTGTTTGTGGTGCCGCAGTAACAACACAGTATATAAATTAGTGTTTGGTGTTGTGGTAGTCTTTGTTGTAACAGAGCTTCCTGGCAGTAAATCTGGAAAGCCTGATTCTGTCTCTTTTAAATGGGGCCACATTTGTAAGGAACATGTGGGATGGCCAGCAGAGCTGAGTATGTCGGCTGCACCCATGAAAAACTTGCCAAATCTTCTCTGAGAAGCCAAAAATTTTTCTTTCTTTTCTTTGCCGTTTCTATTGACTCTTGCTTTTAGCTTCTGGTAACCCCGGGGGTTTATCAGGGACTACCTCCAGAATTTGGGAGTGGAGAGGATGGAAAGGCCTGCCAGCAGTCCTGAACCCCTCGCTGTCCAGCATGAGGAGGAGGTTCCATGCTGCTGAGGCTGTTGTTTGGTTCTTCTACTGACGTTCCTGTTTGTTAAATGGATAAATTGTTTAATGGCCAATATGTCTCGTTTCTTCTTTCTTAAAATCATTGAATCCACCAAACAAGAGTCAAAAGCAAAGAAAAGATTTCTGGCTTTTCAGAGAAGATTTTGGCAAGTTTGTCATGGGTGCAGCCGACATACTGAGCTCTGCTGCTCATCCCACATGTTCCTTAGTAATGTGGCCCCAAAGAGACAGAATCAGGTTTTCCTATGGTGTAAGATTTACTGCCAAGAAGCTCTGTTACAACAAAAAAAATACTCTACCACACAAAACACAAATTTCCTTGCTTGTTTTCACTGCACATGTGAGGAGGCAGAGAGGATTTAATGTCTGAGCTGTTGAGCTGCAGATGATTTTTGTGGAGCGTTAAATCAGCTGGATGGTGTTTCTGAGAGTCACTGAGGAGAAACATCTGAGGCACGCAGAGGATTCGGAGTTATAAATGAAGCCGTGTAGGATGTGTTGTGTAATATCTGAAGCTCCAGGTCTGACAGACGCAGTGAAGCCTGGTGGTTCAGAGCTGAGGGTGCTGTTTATAACTCTCAATAAGCTCTATACTTCCAAATCTTTTCCTATTTTGTGCTCTTTACTAGAGAAAAATAACTAAATATCAGATGTGGTGTAAGCAGCATTTGACCTCTGTCCTCCCTCCGCTGATTGCTTTAGATAAAAGCACTATATAAACGAAGCCATCCACCATTCAGCCCTTAACATCGCCTTTATTTATTGGTCTTTATTTATTTATTATTCTTTTTTTGGGCGAACAAGCAGACAGTCAACTACACAAGAAATACGCAGTGATTACCCACCAAATGAAAGACAATGTACAGATACTGAAGTAAAAACAACAAGAACAAAAGACCCTGCAGACACGTCATTCCACACCTGTCCACCAGAGGTCCTGACAGTCACATGACCCTGTTCCTCACACACCTGCTGCCCGTTCTCTCACCAACTCACACCTGGAGCTTTATATTGTCCTTTAGTCGCCTGTTCTGTTGTCATTTTAGCTCAGAACGCTGGATCGAAAACTACAGTTCTACTGCTGGAGCAGCGGCTGTCATTTTGAAACGGAGTAGCCACTACAGTGTGAATGTGGCCTTGAATGGTTTTCTGTCTACCTGTCCAGGTGTACTACCCCGCCTCTCTCTGGACAGCAAAGCTGCACTTTCCCTGCTCAGATCTTATCAGGCAGTCTGGGATTTCAGTCAACCTTCAGGTCAGCAGAGAACCAGCAGCAACACTCCCCTGACAACATATCCCATGAGTCTTAGCAAGGAAGCACTATGGAAACCACATCTTGTTTAATGAGAAGTGGGTCTGCATATCTGACACTGTCCGACTCCGGTTCAAAGACCTCCATCACTGAAAGGCTTCATCCTGTACAGCCCAGCCCACCGTGGCGTTCCACAGGGCGCCATTTTAGGTCCTCTATTGTTTTCTGTTCACATGCTTTCTTTCTCTTAGGGACATTATTTTATAACATCACTGTAGTGGCAACTTTAAAAACTTCTTTTGCCAGTATCGCAAGATATAAAGACTTTCCAAAAAAGGCCAAAACTGTATAATCCAGTGAGGCAAGGAGACAGATGAAAGATGGAAAAATATCTGATGTTTTATTTAACAAAAAAAGACAACAATTACAAAATAAACGTCTCCAGGCAGAGTCCTAAATATGTGTTCTATCAAACTTACTTAGACACAGGTAACAACTTCAAAATTTCCTGTTACTATCCACAATGCGACGGTCAGAAAACTGTTGCTCCATGACCTGCTTGGCTGACCTTTTTACCTCATCATCTCACCTAATTATTCAACTAACTCAAGTGAGTATTTTTAGTAAATTGTACTTGTCAGAGTAGTTTTAATGCACCATACTTTTACTTGAGTACAGTTCTGCTTCTCTACCCGCCTCTGAACATCACACCATCTTTAATCACCTCTGTCCATAAATGAAGCGCTGTTTGATTCTGACCTCAGTCTGATGCTGACGCTGAGAAGGCTGTACAGTATTTCTGTCTCCACTTAAATAATATATCCTACATTTGATCGGGGAGTAAGTTATCCCTCCATCCCTACATCCTTTACCTTATGCCGTTTGGACTTCTGTAACTCCGGCTATTCTCAACCTTCAAGTTCCTCAAATTTGTACCCAAGTACTTTTGCCAGCGAATGCAAACTACAGTAGAAGTTTTCTGCCGTTCATAATGTTCTGACAACGCGGCAGAGACGAGCAGGTTTCTACCACGTGTTTGTTTCTTTAGAGGTCTTGCTAACAGACAGACGGACAGGTGGAAAACAGACCTTGCCCCCTCGCCGTCAGAGTTTCGGACGTCATGTGAGATGGCTGCCTTTATTGTAGGACGTCACTTTTTTCCACTGCTGTAATCTTCCCGGAGCGTCGGGCTCGACTGAGCTGCAGTCATCAGATATTGTGAGGGTCACCGGTGTAAAACGCTCCGTGTAACTCAATCAGCACGACTCTGCTGCTGCGTTAATCATTCATAAAGTCCTGAGCTTCATGTCTTTGTCTGTCCGTCGCTCACCGGCAGCCTCTACATCCACTCCCTCCTCAGCCCGGCTCGTTTCTCTGTGAAATGTTTCCGTAAGAACGACAAGGCTGCGACCTGCAGCTAGCACCGAGTTTACGTCACAAGTTGTTCGAGTCAGGCCTATTTTATTACTTTATATAATTCATTATCAAAACACAAGCTGAAAGATTTTGATACTGAGGGGTAAAGACCGAATAAACTGTTTTCCATCTGCTTCAGTCAGACAGAACAGGGACTGACACTTTTAGCCTAGCTTAGCACAGAGACTGGAAGCAGGGGCAAACTGCTAGCTTAGTTTCTCTAAAAGAGAAAACTAATTCCCAGTGTGTCTGGTTTACATGTTATGTCTTGTTTTCTAACCAGCTCGTGAGCAGTCCATCCTGTAGTCTGATTCGACAGCAGAGTTCAGACAGATCTAATCAACACCTCCGCTCTGCGTTCAGGAGAAGCTGTGTTCAGTCACTGCACCCGTCAACTAATAGCTCCAATGCTAAATGCTGTTAAAACCACAATGTCTCCTTCCTAACATTTCTAGTTCTGCACCTGTTCAATAAACAACATACAACGACTCCTGTACCAGCAGTGTTGGGCGTAACTACAGTATTACATACCGTAAAACTAGCCCGGGCTTTTATTTGCAAAAATTGACCCTGCCATATACCTGCCTTTAATTCCTTTTGCACAAAACTGAAACTACTATGAAACAGTTTCTTCAAACAGAATAATAGAATTATCAAATAATATCAAATACACGTCATTCATTTGATCTAGATCCGACAGACGGCTTATTCGCTTTTATTTTCAAGTAACACCACGACAACAACACGGTGCAGGATGAGAGAAGTTAGCAGACAGAGAGCGATCGACTTCACATGACAGGATTCATTTTTATGAAAAGCTGTTTTGATTCTTTTGATCATTCAGACTTAACAAGCGCTTCAAAGGTAACGAGAGTCTGCACTTTTTTTTCCTTTCCTCTCTTGTACCAGGCAGGTTACAGCGGTAAATTTGGGGCTCGTTGTTTCTGTTAAATGAAGTGAACGACTGAATTGTGGAGAATCTAACTGATCTAACGATGTGCAGCGTGTCCACACTGACACACTGATATTATGTTCGATCTAAGCAGCTGTGCATCCAGAGAACTTCTATAAAAACCAGACCAACCTGTGTTTATTAGTCCAAATGTGTTCCCACAGCAGGACAGGAAACGGGATAGGTGGTTATTTGGGACTCAGCTCTTAATTAAAGTTTTACGGTATTACAGTTACTAATCCAAGTAACGCTGCGTGACCAGATCGCATTTAGGGTTAGGGAACTACTAATGGCTGACTAGCAGCTGGCTAAATGTTAGTAATTTATACCTGTTGCAATACAAACTAATACCCGCTGAATAAGTGGTGCTGTAGCTTATTGGCTGTGTGGTTAACTGGGGGGCATCCTTGGGCAAGATACCAGAATTGCCCCTGCTGGCTGCTCCGCCAGTGATGTGCAGATGTAGTGTAAAAGCGCTTTGAGTGGTCGAAAAGAATAGAAAGGCGCTTTACGTAACTGAACTCAGTGCTACATGCTAAACAAGTGCGTGTAACAGGTTTGTAAAGTGAAAAAGCCCAAAGTCGAGCCCAAAGGGAGTTCCCATCTCCCACAGAAAGCTCTGCTCTGAACTGAAAACAGCTCGTTTGTAGTCCGGCCTTCCCTTCCTTGTGACGTCACAAGTAAATACGTGTCATAACGCTCGCCAAGCGGCTACTTCGACACGCCCTCAGAAACAGCGAGCTGCAGCACACAGCTCTCCTCTCCCTTCCAAACACTAGCTACCCTCCAGGCAGTCAGTGGACAGAAAGTTGTTCCTGTGATGTAGAGACAGAGCTCAGTTAAAACTTTATGGATACAGATTAATAACTCACCGCTCTGAAACTCTCGCTCCAGTCCGTGTTGCCGAGCTGGTCGGCAACACGTACGGCTGAACCCGAGCTGTTTACCGGCTTCTCGCTGACCCGCCCTTCTCTGCTTCTGATTGGCTAGTAGTCCTTAACTAGGAACTGAGCATGTGCAACTCCCAACAAAGATCATTTAGAGACAAGATGTATCACTCCATAGCTAAAACGAAGCCTTCAACACAGGGTGGAAAGAGGAGCTGCAGCAACGTGCAGTATGACAAAAATATAACCATGTAAACCTGCTCTGGTACAACCTCTAAATAAGATGATTAACCTGAAAATGAGCAGAATACCGCCTCTTTAAACTCCAAATATGTGGTTGATTTCTCAAGATGGAGCGGATTTAAAAATTCACTACAACATTTTCGGACTTTTTCGCCCGCTAACGGGTCCGGCCGCCATCGAGTCCGCTGCTGTTCCAATTTCTGAATGACGGACTGCGTGTTCCCGTTCCTGGGAGTTTGTACTTCTGAGCCAAACTTGCCAAGTCCGAGCTTTAAAGTACAGAAGTTCGAACTTGCCAAACTCAGTATTGAGAAACAGCTATACTCTGCTTTCTGGTCTCTGTTCCCCTAAATGGGACCATAATTTAATAAAATGAACATCATGCTGTGTTGAAGAAGACTTGAAACTAGCGACTGAGACCAGAAACTCATCAGGAAAGTGTTTACTGAGGGAATAAACCAGCTGACAAGTAGAAACATTTTCTCACAGACTTCTATACAATCACACTTCTTTCTGCAGCCTTGCTGTTTAAACGTCTCTTTTCTTGCTCTGTTGTGCTCCTTGTTTACATTTATTTATTAGCCATTTGTTTTATCGCTCAGTCTAAGTTACCTTTATTGTCTGCTGCCATGTTCCAGTGTCTCAATAAAAACTCTCTCTGATTCATCAGCTTTGAGTGATTATTGGGGTTGAAAATGAATTTTTAACACATCTTGTCTGGTGGAGCAAGGTTAGCAGTTTCCCCCTGCGTCTGGTCATTGTGCTAAGCTAGGCTAACCATGGGCACACAGAGATGAAACTGACATCCATCTTCTTATCTGTGTACCTTCCAAAGTGTCAGGTGCGTTACATTTTTCTCCTCTTCTGGGTTCAGCCTGAGATGCTGTCAGCTCCAGAGAAACTTTAATTATTCATGTGAGAAGAAGCGCCTCGCTGCTCCGGAGAGACTTCCTGAATTATTAAACATTAGCCATCATCACCGTCCTCATCATCAGCTCTGCTTTTGTCTGTGTGTGTTGTTCAGTTACATACACACCGACTTCCTGTGTTTAACTTCCTGTGGACGGCCTCAGGTCAAACCCTCTCTAACCCGAAGGCGCCGCCGATCAGTCATGAATAACAGATTATCTCCTCCTTTCTGCAGTAATTACACCTCTGAACCAAGCAGGAACCTCCAGGTCTGAAAAGTGAAGCCTTAAACCTGCGACCTCTCTAGCGGCCAGCAGGGGGCGCCTTAAACCTGCGTCCTCTCTAGCGGCCAGCAGGGGGCGACTTAAACCTGCGTCCTCTCTAGCAGCCAGCAGGGGGCGACTTAAACCTGCGTCCTCTCTAGCAGCCAGCAGGGGGCGACTTAAACCTGCGTCCTCTCTAGCAGCCAGCAGGCGGCGACTCCACCGACTGCAGAAAGAAGTGTGATTGTATAGAAGTCTGTGAGAAAATGTTTCTACTTGTCAGCTGATTTATTCCCTCAGTAAACACTTTCCTGATGAGTTTCTGGTCTCAGTCGCTAGTTTCAAGTCTTCTTCAACACAGCATGATGTTCATTTAGTAAATTATGGTCCCATTTAGAGGAACAGAGACCAGGAAGCAGGGGAGGCTTTAGGGCGGGGCTACAAGCTGATTGACAAGTATCCGCTGCTCTGTGCACATTTAACCAGCGCCGCTGAAAAAGCTCATCAGGAGTCGGCTGCTCATTTTTCAGGAAGTACGTTTTGTTTTTAGCCTGTTTTTCGCTAGCTAAAATTAGCATCCCAGCTAATATTAGAGCTAACGTGAATTACAGAAACACCTTGCTAACCAAGCTAGCTAGCTCCGCCCTCTCGTCCAAATATGGTCACGTCTGTTTCCAAAAATTTAAGATGGCAGCGGTCAAAACATCTTTAGTTTCTTTAGTTCAAAGATGAATCACTTGGTGCATCGCCGGGACCTAAAGGTCTAAAGCCAAACGTACATTTCTGGATCCTTCCAACCCGTTCTCACTCCCAAGTCTTCACATATGTGCGCATGGTCAACACCCGCTGGTGTCAGTTTGTAACGCACGGGGGGAAACCCTGTAGCGTAAATTTTTAACGCTGAAGGTAGGTGTAGGATGTTTAAGAGAAAAGTCAGAGTAAGGAGGAGGCCAGTTGGCCAGAAACTGCACTTTCACTCAGGAGACTGGTGTTTTATTTATTTATGGTGTTTTGTGTGAAACAAAAAGGTAACACTGAATGTTTTGAAGTGGTTTTGGTACTCAAACCTAATCAAATTCAAAACGTTAACACCTAGTTTAATTTTAAAACTTTAACCAGACGTTGCATATGTGGTGATCTGTAGCTAAGTTGAAAGGATGTTGCATAGTTTTTGTCGCCAACTTGACCACGGAGCCGTACGCGTAGAAAGAAACGGCGCTAAAAGGGTAACAAGGATGTTAAAAAGCGATGGGAAGTTGTCCATCCACCTGCCAGGGTCCAAACCTGTCTGGGCTACAGAACCACAGTGGTTTATGGAGACACTTTGAGGGTCTGATCACTAGTTTCAGTCCTACTGGTCTTTCAGGTGAAGCAGAACATGTTGTACGTAGAGTTCCTACATTACGCTGAAAGACTCGTGTTGATGGACTTTTTAATTTATTTGTTTCTGACCCTCTTCCTCTCCTATTTTCTGATATCTTGAGTTTGTATTTTGTCTCACAGACACACGAGAGATTAGCTGAACGCCGGCGTCCCGCCCACCGTTTATGTGAGAGAATGAGCTGTCGTGTGATTGGTTGCAACTCGTCCTCATGGATTATTATGATGAGTTTGGAAAGGGTGTAAAGACTTCACGGAACAGTTATTTATCGATTAATATGAATCTACACTGGCTTCCCATTTCTCACCGGATCACATACAAAATCCTGGTCCTTACCTACAAAGCCATTCACCACCTGGCCCCTTCATACCTCACTGTCCTCTCCCCCTACCAACCCTCACGGTCCCTCAGATCCACCTCAGCCGGTCTCCTCTACGTCCCCAAGTCCAAGCTCCGCAGTTTTGGGGACAGAGCCTTTTTCCAGGGCAGCTCCCAGGTTCTGGAACTCCCTTCCCCATGAAATCCACACCTCCGAGTCCCTCACCATTTTCCAGTCCCGCCATATGTTTCTTTTTCTGCTCTGTCTAAAGTGACTTTGAGTTCGTGAAAAGTGCTATACAAATTCAATTTATTATTATTATTATTATTATTATGCTTTTGTAAATGATGATTTGATGTGAGTAAAACCTGAATAAAAACTTGCTCCGTTGTTTTACTTCATACATTTCTGTCTGTGTTCCTGATTGATCATGAGCCTGCTGTGATCTGACATCTTTCCTGATAAAAAGGAATTTTCTAACCTCCACATGATTATATAAGCCATCAGAAGTCTTGGCTGCAACTATTCACAGTCCAGGTTCTTCTGAAAAAGAAAATGTGCAATACATCTATAACTTAAGCTGATGAGAGGCGGAATCGTGGAAGAGTCCACAGCTGGTTGTTGTTGTTGTGCGTCTGCAGTTTCTTCAGCTTGTGACCAGACGTTGGCCAGTGTGTCGTCAAACGTCTCATCTTTCTCGACTCTTAAGTCGACGTTCAGACTGTGACCCAGATCTGACGTGTTCATGAATCCAGGTCACCCAGAGTCCACCAACCTAAATGACAATATAGGTCATCGATCCATGTCTGCCAAACTGACACACATGAGCGTTTCCCGTCAGCACCTTAACGCCTTGATGCCGATTGCTGCGAATTCGCATCACACCGCTTCCATTCAGACTCTGGCCCAGGTGACGTTTCTATTCCCGCAATGCCTGTTTGTGCATATTTGATATGCACCTAGGAACCTTTCGCAAGCTGTCGTTATCCCTGTTGTCGTTAATTGTCATCACAGTGGAATTTAATCTCGTCTATGTTCTATAGACATTAATATCATCTCCACTTAATTTAGCCTCAGCTTGAAAGCAAATGACAACAGAAATATTACTTTTTTTAATTGTAAATAAATTCAGGCATCAAGGGGTTAACTATGTTACATAAGTCACATGACAGTAATCACATGGTTAATCTTGTGAAACGGTCACTGTTTGGTCAGATTTAGGCCTTTTTCGGACTTTCTGTCTCTTTATAATACGTCACCAGACTTCCTCCTTTGCTCCCGTCACACAGGTCGATTCTGACGTCAGAGCGGTGGTTCCCCACTTTTTGGTGTAAGCTACCCCCACAGTCCTGTCAAGTGAACTTACGTTCCCCTTCATCAATCACACCTATCATGTACACTATTTATTATATAAAAGTGGATGTTGTTTGTTTTTTTCATACAATTTAAGTGTCAGTGTTAAGGTTGGTTTGGTCAGCTACCAAATGAAGTTGATGTTCCAACCATTTAACTTTCGGCCAATCATTTTTAGTGCTGCAACAAATTAATCTTTTTATTGTCGATTTTTTTTTTTTTTAAGTCCACAATGACATCTTCAAATGTCACAGCCCAAAGTTTACTGTCATAGAGGAGTAAAGAAACCCCAAAACTAGTTACATTTGTTAAAAATTTCACAAACCAATCATCAAAATAGTGGGCGATTACTTGACTAATCTATTCATCGATTGTTAGCAATTTAGTTAAAGCTTTTACACTGAAAAAAGATCTAAGACTTTCTTTAGCTACACAAAAGGCCTGTTTCTCTCAAATATTGTTCACAAATCTGTCAAAAATCTGTGTTATGAGCACTTTGCCGAGACAATCCATCCAGCTCACAGGTGTGACGTATCAAGATGCTGATCAGACAACAAAAAGTCAACATTTAAACAGTAAATATTGCCAAAATATGGACATTTGCCTGGAATATTTGGAAAATATTGAATGGTAACTGTTGTATATTAGTTTATTTTCATCAAATTTACAGTTACAATCTCATTCCATTCCTGGTCGATTCCAACAGGTTTGAATCAGTAGATTTATATCAGCCCACAAAGTGTCTCCACCTGCAGCAGCTGCAGAGCAACAGGTCGCTGCCTGGTGAGGCGTGTTGCGTCACCTGCTGAAGGCGAGTCCGGCTCCTGAGGCTCTGTGGCTGCTGAACGCTGCACTCTGCTCACCAGCTGCTCTCTGATGAGTCTGGCTGCTGTTTGACGCTGAGCAGCTATAGATAGATACGGCAGCTTTTATTCTGAAAACAGCTTCCTGCTGCTGCTGGGTGCCCTGAAAACTCACAATGTGTTATAGATGTGGACACGGCCGCTGAGAGACTGAGCCGTCGGTGATGATGCAAACTGATGATCAGCAAGAAGGAGGTCTCTGCTGAAGTGAACTGGTCTCTGTTCAGGTCTCAGTCTCTGCTGGAGCATCAAGTTTCTGCCGTTACGTTTTCCTTTCCGCTCTGAATTTTTCAGAACGCAGACACTGAGCGGTGGTTTGTCTTTCTTCTGCAGGAGGTCACTGGGCCACTGAGAGCAGAGGGCCACAGAGAGCAGAGGGCCACTGAGCCACAGGCTGAGAGCAGAGGGCCACAGGCTGAGAGCAGAGGGCCACAGGGCCACTGAGAGCAGAGGGCCACAGAGAGCAGAGGGCCACTGAGCCACAGGCTGAGAGCAGAGGGCCACAGGCTGAGAGCAGAGGGCCACAGGGCCACAGAGAGCAGAGGGCCACTGAGAGCAGAGGGCCACAGGCTGAGAGCAGAGGGCCACTGAGCCACAGGCTGAGAGCAGAGGGCCACAGGGCCACTGAGAGCAGAGGGCCACTGAGAGCAGAGGGCCACAGGGCCACTGAGAGCAGAGGGCCACTGGGCCACTGAGAGCAGAGGGCCACAGGCTGAGAGCAGAGGGCCACTGAGAGCAGAGGGCCACTGAGAGCAGAGGGCCACAGGCTGAGAGCAGAGGGCCACAGGCTGAGAGCAGAGGGCCACTGAGCCACAGGCTGAGAGCAGAGGGCCACAGGCTGAGAGCAGAGGGCCACAGGGCCACTGTGCTACAGAAATAAACTTTGTTCTGAATGAAACCGACGTCTCCTTCCATGATTGATTCTCTCACTGCATCCGTTTATTAAACCAAACATTTAAACAGGTGATTTTCTGCACATTGACTAACTGTTCTAGGATCAGCTGACTCCGTGTTCCTGTTTCACAGCGTCAACACTTTGTTCTTCACTTCCTCCGGCTCTGAACGTTTCCTCGCAGCATCAGCAGATGGAAACAGGCCGAACCGGTTCCCTGACTGAACGTCAGAATACCAGCTGACCGGTTTCTCAAAACATCCCACAGATCAATATATCTGTCGCTCCGTGATCACATGTTCCCTCCGTCTGTTACTGACTTTATTAAAGTGTTCCAGCTGATTATTGATCCTGAGCCGTCTCCATGACAACAGAACAAACTCCATCAAACACTAGATGCTGGTTGAAAGCTCCAGAAAAAGCCAGTAAGTGGAGCTTAGGTTAATATTTAAGAGGGAGTTTATTTATTTGTTGTGCTTCATGTTTCATCTCTGCAGGATCAATAATGTGTCCTGCAGTTTAACAGCTTTAACATTATATTTCATGATCAATTAATCTGATTGGATTATTGTCTTAAGAAGTTAATAAAATATAATAAGTTAGGCTCCAGTGAGAAGATCTGGAATGTTTTAGTCACAATAATGTGAAGAAACTCTTGAGAGCTGCTGCTGCTGATCGGCCTGACTTCACCCAGACTGCTGGAGACTAGTTTAAAACCTCGTATCTCCAGAATGCCACCTGGAGTGAATGGAGTCGTCCTTTACCCTGAATCCTCGTATGTCCCTGCTGGATGTGGAGGACTCACCTTGAGCTTCTGGACGCTCCGGCTCTCCTCCTCGCGGCACCACACCGTCACCCCGCCCTTGTTGTAGCGGCTGATCCAGCCCTCGGAGCTCAGACACTGGTCTTTGAACGAGGAGAAGTCCGAGTCGTCCGGGATCTGCACCGGCATCTCAAACGGTTCAAAAAAACTAAACCAGAAAACAAGTGGAAATTAAAAAAAAGAGCAGGTCCGGAGTTCACATCGGTCTGAGCTCCTCGCGCTACCTGGGTCTTCCGGTCCACCTGGGTCTGCCGGTCCACCTGGGTCTGCTGGTGGAGCTCAACTGCAGTCCGACACGGAGAAGACAGGAGAGCAGCAGAGGGATGCCAGCAGCGGGTTTTATTGGCTCACTGCTTCCTCCTGCCTCCCTGGTCTCTGCAGAGATGGGACACAAACTAAGAGCTCTCACTCTGCCGCAGCTTTCAGCGCTCAAACAAACAAACCGAGCTTTTTCTCCTTGAAAAGTAGCAAAGTGCAACCTCTCATCGCTTTAATGGGTTTCTAATGTGGCAGAAAATACAGCCTACATCAGAGACGGGACAGAAACTAACACACCTCACTCTGCCGCAACTTTCTTTACTCAAATGAAGAAGCAATGTGCAACCTCTCTGTTTGCTTTCAGCGGTATTTACAGCACAAACAGCCAACATCAGAGATGCAACGACGAAGATGAGTCCTGCACTTATTTCCATCGTTGTTGCCGTCAAACACTTTCAACAACTGACTGAAGAAATATGAGAAACTTTTGGAAAATGTAATAGTTAGATTTTCACGTTATTGTTTGTAATTTTACACGTTTTTTAAAAAATATTATGTTCAGTGTTCATTTAATATCACAGTTAACGTGAACTACAGATGCACCTTGCTAACAAGCTAGATAGCGCCACCCTCACGTCCAGATATGGTCACGTCTGGTTGCAAATAAACAAGATGGCGACGGCCAAAATGTCAAACCAGAGGCTTCAAAATGGCGGCCCAGAACCCAACAGGGGAGTACACTGCGGCTACGTCTGTTTCTTTTATATTACATTTACATTTAGCTGACGCTTTTTTCCAAAGCGACTTACAATTGCTATACATGTCAGAGGTCGCACGCCTCTTTAGCAACTAGCCTAACCTGTCTCAGATTTGAGTTTTTCTCGGTCGTTTTGAGTTGTTCCAAAGCAAACAAAAGAACTAAACATGAGAAAACCAAAGCATTTGTAATAGTGAAACTTTTCTGTGACAGACGTGTATGCATGTGTTAAGATGTTAACAGAGTGATTCATCTTCTCGATAGACCATCTGTGGTAACAGGTTGTTTCTGAAGAACGCTGCCTTCATGTGCTTCTGTAATTTGTTCGTGATCAACTGTCACATTTCCTTTCTAATAAATTGATCACCACGTGAGTGACTGAGTTCTTCTATGATGGAAAACATCTGAAGCAGTTCTGATTGAAAGCTCTAGGTTGTGACTCCATAGCTGAGCGTTGGGATTCCAGACAGCCCCTGAACGCAGCAGGAACTGATACCTGTTATTCAGGTAAGGCAGTGGGTTGAGTCAGACTGACGGTCAACAGATCAGGTATCAGCAGCTTTTAGTTTCCATCACTGTAACTCTGTAATGGAGAAGAAGAAGAAGAAGAAGAAGAAGAAGAAGAAGAAGAAGAAAGGAAGCTTCCAGAAACAAACTGGGGGAGACGTTCAAACTAAAACAGGTTCAGTGAAACCTTCATGATCGCGCTCGCATGAGACTTCAGTTTAACTCCTTACATCTTATCTTAAGTAGCATTAACGGTAAATTCAGCTCCCAATTATAGACGTGACGTCCCCCGTTGGTTTGTGGACTACCGTTCTGAAGCCTCCAGTTTGGCTTTTTGGTTAGCTTGGTTAGCAAGGTGCAACTGTAATTCACATTAAGTGTGATATTAGCATACATACATGCAGGCACGACTGAAGTAAAGTCTTAAAATGTGCATGTGTCTTCTTTTCACCTCAATGATAAATCGATTCATTTGAATTCAGCTACAAACTCCTGGACTTTAATAGCTCCTGTGTTTCAGCAGGTTTTCTGCTCATGTTCAAAAATGTCTGCACATTAACAATCTCTCCCACATATCTGTGTTCTCTGACATCTGCAGAATAATATTTTGAGACAAAAGTCATAATCTTACGAGAATAAAATCGCAACCTAATGAGAATGAAGTCATATATATATATTTTTAAATATGCTGGGCAGTAGGTTACCCTGTGTTATTGCTCTGCTGATATGGTAGTAGACTTCCCGCTCTCTGACAGACACAGAGCTCGATGAGACGAGCGCACTGCTCTTCATCAGAGGTGGAAAACATTGTGATCAGACAGAAATCGCACTGCACATCCACACAAGTGTGAACTTCAGCTCCTCTGATAAAGTGCAGCTCACAGCAGCTTCCGAGGGAAACATCCTGCAGACAGAGCAGAGTGTCTCTGAGCGAGGAGGACACAGCAGAGCGACAGGTGTCTGTGTCGCGGTCAGCTGTGTCATATTGTCCTCTCGCCACTTTCGACTGTTGACAGTTTGTGTAGCAAATAAACTGACGAGATGCTGACTGACAACACATATTTAATATAGACAATTCAGTCGTCGCTGCTCTGAAGCTGTAACCAATGCGTAACGGCGGGGGGGGGGGGTCATATTACGTGAAGTTTAAACAAAATGTAGCGATATTATTGCGAGTAGCCTCCGTTCTTTGAAGACCAGGCTGCGTCATGAAGATTATTTCATATTAATACAGAAAATATTATTGATGTTGTTGAGTTATATTCAAAACATCCAAAAATTACCTGGCGACGCCGATGGGCTACATGTTTTTACAAATAAACACAGGTCTCAATTAGAAGCCTGGTCTGGTTTTTATAAAAGTTCTATAGATGTGTAAAACCTCTTAAAGGTCGCCTGCTTAAGCTAAGCTGCTTAGAACGTACATACCAATATAAATGTTTTATCGGTATGGACATGCTACACATCGTTAGATCAGTCAGATTCTCCACAATTCAATCTTTCAGTTAATTTTACAGAAGTAAGTATAATTCATTCAGATTTACCAGCATGGTAAACAAGAGAGACGGAAAGGAAGTGGTGACTCCCGACCGTAGAAGCAGTCATAAAATCCGAATATGTGCCGTTCCTCTGTTATTTACATCCCTTTAGTCCGAAACGTTCCACTGATCAAAAGAACGTTTTTCATAAAAACGTTGTGATTCTTTCTACGGCCGACTCCATCTCTCACTCTCTCTTTACTTTTTATCCAAGTAATATTCATCCTGGTTTAAATAAAAAGGTTGATTTCCCGTCTTTTCTGAGTGAGAGACATGTCCCAAATACAGGCAGGGTCAGTTCAGTGATCAAAGTTTTACTGTGTTTTATGCTGGATATCATGTTGTTGCAGTGAAATATTCAAACCCAAGTCTCCGTGTTTCTTTATATAAGCATGTCTGCTGCCAGCCCGGTAAACATACGCTCAGTGTCCAGTTTATTAGGTACAGCTAGCTAAAGCCCCCTCAGCTCCTCGTGTCCAGGCCTCAGAATACTGCGTGAAATAAGTTTGTGTTAAAAGTGGATGAACTATTCAATTCTTTCTTCTCTGTCGGGGCCCGTTTAGAGTGAAAAACAAGGCTAAGAGATGCTCTGCAGCCAGTTAGTCTGCTATCTTGGATATTTTAAAACCGGCTTTTCTGGTTTTGTGTTTGTTAGATGTCCTCTGTCTCCCTCGCTCTCTCCTCCTCCTCCAGTAGTGCTGTAACTATAAAGTTAATGTAAACCTGGTGAAGGTCCAAACTGGGGCTCTTTATATTTAGCAGGTGTGTCTTTAGTAAGATCTTCACCTAGAAAAAGAAAGAACTGCTGCACACACATCAAACACCTGAGCAACAGAATATAACCCTGACTTCTGCCTGTCAGGTAGGGCTGCACGGTTATGGCCAAAATAAAATAATCACAATTATTTTGATATATCTTGAGATCACGATTTTTCATTGATTTTAGGGACAACATATTTTTATTGCACTTTCAAATTTAAATAAACAGGCAGATGTTTTTACATCCGTGTTGTTAGCGTTTTGTGCTTCTCCTATGATTAAGTAGGCTATGTAGATAAATGGTTCCTTTATTGTTGATTTTATGATCGGGAGTCTGCACAGGCTGTTTAATTTTGAAAATCGACCGGATTCGCTCTGTGCAGAAGAATAAAAAATAGACTTTTTTATTCTTCGCGGAGCCGAGAGCTGCCTCTGATGGACTCCCAAGCATTGACTATAAGCACCATGACCAGCTTCGGCAGCCGCGGCGCAGCGGACACGTGCAGACTCGTGGACTTAGCTGTCTGCTCTGGACTGCAGCAGCAGGAGGGTGTGCGAGCAGCCAAATCGCCCCCTTGGCTGTGAGTTTAGGAAGCGCTCGATTTGAAATGCAGCAGTTTTCCATGAGCGGAGCACGCGTTTTAAACGGTGATATCGCCGTTGATCATGTTCATTTCATTTTGGTAAGCTAAAACCGTAACTGCGATTAATATTCGATTAACTGAGCAGCTGTCAGGCAGAACTTCCCGTCACCTGATTAGTTTGGGTCTGAACAGAAAACATATCTGTGATGAAATACAGAAAACTCAAGGTCTGCTTTTTCTTTAACCCATGGCCTTCTTCAGCCAGTGGAACCTGCTCAGTGTGCATCATGTGACCTGATGTAAATAAAGGACGGCACTGTGACCCACACCCCGTTCATGAGTACTTTAAGGACCTCCGGTCTGTGTCGGTAAGCTGGAGAGTGAATGAGCGTCTGGTGGAAGTGAGTTAATATGTCAGACTCATGTTTTCTGTTTTTCTGTCACCAGCAGGGGGAGCTCTGCGCTGACCACGTCGCTGTGTGTGTGTGTGTGTTTCATGTTGTTATATCTCTGTGGGGACTTTGACCTCAACCTTACCTGACGGGGACTCTTGTCACGATGGGGACCCCACGAGTAGAGATGCTGTTTGAGGGTAAACACTTGGTTTTAGGGATTCAGTGGTGGACAGTAAGTATATTTACTCAATACTGTACTTAAATCCAAATTAGAGGTACTTTCCTTGACTTCTCCTCTACCTCAGAGGGAGATGTTGGACTTTTTACTTCACCACATTTATCTGACAGGTTCAGTTACTTTACAAAGTCAGATTTTTACACACAAACACATGAAGAGTTTATAAAACAGTTTATACAGGTAGAGCTGGCAGGATTGTTAAACTGACAGTTTTAATCGTTTAAGTAATTTTTTCTTGTAATAATTTTAATTTCTTTATAATAACGTTGATATTTGGACTGTTGGTTAGATAAAACAAACATTGTGAAGGAGCCACTTTGGGCTCTGAGTAACTGTGACGACATTTTCAGGAATTTTACAATCAATTAATGGAGAAAATAATCAGCTAAATAGTTCAATATGAGCTGCAGCTCAACAACTACAGCAGTAAAATCCTGCTTTTACAGAGAAAGAAAAAATAATCTCATGATATAATATATAGTTTTTCTGCATTGAGTACTTTTACTCTTATAACTACATTTTCCTGATTATACTTACATGCTTTTACTTTACTAACATTTTCAAATCAGGACTTTTACTTGTAACAGAGTATTTTTACAGTTTGGTATTAGTATTTCGTTCACTTAAGTAGAGGATCTGAATACTTCCTCTGGTACGATTTAAGGTTCAGCTGAGATGCTTCAGGTTAACGTGAAATGCATTATGCTGCTCAGAGCTGGCCAGCTCCAGCCCCTCTCCTTCTCTCTCCATCACAGAGAGGGAAGTCAACGGTCTTTTCAGGAGGTGAAATCCCGCAAAGCAGCTGGCCGGACTCTGTGTCCCCATCCACCCTGAAGAACTGTGCTGATCAGCTGTCTCCGGTGCCAGCCTGCTTCAAAGCCTCCACTATCATCCCTGTCCCCAAGAAACCAAGGACCGCTGGACTAAACGCCTACAGAGCCGTCGCCCTGATCTCTGTGGTCATGAAGTCCTTTGACCGTCTTCTGTTGTCCCACCTTAAATCCATCACAGACCCACTCCTGGACCCCCTGCAGTTCACCTACAGAGCCAACAGGTCTGTAGATGATGCAGTAAACGTGGCCCTTCACTACATCCTCCAGCACCTGGACTCCCCAGGAACCTACGCCAGGATCCTGTTTGTGGACTTCAGCTCTGCTTTCAACACCATCATCCCAGCCCTGCTGCAGGACAAGCTCTCCCGGCTGAACGTGCCTGACTCCACCTGCAGGCGGATCACTGACTTCCTGACGGACAGGAAGCAGCATGTGAAGCTGGGAAAACATGTCTCTGACTCCAGGACCATCAGCACCGGTTCCCCTCAAGGCTGCGTTCTTTCCCCCCTTCTCTTCTCCCTGTACACCAACAGCTGCACCTCCAGTCACCAGTCTGTCAAGCTCCTGAAGTTTGCGGATGACACCACCCTCATTGGGCTCATCTGGTGGGGATGAGTCCGCCTAAGGATGGGAGATCGACCATCTGGTGACCTGGTGCAGCCAGAACAGTCTGCAGCTCAACGCTCTGAAGACAGTGGAGATGGTCGTGGACTTCAGGAAGAGCCCAGCCCCACCCTCCCCCATCATCCTGTGTGACTCCCCCGTCACCACTGTGGACTCCTTCCGCTTCCTGGGCACCATCATCTCCCAGGACCTCAGGTGGGAGCTGAACATCACCTCCCTCACCAAGAAGACCCAGCAGAGGATGTACTTCCTGCAGCAGCTGAAGAAGTTCAGTCTGCCAAAGACAATGATGGTGCACTTCTACACCTCCATCACTGAGTCCATGCTCACCTCCTCCATCACCATCTGGTATGCTGCTGCCACCGCCAGGGTCAAGAGCAGGCTGCAGCGCATCATTCGCTCTGCAGAGAAGCTGATTGGCTGCAATCTTCCTTCTCTTCTGGACCTGTACGCCTCCAGGACGCTGAGGCGAGCAGGAAAGATTGCAGCTGACTCCTCCCACCCCGGACACAAACTGTTTCAGACTCTCCCCTCTGGCAGGAGGCTGCGGTCCATCAGGACCAAAACCTCTCGCCACAAACACAGTTTCTACCCGTCTGCAGCCTCATTAACAAGACCGGGGGCCCCACTGACACTCCCCCCCTTGTCTCTGCACATGTAAATACTGTTTCATCTCATGTCGGGCTCAGACCAGGCACGTCGCACATATTTGTTGTTGATCTTTGTTGTTGTATATGTTTATGTTGTCAGTTTATATATGTATATTTACACATTCTCTTCCGTTGCGTTACTTCTGCACGGCACAGACCCAGAATAATGCACATGTATACATCTGCAACGTTGTTCTTCAATTCCATATTTATATATTTCTACATTTATTTATGTTGACTGTATGTTTGTCTGTGTGTAGCACCTCATCACCACAGCAAATTACTGTTTGTGTAAAACACTACTTGGCAATAAAGCTCCTTCTGATTCTGATGTCATTATGTCAATGAGATGGAAACTGAAGCTTCAGCCTGTGAGGCGTTCACTGCTTCACATTAAAACCCTGTTAAAAGGAAGCTGCGTTTCTGTTGACCTCAGCTGGGCTGCATTAATAGTTCATAACTCCTTCAGCAGTGGCGAGGAAACACAGATGATTTACATCGGCGTGACGGCTGTGACGCGTCGACGCTCTGCAGCCTCTTACAGACCAGCAGAGACGTGAGGCCTGTGAACACTTCAGTAACAGACGACTCGACAGCTTTCAGAGCTCATTTTTCAGCTTTATTTTACAAAACACTAACAAAGTAGAAACTCCTGAAAAAGCTCCGGACATCCATCAGGTCACTTTGTTTGTTTGTTTGTTTGGAGCTCAAACCTGCCGACATGCTGCAGGACAACAACAACAACAACCACAAACACACACTTTACAAAAGGGTTCCACATGTGGAAAGTCAAACTTGGGACACTCGCCGAAAGTCACATTTGGTTTTGTTTTTTTACACCGAAAACAGTAAAAAGTAAAAAGTAAAAAAAGATATTCAACAACTTCTCCACAAACAAATGTTCATCTTCTGCACAAACTGAAGAAGAAGAAGAAAAATCCCCCTCAGATCCTCTCACACTGTTCAGTCTGAGCAATATGTTCTGAGCTGATCAGCTGTCTGACTCGTTTTCTACCGTTTGGGTAACAAACTAACAGAGTTAGTAGTTTCGCCTCCAATCAGTGAGTTACAGCCTGAGAGGCGAAACCCGTGGCAAAGGCGCTCAGGCTTCTCTGGGCCGCTGTGAGCTGATCAATGAACTTCAGTGAAACAGCTGGAACAACGGGATCATCCCAACAACATGGCGGCTCGCTGCGCTGTGAGAAAGGTACCGAGCCGGAAAGGGGCCTCCTATTTGATCCGCCTGTGTTACTACCAACATTCCCCGCTCAGAGGCGGATCAAATAGGACCTCCCTTTGATGTCTGTGTGAAAAGTCACAGCCGGCACGCCGGAACAGGAGGGACATTTCAAGCTGTTGTGTTACAAGTCGTGGTCTTTTTTTAACGGTCTAACTCTGAAAGTCCACCGTCTCTGGCTGCGCCACGGTTTTGTTAGGTCCCCCGTTCAACGTCCACTGGAAGCGTCTCAGCATTGACTTGTTGTTTATTTGTCATTTTGGTGCTTCTACTACCTTCGGTCTGTTGTTTCGTCGCCTGCGGGCTGCATATCCACAGGGAGGCATTTCAGAATAAGAGCATTTTGCCGGCCTGGTTTTGCCGACATGTTTAGATTTTGTTGATTTGGTAATCGGTGCTTGATTTTGTGCTTCTACTACGATTAACTAGGTTACGTAGTTTCTTTTTTGTCTGTTTTAAGTGGTTGTTGTTTTACGATCGGGAGTCTGCATAGGGTGTTTTGTTTTGACAACTGTCGAGATGAGGCGTAGGCGGACTCAGTGGAGGTAACCCAGAAAGCCAGAGCACTATGTGGAAGCAAACACGGTTGCCGGTATAAATTCTTTCCACGTTTATTGTGGGATCTCTGAGTGAAAGCGGCCACAGGAGTAATGTACAGTATATTTACTCTGTATAGTATAAATGTACAGGTGCATCTAAAAAATTGGAGGACCGTAGAAAAGTTGAATTTATTTCATAACTTTAATATATTCTAGATTCGTTACACATAGAGTGAAATATTTCAGGCCTTGAGTTGTTTTAATCTTGATGATTACGGCTCACAGCTGATGGAAATTGCAGTATCTCAAAATGTATTTGAATGTTAGAACAAAGAATTTATAACACAGAAACGACCTCTGATCATCTGATTGATCCTTTGTACTCTTACAAAGAACTTTTCCACCATATTCCAACTTTTCGGAGATGCTCCTGTATATTTACAGTTTATACAGCAGGAAGGTTTTAATCCTGTGTTTGTTCTGTGTTTCATCTCACTGATGCAGCCCAGCTCTCTGCAGCGCTTCGCTGCTCCACTGTTTGGCGTTTCTGATGGATGACACTGCTCTGCTCTCAGACTCAGACGAACTGCAGCGTTTCAGGATTTCAGGGGGATTTTTCATTTTAAGATTTGTGACCTTTGACCCTCTTTGGGGTCTGGAACACGTTCCGTTCTTCGGTTCCTCAGATGTTCCGCTGACGTCTTCCTCTCCTCTTTTACTGACTCTGGTTCATCGTCCTGCTGGAGCGGCTGCTGAGCACCTTCTGGAAGAGATCGTCTGAAAACACAGAAGGTAGATTTGAGCGTCCTGCAGCAGACAGGAAGCGGGAACATTTAAATGATAGAAAGTTTTTCCCAGAGATACGCACCGTTCCTGAAGCTCTTGGAGTCAGTCTGCGAGACAGAAAGAAGGGCAGATGTTAAATACAGTCACTTTATTTTGTGTGTGTTTGTTTGGGGCTGCGGGTTCGTTTCAAAACTGAGACCTTTTGCTGCGTTTGCACCTCCCGTCCAGACTAAACCGGTGAAAACGGAGTTTGAAGACGTTGCCGACCCCGTTTTTCGTTTTCAATCTCTGAAGAGCGTTTTAGTGAAGACGGGCAAAAACTTTGGGTCTCATGTGGAGCAGGAACACGATGCTGAGTTTTTGATTTGGTGTTTTTATTAAATCATTCTGTACCGTGCAAAGAACACTTACAGCCTACCTACACCAGTCTGTTTTCTGCCGCCGCTTTTACCTCCCGTGTCCCATTCAGTAACAGTCCCAGCTCATTATTGGTCCATACAAATAAAAATCTGGTTCTTCGTCTGTAGAACTTTATTCTTTATTTAATCTTCTGTAACTACGGAACAGACCAGCTGCTTCATGTTTACACACGTGCGTTTTCTGTTGTTTTTTTTGTTGAGATCAACTCTGATATGCAGCTAAAACGCTGCTGTGGACGGAGATCGTAGTCGACGTGAAACTGTGTGGACGGGGCCTCAGAAAACACCCAAACATGTTTATGAAGGTTTTTTTTCCCCTCGAGGCTACGGCGATGTTGATCACTACAGTGCAGCCCCGTCCGACACTGCACATTCTGACAAAGGAATAGTTTGAAACAGTGACGATCCAACTCCAACAAGTTCTCCAACAGTACTGAGCCGCAGGAAGAGCAGAATACAAGTAAAGAGACCGGTCATGAAGAAAACGGCGACCTGTATATAATCCGTGCGTCGTCTGTTCTTTGATTATTCTGTTTAAAAAATGGAAGAATATCGATTTTAATATTTAATGTGCTTGATCTGTGCAGCTTTGTGTGTTGCACTTGAAAAACATGCAGCAGATCTATTTGGGCGACGGCGGTGCCTGATTGAATGTAATGAAGATGAACATCAACACGAGTTAGTTTGCACACAGAGCAACCCACCGTGTAGCGCCGGCCTGAAGGGGAACGCTTCATCATACATCCAGTGTTACACAGCAAAAATTAGTTAATTCGGCAAACTGCGTATGAACGGACGATGCACCGATTCAAATGTTCCGGTAATATTCAGTCATTAGCATATTTAAGTCGGCATTGACGAGCACTTGAAGGCAGATAAAGAGGTCTGAGCAGCTGCCTCGTGTTTTAAACAAACCTTTTGCAGCCTACTACTGTGTTGTGGGCAGAATATTAGGTCACTTCTATTCTACTCTTCCTAAAAGTATATTTTTTGCAAGATTTGCAGTTTCTTCTTCTGTAGGTGGCTTTAATGAGGAGCTCACGTCTACAATCATATTCGCTGCAGAAGATATGAGATGCAACTTGAAAAGGGATAGCCTGCGAGTCTGGGGACAGACAGTCTGAAAACCAGCAGGGATGCAACGCAAAGATAAAAATAAACCACAGCTTTTTTCGCTTTTAAAATGATACACAGATTATTACGGAAGCCCGGGCGAAGGGCGGGGTAACCCTGGACAGGTCGCCACTGCATCGCAGCGCCACACAAAGACAAACAACCACTGCCACTCACACCTAAGGACAATCGATTCAAATTATTATTTTACTCTGTTTAATTTACTCCTGATCTCAAGATGACAAAATTTTGTCAACATGTGATTTTTTGTGTTACTAGTTAGCTCAGTTGGTACAGGAGTGAGTACAGGACTCACTGTTTGTTCGATCCTCACTGATAGTGTTTCAAGTGCTCACAATAAAGCGCGTGCAGGAGCGCGTGCGTCCCGGCGATTGGTCCACATCCCTCAGCCTATGGACTTCTCATTTCCCCATCATAGGAAGTTCCTGCGCTTCTCATTCAGGGGAATCCATTTAACGTTGCACATTTCCTAACAGCTATTTCTGAACCTTTGAAATAGCCGTCGGGAAACGTGGGATTGGATTCCCCTGAATCTCTTTGTAACAACTTTATTGAAGAGGATAATAAAAAACACACAAAAGAAGAAAAGAGCGGAAGTCGAACACACAATCGTTAGATCGCGAGCCCTGTGCTCTACCGACTGAACTAACCAGTGACACGGGACAGATTTCTGAAATGATCTAAAGAAACACACCTGCTGACCCTTGTTCTTATCGAGATCACGAGGAAATGATCCCGTTATCACAAGAAAACTTTGGGCTTCCGGAGGTTATTAACACTTCCCTCATCATTATTTTCTAATGTATAATGTTTTTTGTGTTTAAATACTAAAGGATGAAGAGAACATGTGACGGCAGCAGCAGCCAGTGAATGTGAGGGGTTTCCTCAGCAGGTGTTCAGGACTTCACACCTGCCAGGTGTTTAACCTGCAGTGTGGGACAGACTGCGGCTCTGTGGTCGCTCAGCCGTCGGCTGCTGTTCTGTTCTCACCCTGGAGGAGGCGGCGGCGGTGACGGCGGGGGTGGCGGCGGCGGCGGCTCTGGGAGGAGCTGCAGGAGCGTCGGCCTGTTCTCGGTCCACCTTCGGAGCTGCAGAGACACAAAAACAGCAGCAGTCAGAACTGGCACGCCGCAGGTAAACTCCTCCAGCCGGGACGAGGCCTTTAGGTCACAGTCAAAGAGTGGAACATTTTTTCTCTGCTGAGCAACACGCTCTTCCTCCTTGAAGCTGCTCTGACGCCGTACAAACGTGACATGCCCAGGGTCCGGGGTGAAAGTGTGCCCCTGTACCGATATCTCACGTCATGTTCATGTGCTCTGTTGTGTTACTGTTCCTGTTTGGTGACCCGTGTGGCTGCATGGAGATAAATGACTTTCAACACAACTCGGGTCCTGTCTACTTCATTCTGTACCAGAGCGAATGTCCAACATAAGAATCAGCCAGTGCAGTCCTACAATTTCATTCACTTTATCAAGAAAGTCTGTGAAAATACATAATTACAAAGACCACAAACCCAAAAGTCCCGTATGTGGCGTCATAACTGTTTCTTTCAGTGTCTGAACCCAACAAGGTACAAGGCTGCAAAACGAAATGTGTAGTTTCTTCGTGCTACACACACAACATATAATTAAGTGTAGGCCTATATTAAAATATGGTAACATATAAAATAAAACAATACAATTATTTATATTATTAGATTAACATCGCTGATGCTAACGTCAAAGAACTTTCATGTGAAGATGTTAGTGGATTAAACCAAGCAGGAACCTCCAGGTCTGAGAAGTGAGACCTGAAACCTGCGTCCTCTCTAGCGGCCAGCAGGGGGCGCCTTAAACCTGCGTCCTCTCTAGCGGCCAGCAGGGGGCGCCTTAAACCTGCGTCCTCTCTAGCAGCCAGCAGGGGGCGCCTTAAACCTGCGTCCTCTCTAGCGGCCAGCAGGGGGCGCCTTAAACCTGCGTCCTTTCTAGCAGCCAGCAGGGGGCGCCTTAAACCTGCGTCCTCTCTAGCAGCCAGCAGGGGGCGCCTTAAACCTGCGTCCTCTCTAGCAGCCAGCAGGGGGCGCCTTAAACCTGCGTCCTCTCTAGCAGCCAGCAGGGGGCGACTTAAACCTGCGTCCTCTCCAGCAGCCAGCAGGGGGCGACTTAAACCTGCGTCCTCTCTAGCAGCCAGCAGGGGGCGACTTAAACCTGCGTCCTCTCCAGCAGCCAGCAGGGGGCGCCTTAAACCTGCGTCCTCTCTAGCAGCCAGCAGGGGGCGCCTTAAACCTGCGTCCTCTCTAGCAGCCAGCAGGGCGCGACTTAAACCTGCGTCCTCTCCAGCAGCCAGCAGGGGGCGACTTAAACCTGCGTCCTCTCCAGCAGCCAGCAGGGGGCGACTTAAACCTGCGTCCTCTCTAGCAGCCAGCAGGGGGCGACTTAAACCTGCGTCCTCTCTAGCAGCCAGCAGGGGGCGACTTAAACCTGCGTCCTCTCCAGCAGCCAGCAGGGGGCGACTTAAACCTGCGTCCTCTCTAGCAGCCAGCAGGGGGCGACTTAAACCTGCGTCCTCTCCAGCAGCCAGCAGGGGGCGCCTTAAACCTGCGTCCTCTCTAGCAGCCAGCAGGGCGCGACTTAAACCTGCGTCCTCTCTAGCAGCCAGCAGGGCGCGACTTAAACCTGCGTCCTCTCTAGCAGCCAGCAGGGGGCGCCTTAAACCTGCGTCCTCTCTAGCAGCCAGCAGGGGGCGCCTTAAACCTGCGTCCTCTCTAGCAGCCAGCAGGGGGCGACTTAAACCTGCGTCCTCTCCAGCAGCCAGCAGGGGGCGATTTAAACCTGCATCCTCTCTAGCAGCCAGCAGGGGGCGACTTAAACCTGCGTCCTCTCTAGCAGCCAGCAGGGGGCGACTTAAACCTGCGTCCTCTCTAGCAGCCAGCAGGGGGCGACTTAAACCTGCGTCCTCTCTAGCAGCCAGCAGGGGGCGACTTAAACCTGCGTCCTCTCTAGCAGCCAGCAGGGGGCGACTTAAACCTGCGTCCTCTCTAGCAGCCAGCAGGGGGCGACTTAAACCTGCGTCCTCTCTAGCAGCCAGCAGGGGGCGACTCCAGCGGCTGCAGAAAGAAGTGTGATTGTATAGAAGTCTGTGAGAAAATGTTTCTACTTGTCAGCTGATTTATTCCCTCAGTAAACACTTTCCTGATGAGTTTATGGTCTCAGTCGCTAGTTTCAAGTCTTCTTCAACACAGCATGATGTTCATTTAGTAAATTATGGTCAGGCTAACCAAGCTAACTAGCTCCTCCCTCTTGTCCAAATATGGTCATGTCTGCTTCCAAAAAACAAGATGGCCACGGCCAAAATGCCAAACTGGAGGCTTCAAAATGGCGGTCCACAAATCAAACAGGGGACGTCACGGCGGCTACGCCCACTTCTGTTGTACCGGCTGTAGACTGAACCCATCAGGTGAGATGCGTGTGGAACACAGCAAAGTTACCTAGATAGTAGCAAGCAAGTAATGAACTTTAGCTTAGCATTACAGCGCTAACATGTTGGTGACGTTCACGGTTTTACAGTTTCATGACAAACTCCAACTTTTCTTGACTAAATCACCATTTAAACTGACAAACATCACGTGTGTAACTCAATTCAAACGGGATCTAAACATCAGCCGTCTCTCGCCGTTGGCTGCTGAACATATTTTTACTGAGATAAGGCCCCACGTCACACTGTCGCAGCTGGTGAGTTTAAACGCTGTGAACGTCCGACTCACGCAGACGCTTGATGATACTGTTGACGGCGTGGACGACTCCGTTCGTGGCCATCAGGTCGGCGTCGGCCACCGGCACCTTGTTGACGTACACCGTGTAGTTCCGCTGAAACACAGGGAGAGGACAGCTGCGGTCAGGGCCGAGCAGCGTTTAAATAAAGTTACTGAAAAGGAGGCGAGGAGGAGTGAGGACTGACCACGCCCAGCTCCAGCTTGTTTCCCTGCAGAGGTTGGACTCTGGTGTGAGACCCGACTCCTCCGCTGACCAACATGCCCTCCCCCAGGTGATACCTGAGCACAGCTGACAGCTCCTGACGGTTACCTGAGAGGCAGAGAGAGAGACAGGTTGATGAAATGATCTTGAAGTTGTTTTGTGTAATATCAGGACAAACTTTCACACATTGACTTAATTTTCCTTGTGCATATTTGTTGAAAACAGATTTTCTCAGAACAGTTCTGAACGTTCGGCCTCAGATCTGTGAAGAGATCCTCTGTTTGGCATCAAAAGTTTGTTCTGAGCAGAAAGAAAAGTTTAAACCACAGTAACTTTTACTCAGGAGCAAAAATCTGCCTTTAAACTGAAGAAAGAATGATTTGACATTTATCCTGATAATAATCGATATTAAAGGATATAAACATCTTTATCGCCCTGTCCTACCCTGAGCAAAGTAAAACAGGACCACAGCGCTCACTTGTTCTTTCACAGTAATAAATCTTTAACGATCCAATCTGAAACAAGAATTTGACTAATTAAACTTTGCAACTAGGACAAAGTCTTTTATCAATATTAGACGATAAAGCCTAAACTGTGAAACAAGCTTTTTTTTTTCTTGCACCGATTTAAATTCTAAAATTTAACTTTTTAAGTCAAACAGAGTGATGATCAGCAGTGATTAACCTGACTGCTCAGCTGTTCATTTCCATAAGAGTAACAATTCTTTCACTGCTGCTGCGTCTCACAGCGTCTCTCTCACTGCGTCTCTCACTGCGTGTCTCTCACTGCGTGTCTCACTCCATCTTTCACTGCGTCTCTGCATGTCTCACTGCGTCTCTCTCACTGCGTCTCTCTCACTGCGTCTCTGCATGTCTCACTGCGTCTCTCTCACTGCGTCTCTCTCACTGCATGTCTCACAGCGTCTCTCCATGTCTCACAGCGTCTCTCTCACTGCGTCTCTGCATGTCTCACTGCGTCTCTCTCACTGCGTCTCTCCATGTCTCACTGCGTCTCTGCATGTCTCACTGCGTCTCTCACTTCGTCTCTCTCACTGCGTCTCTCCATGTCTCACCGCGTCTCTGCATGTCTCACTGCGTCTCTCTCACTGCGTCTCTGCATGTCTCACCGCGTCTCTCCATGTCTCACTGCGTCTCTCTCACTGCGTCTCTGCATGTCTCACTGCGTCTCTCTCACTGCGTCTCTCTCACTGCGTCTCTGCATGTCTCACTGCGTCTCTCTCACTGCGTCTCTCTCACTGCGTCTCTCCATGTCTCACTGCGTCTCTGCATGTCTCACAGCGTCTCTCTCACTGCGTCTCTGCATGTCTCACTGCGTCTCTCTCACTGCGTCTCTCCATGTCTCACTGCGTCTCTCTCACTGCGTCTCTCCATGTCTCACTGCGTCTCTGCATGTCTCACTGCATCTCTCTCACTGCGTCTCTGCATGTCTCACTGCGTCTCTCCATGTCTCACTGCGTCTCTCTCACTGCGTCTCTGCATGTCTCACTGCGTCTCTCCATGTCTCACTGCGTCTCTCTCACTGCGTCTCTCCATGTCTCACTGCGTCTCTGCATGTCTCACTGCATCTCTCTCACTGCGTCTCTGCATGTCTCACTGCGTCTCTCCATGTCTCACTGCGTCTCTCTCACTGCGTCTCTCCATGTCTCACTGCGTCTCTCTCACTGCGTCTCTGCATGTCTCACTGCGTCTCTCTCACTGCGTCTCTGCATGTCTCACTGCGTCTCTCTCACTGCGTCTCTCTCACTGCGTCTCTCCATGTCTCACTGCGTCTCTCTCACTGCGTCTCTCCATGTCTCACTGCGTCTCTCCATGTCTCACTGCGTCTCTCTCACTGCGTCTCTCTCACTGCGTCTCTCCATGTCTCACTGCGTCTCTCTCACTGCGTCTCTCCCACTGCGTCTCTCCATGTCTCACTGCGTCTCTGCATGTCTCACTGCGTCTCTCCATGTCTCACTGCGTCTCTCCATGTCTTTATTAGGCTGAGAGTGAAGCTGTTTATATAAAGTGTGTTAAATGATCTGGCTCTGAGTCACATAAACAAAACGTTTCTGAACGTTCGGACCAAACAAGGAGCTGGACGGCGGTGAGCTGAAGGAGACGGGTCTGTTTCTCATTCTGTTCCCTTCACACAGACGCTGCAGCTCATTCAACCTGACACCTTTGTTAAAGGTAAAACAGCCAGCATGTCCCCACTGCAATAAATTTATGCTGTTTGGAGCAATCAGTGATTTGTCTTTTGCTCGCTTGCGTCGGACTGTGAATCCCTGTATGGAAATATAAATACACTGCATGCTAGTGTACGGAGCTAAATCAGGGCCAAAGTTTTGTTAATCTGAAAAACCAAAATTGTAGTAGAAAAACTAAAACTTGACATTGAAAATTTAAGTTTTAAACTTGAAAAATAAAACAATGTTTTCAAACAAATTAAATTGGTTTAATAAAAAATAAAATAAAAATAAAATGTTGATTCAGTTCTGGATTTATTTTGAATAAATTGATTATTAATTATTTTTCACTTTATATATATATATATTTATTTATATTTTGATATTTGATGACTTAATTTTTTCAGTTCATTTTCCAACTTCAAATCTTGTTTTTTCACTTGCAGTTTTTCTCAGTTTCAGACTTTTGGCCCTGATTTGGCTCCGTACTAGTGATCCTTCTGTTTCACACTCACGCATCAGCTTGTTGCGTTCGGCCGGCAACATGGCGTTGAAGGCGTTGTTGGTGGGAGCGAAGAAGGTCAGCGCCCCCTGCTGGTTCAGCAGCTCCGTCAAACCTGCTGTCTGGACGGCTCCAACCAGGATGCTGCAACAAGGAGGAAGCTGGTTTGTTTCTTACACCTCTGCTAGACGGAGGGGTGGGAACCTGTTTCCTCCTCTCACAGAACAGACAGACTGTCAAGGATCTTCCAATCACTTGTGAAACTTTAAAAATGTAAACGGAGACAAACAGTCTCGTCCTAAAAAAAAGCTGAGAGTGTGTGCCGGCCGCTGCACAGCAACGTTTATAATAATCATATAATAATAATGCTGATTTATATGATTCGTCAAATCATGATAGAACCAATCAAATGTTACCTTAAGAAATGCGTGAGGTGATAATGACATCATGTCATCACTAACATCTCACTAATATTTAAACTGCATGGGGTGATTTTGCCCTCTGGGGGGCGGCACAACAGACGTGTTAAGTCATTTAGCTTCTCAAACGTCTCACAGTTTCTGCTCGTCTCTGTTTTATATCTCAGAACCTCTCTGGGTTTTGGACTGTTGGATGAGACAGACGTTAGAAGTCGTCACGTTGGACTGCAGCTGTTTTTAGTTTTTAACATTTTATAAACTAAATGATGAACTTAAAAAATAATGTAGGAGGATGAGAATAATGGTGAGCTGCAGCTCTTTGTCCTCAGCTCAGTGAACTGCAGTTCCCCGTCAGTCTGGCTGGATGTGCTGAATATGTGAAGGTCTTTAAAGAGCCTGTAAAAGAGGCTGTGAGCTCCAGAGAACACTGCCAGCATCAGTTTGGTGGTTAGTGGTCATTTCACACTTTGGTTCGTAAACTCTGCAGCTTTAACCTATTAAGGAGACTTTGAGGCTCTCAGAGAAGAGACGCTCCTGACAGACCGACTTCCTCCGACCTTCAATAATCAGAAGATTACATTACAGCGGAGAGCTTTATTACCCGACAGAGTCGTTGCTGAACTCCCGGCCGGAGCCGTGGAGGATTCCTGAGCCTGAGCAAACACAGAGGAGGAGGTGACGGAGTCTCAGCTCTCAGAGCCAAACGTCCCTGAACAAAGTTCTGACTGATCAAGACTCTCCTCTCTTTCGTTCTCTCAGTCATCTGGAAGCACTTTGACCCCAGAGGTCTGACAGGAAGTCTCTGTCCGCCCCTCGACCTCCCTGACCCGATCCGGCAGCGCTTCACATGGTATCTGTGTGTCGGTGTGTGTTCTCACCTGAAGCGGTCGTCTGCCTTCAGGACGTCCATGACGGTTCCCATGGGTGGAGTGAGGACTTTGTCCACGGTGAACATGGTGGCGTAGCGTCCCGTCTTGTCGTGAGCAGCGATGCAGGCGTTCTCAATGCACAGGTTCTACAGGCACACAGAGGAATAACAGAACACCTGAGAGGACGCGGGTACAAGTCCTGCCAACGAATTCTCCTCTCAGTCGTTACCGACGCTTTCATGTAGTCCGTCACTTCAAAGTCCTTATATAGGTAAGTCCCGCCCCTCGGCAGCCATCTTGCTAAGGCCTCCAGGTATCTGGGACTAACAGGATCAGGTCTCTCTCTGGATGAACGGGCAGAGAGCCATAAAACCTGCAGCAGGAAAACCTGAACCAGTTTGACGACTTTGCCCCAAAATACAGTTTAAAAAGTGTTTTTTCCTCCGCAGGTTATCCTTCTACTGCACATGCACGAACTTTCACCACACCGCCTTCATTTATCCAGAGCGCCGGGGACGGGGCGCCATGAACCCATCCCACTTTGAACAGATGCTAAGCTAACTGGGGTTCGGGATGCAGTCAACATCTACCGTATACGTTTATAGAAGGCACCCCGGTGTTCTCTAACACATACTGCAGTATGTGCAGGTCGCAGTATTTTGGCGGGCTTCTGATCCTCGCTGCCACCACAACATCTGAAACTGACGTCAGGGGAGCCACACGATTGGCTGAAGATGCTTCCTGGCTCGGCTGCTAAACACAGACGACACAACAGTTATTCTTTACATACACGTGACTCAGGAAGTCACTTCCAGAAGGTTGACGGCGGGAAAGACAACACGTCTGAGCTGCTATTTAACAAATACTGAATCAAACAACAAGACCACGACTGCGTCCCTCTTCTCAACAAGTCTGGGAGGAAACTGTCACGAGGTCATGAGAGAGAACGCTAACAGACAGATGAGTGTTTGACACGGTGTAGTGATCGGACTGAGCTTCCACGTCACACGGTCTGTGGGTCTCTGGACTCCACATCAGGTCCTGGATGGCAGCCATTCTGTCAGGGCTCAAACACACAGCCGTGTCTGGAAGGATTTAGCGGCCGTGGGAAGCAGGAAACTTTTCGTGGTCTGCAGAGTTCATTACCGAGCAGAAATGTGAACCACCCACGAGTCCAGGACCTGAAACATGTGGAGACCACCAGAGACAAGCTCAGGTCTCTGATCGCTACACGATCAATAACACTGTTTTATAATCTGATCAAAACATGTGCTGCGTTTCCAGGGCAACGCGAAGAGTTTACTTTTCAGTCTAAAGGTGTTTGAAGATGATAACAATCACTCTGAAATTATATCTCAAATATTTAAACTGCAACAGCCTGTTTGAACTAAAGATTTGGGATCTTTGAGCTCAACAGAAACGTTTGCCGATCAGATAATCAGGACAGAAACCAGCAGAGCGACGTCACCTGTACCGCCAGAAACCAGCAGTCGGCCCCGATGTGCAAGACCTTCATTTTATTTCTGCGGTCGTCTCTCTGATTCACACTTTGGATGACATCATCGCTACATGTGGTCGCAGCAATGAGGCTGCAGCGCACACAACCATGCAGTCACCACGCTTCCTGCCAGCCGTCGTTCTTTTGAAAAATCTTTCTTAAATGAAATAAAGGTTGATGTTTGTTCTCAGACGCGTCACTGCCTCAGAATATGCAGAGTAATGTTCCTCTGCAGCAGCTCGGCCTGCAGCTTCAGGGGTTCAGCACTAACACAGAAACTGGGTTTGATTCATGCGTTTGTTAAAGCTATTAATGAAAAGCAGCCTTAAACTCAGCGACCTCAGATGAAGACACAATATTTATGGCCAGTGAAGACAGACGATCCGCTCAGCAACAGGCGTGTCGGTCATGGAGGCTGATCTGTTCTCACAACAGCTGATTCGATTTCAAACTCGGACAGGAAGCAGTTCATAAAACATCAGGACTCTGACAATGTGGGAAAAGGCTTGACGTGAACGTGTTTGAAGTTACAGTCAATAAAAAGTGGTTTTCTCCAGGAAAATGAAGCTCACTGTGTCTCATTCCTGGTTGGATTTCTCACGTCAGGAACTGATGAACAAGCTGCTTCTTGTTGTGACTCAGCTGAAACAACCACCACACAAAACACAAAGCTACGACTCGGCGGCGCGAACGCACGGAGGAGCCGCTCAGGCGCCCGCAGCTTCATCCAGCCTGGTCGTCAGACGAGGTCAAAGGTCAACCCAAAGCTTCCCCTGCAGGAGTCAGCCGGCGTCACCGGCTTCTGACACAGAGCTGCTGTCTGCATACGATGCGTTCAGGGACAGGACGCAGTGTGGGTCACTGAGATTATTACAACTCAAAAATGGCCAAAACCATCTGGAGGCCGAAGCTGAGTCCTACAGAAACATCTTCACCCGCTTCAGAAGCAAAGCAGCCTTCATGAAAACCATGCTGACTAAACATCTACGCACACAAGAAGAACCTGACAGCAGGTGTTTCAGGGCGGGAGATGCATGCTTCTCTCTCATTGGCTGATGAATCAAGAGTTATAGAAGAAGGTCTCACGTTTCTGTAGACGAAGACTCGGAGTTTGAGGCCCCCCAGCGTCTCCAGCTCCTGGCCGTCGTACAGAGACTTAGAGGACAGCTGCTCCTTCAGGATGTGATTGGTCATCAGCCTCCTCATGTCAGGCGTCATCGTCAGACTGCCTGTTAAAGAAACACAGGTAAATAACAACAGAGGACTGAACCCTGTGGCCACTTTATTAGGTACACCTGAAATTTAGCCATAAATGAAACTTTTACAAAGCTCCTTATGTGTTTATTACTGAGCTCATCGTTAGCGTGGCGTTGTCCTGGACTACATGTAGGAGCCAAAATAGCAGTTTTTCATTTATATTTAAAGAACAGTAGTTATTATTTCAAGACTTCCCATATTTTTGGTTCTAATCTGGCCACTGATTGGCTAATCAGCCTCACCATAGTAGCTGTGAGTGTGGTGTAATTAATAAAGTGAGGTTGGAAACAGGAGTGGAGTTTTAACCTTATTTGATATAATTTTGAGTTAATAGGCTACTATTTCTTTTCCCTCGTTTACACTACACACACGTGCATTAACCTACAATGTTTTGGTAGCATCATAGGTCAAGTTTTATTTTTGTAGTTAGGATATTAGAGTTAAATTATTATTTCAAACGGCGAACACAGAAAGCTGGATCGGCGAAAAGGAACAAGGGTGAGTTAAAACTACTCTTCTGGTGCTGGGACAGTGGCTATAATATTGAAATGGAATAGCCACTGCCCTATATTATACGGAGACGTGTTTCTATTTTTCTATTTTTATAAAATTATACGCATCAGAAAAGTCCAACATTTGGATTGGATTATGTTTGACTGCACAGGTGTACCTAATAAAGTGGACACTAAGTGAATGTTATGGCTGTAGTGAAGCAAAGAAGGCAACAAGTCTGAATTTCATTCATTCTATACGGAATACATCAGTCAAAATCAAAAATGCACAAACTAAGTCCAATTTGGTCCCAGTTCAGCAAAACCATCCGATCAGGATAATATGAGATCGTTCATTTTGCTTAACTGTCATTTCAATTCTATTCAGTGTTTCTGTGGGGACCCGGGTGGTGTCCCGGAGGTCAAAGGTCGAGATGCTGAGAGAGCGCGTTACCTTTGAAGGCTTCGTCCAGAGGGGCCAGCATGGTCAGGGGCTCGGAGCCCGTCAGGTGGGAGGTCAGACCGGCTTCAACAAACAGCTTGGCTGCAGTAGCGACAGTTGACCCTTCAGCCAGCTCCAGCAGAACTTTAGCTGAAAAACGTCAAACGCAGAGTCAGAGTTGTTGTAGTTTCACATTTTTCATTAGTTTTTATTCTTATTTCCTTTTGAATTTTTGTTTTCAAGTTAAGTTTTGCTTCATTTTTAAAGCAGGTTTGCTAGTTTAGATTTAGTGTCAGTGTTAGTTTTAGGCTTTTTGTCAATCATGCTGCTCAGACTGGGTTAGCTTCTGTTTCTGGGGGGGGAGGGTCTTTGCGTTCTCTCTTACCTTGTATAAGCTTTTCCAATGGACTTTCAAATTGGTAGGATTTTTTCCCCTTTAGAAAAGTTCCACATATTTCATCACCTCAAACTGAAGGGCTCTTGCTCTCATCTGAGACACAGTTATTTTCAGAGTAATCCCAAATGGGACTCTTAATGGACCAAAAACTGGCTAGAGATAGATTTCATATCCACCGATAATACTCAGCTTGTCGGCCCAATTAAATAAATTGACAACGACGAGAACTGAAGACATTTACTCAGAAATATTAGTTTAGTTAGTTTTGCAAACAGACGATACAGTTTCATTTATTGTTTTTTTTATTTCAGTTAATGAAAATGTTTTTTCAAACCTAGTGTTTGTTATTTCATTAGTTTTCCTTAACCATGACACCCTTGACACAAGTCAACGTGACTATATAATACTGATAGAGCTGCAACCCAAAGTAGAGAGACCACCTCTAAACAGGGGGGAGGTCTGAGACACCACTTATCCCTCCACCTACAACGCTGTCCTTTCATCTCTTCCCAGGAAAACAAACACTCACCTTTGGCTTCAGGCCTTTCAGACTACTACAACGACCACAACGACTGTCGTACAGCCAGGAGCATTGACGAACCAAGCAGTATCCATCACCGTGATAACGACCCCACAGAGGTTAAATAGTGAAACATCTTTCAGTATCTTTAACAAAGTCCAGCTGCCCCAGATTTGAACCCACCTTTAAATAAATTTACACCTGAGAATCTTCACAGACAGCTAGTACTACATATACTACTACCAGTGTTTCCACTACCATTACTATTGGGCGGTAACAGTGGATGTACTATTATGTACTTAAGTACAGAGGTAATCTCAGTATTAGATAAAGTAATAGTGGTATTAGTAGTGGGTAGTGTGTGCAGCTCAGCGATGTGGTGGATGACTATTTCAGTTTAGTTTGGATGTGTTGTACTGCAGTTATGACATCACTACTCTTAGTACTAGATGCAGTACTAGTGTACTGACTCATCCCTGACTAGTACCTGAGTCAGGGATGAGCAGCTCGTTGATGTAGTGGATGACTCCGTTGGTTCCCAGCTGGTCTTTCTTGGTGATGATGGCCTTCCCGTTCAGAGTCATCTGGTCTCCGTCACAGCCGACCTCCAGCACGGTGCCCTGCAGAGTCTCCATCGGAGCCCCCGTCACGATCGACTCCGCGCAGTGCATTTGATTCAGCATGTGGTAGTTCAGCAGGTCTGAGGGGGGTGGACAGGTACACAAGAGGACTAACGTCAGAGCCAAGATCCTCAAGTTCATAGTTGGCCTGAAACTACAAACACAACAAACAGTAATCAGCTGTGTAACAAAACACAGAGTGCCTCCTGCTGGTCACCTCGCAGAGCCACGGGGTCTCCCAGGATCCTGTTCAGGGTCTCCTGAGGAATCTTCTCGAATGCCTCGTTTGTGGGAGCGAAGATGGTGTACTGACCCTCGTTCTCCAACATGGCGGTCAGACCGGCAGCGGCCATCGCCGTCTGAAACACAGAAACACAGCACAGGAAGTCAGTGACTTCTTCTCCGCCTTCTAATGTGGCTCTGGGTAAGACTCATTGATTGGCTGAGAGATGAACTCACACGCAGAGTCTCCAGGTCGTCGTCGACGTCGATGAGCGTGTTCACGTTGTTGGAGATGGCGGTAATGACACGGTCGACCACGTGCACGATGCCGTTGGTGGCATGTTGGTCGGGTTTGATCAGACGAGCGCAGTTCACGGTCACAATCTGAGGACACGAGGAAGAGTTCTGTTAATCTACTGATCATCGACTTTCACAGAGAAAATGCTGAGGCTCCAATGGAGCTCCAGTGCAGGTCAGATTCATACTGTGACTATACAGTGAATCATAATGTTACAGCGTGATGTTACAGCGTGATGTTACAGTGTGTGTTACAGCGTGATGTTACAGCGTGATGTTACAGTGTGTGTTACAGCGTGATGTTACAGCGTGTGGTTACAGCGTGTGTTTACAGCGTGATGTTACAGCGTGATGTTACAGCGTGAGTTACAGCGTGATGTTACAGCGTGATGTTACAGCGTGATGTTACAGCGTGTGTTTACAGCGTGATGTTACAGCGTGTGTTTACAGCGTGATGTTACAGCGTGATGTTACAGCGTGATGTTACAGCGTGATGTTACAGCGTGTGTTTACAGCGTGTGTTTACAGCGTGATGTTATAGCGTGTGTTTACAGCGTGTGTTTACAGCGTGATGTTACAGCGTGTGTTTACAGCGTGATGTTACAGCGTGTGTTTACAGCGTGATGTTACAGCGTGTGTTTACAGCGTGATGTTACAGCGTGATGTTACAGCGTGATGTTACAGCGTGATGTTACAGCGTGTGTTTACAGCGTGTGTTTACAGCGTGTGTTTACAGCGTGATGTTACAGCGTGATGTTACAGCGTGATGTTACAGCGTGTGTTTACAGCGTGTGTTTACAGCGTGTGTTACAATGTGTGTTACAATGTGTGTTACAGTGTGAGTTGCAGTGTGTGTTGATAGTGTTTCAGCGTGATGTTACAGTGTGTGTTACAGTGTGATGTTACAGTGTGTGTTACAGTGTGATGTTACAGTGTGTGTTACAGTGTGATGTTACAGTGTGATGTTACAGTGTGATGTTACAGTGTGATGTTACAGTGTGTGTTACAGTGTGAGTTGCAGTGTGATGTTACAGTGTGAGTTGCAGTGTGATGTTACAGTGTGATGTTACAGTGTGTGTTGATAGTGTTTCAGTGTGATGTTACAGTGTGAGTTGCAGTGTGATGTTACAGTGTGTGTTGATAGTGTTTCAGTGTGATGTTACAGTGTGATGTTACAGTGTGAGTTGCAGTGTGATGTTACAGTGTGTGTTGATAGTGTTTCAGTGTGATGTTACAGTGTGATGTTACAGCGTGATGTTACAGTGTGATGTTACAGTGTGTGTTGATAGTGTTTCAGTGTGATGTTACAGTGTGATGTTACAGCGTGATGTTACAGTGTGTGTTGATAGTGTTTCAGTGTGATGTTACAGTGTGTGTTGATAGTGTTTCAGCGTGATGTTACAGCGTGATGTTACAGTGTGTGTTACAGTGAGTTGCAGTGTGATGTTACAGTGTGTGTTGATAGTGTTTCAGTGTGATGTTACAGTGTGTGTTGATAGTGTTTCAGTGTGATGTTACAGTGTGTGTTGATAGTGTTTCAGTGTGATGTTACAGTGTGTGTTGATAGTGTTTCAGTGTGATGTTACAGTGTGTGTTGATAGTGTTTCAGCGTGATGTTACAGCGTGATGTTACAGTGTGTGTTACAGTGAGTTGCAGTGTGATGTTACAGTGTGTGTTGATAGTGTTTCAGTGTGATGTTACAGTGTGTGTTGATAGTGTTTCAGTGTGATGTTACAGTGTGTGTTGATAGTGTTTCAGTGTGATGTTACAGTGTGTGTTGATAGTGTTTCAGTGTGATGTTACAGTGTGTGTTGATAGTGTTTCAGCGTGATGTTACAGCGTGATGTTACAGTGTGTGTTACAGTGAGTTGCAGTGTGATGTTACAGTGTGTGTTGATAGTGTTTCAGTGTGATGTTACAGTGTGTGTTGATAGTGTTTCAGTGTGATGTTACAGTGTGTGTTGATAGTGTTTCAGTGTGATGTTACAGTGTGATGTTTCAGTGTGATGTTTCAGTGTGATGTTACAGTGTGTGTTGATAGTGTTTCAGTGTGATGTTACAGTGTGTGTTGATAGTGTTTCAGTGTGATGTTACAGTGTGATGTTTCAGTGTGATGTTACAGTGTGAGTTACAGTGTGAGTTACAGTGTGATGTTACAGTGTGATGTTACAGTGTGATGTTTCAGTGTGATGTTACAGTGTGATGTTACAGTGTGAGTTACAGTGTGAGTTACAGTGTGATGTTACAGTGTGAGTTACAGTGTGATGTTTCAGTGTGAGTTACAGTGTGATGTTGCAGTGTGTGTTGATAGTGTTTCAGCGTGATGTTACAGTGTGTGTTACAGTGTGATGTTGCAGGGTGTGTTACAGTGTGTGTTGCAGTGTTACAGCGTGATGTTACAGTGTGATGTTACAGTGTGTGTTACAGCGTGATGTTACAGTGTGATGTTACAGTGTGTGTTACAGTGTGAGTTACAGTGTGTGTTACAGTGTGAGTTACAGTGTGAGTTACAGTGTGATGTTGCAGTGTGTGTTGATAGTGTTTCAGCGTGATGTTACAGCGTGATGTTACAGTGTGTGTTACAGTGAGTTGCAGTGTGATGTTACAGTGTGATGTTACAGTGTGTGTTACAGTGTGAGTTACAGTGTGATGTTACAGTGTGATGTTACAGTGTGTGTTACAGTGTGAGTTACAGTGTGAGTTACAGTGTGATGTTGCAGTGTGTGTTGATAGTGTTTCAGCGTGATGTTACAGCGTGATGTTACAGTGTGTGTTGATAGTGTTACAGTGTGATGTTGCAGTGTGTGTTGATAGTGTTTCAGTGTGATGTTACAGTGTGTGTTGATAGTGTTTCAGTGTGATGTTACAGTGTGATGTTTCAGTGTGATGTTTCAGTGTGATGTTACAGTGTGTGTTGATAGTGTTTCAGTGTGATGTTACAGTGTGTGTTGATAGTGTTTCAGTGTGATGTTACAGTGTGATGTTTCAGTGTGATGTTACAGTGTGAGTTACAGTGTGATGTTACAGTGTGATGTTACAGTGTGATGTTACAGTGTGATGTTACAGTGTGAGTTACAGTGTGATGTTACAGTGTGAGTTACAGTGTGAGTTACAGTGTGATGTTACAGTGTGAGTTACAGTGTGATGTTTCAGTGTGAGTTACAGTGTGATGTTGCAGTGTGTGTTGATAGTGTTTCAGCGTGATGTTACAGTGTGTGTTACAGTGTGATGTTGCAGGGTGTGTTACAGTGTGTGTTGCAGTGTTACAGCGTGATGTTACAGTGTGATGTTACAGTGTGTGTTACAGCGTGATGTTACAGTGTGATGTTACAGTGTGTGTTACAGTGTGAGTTACAGTGTGTGTTACAGTGTGAGTTACAGTGTGAGTTACAGTGTGATGTTGCAGTGTGTGTTGATAGTGTTTCAGCGTGATGTTACAGCGTGATGTTACAGTGTGTGTTACAGTGAGTTGCAGTGTGATGTTACAGTGTGATGTTACAGTGTGTGTTACAGTGTGATGTTACAGTGTGATGTTACAGTGTGATGTTACAGTGTGTGTTACAGTGTGAGTTACAGTGTGATGTTGCAGTGTGTGTTGATAGTGTTTCAGCGTGATGTTACAGCGTGATGTTACAGTGTGTGTTACAGTGTGATGTTGCAGTGTGTGTTGATAGTGTTTCAGCGTGATGTTACAGTGTGTGTTACAGTGTGATGTTGCAGTGTGTGTTGATAGTGTTTCAGCGTGATGTTACAGTGTGTGTTGCAGGGTGTGTTACAGTGTGTGTTACAGTGTTACAGCGTGATGTTACAGTACGTGTTGCAGGGTGTTGCAGTGTTTGTGATTCGCCACTGACCCCATTAGAGTAGTGGTGGATGTGGACGGGGAAGTCCTGGTACATGGAGTTGAAGGAGGATCCGTGTTTCAGCTCCTCGGAGGTCAGTCGGCGGTTCACCATGTGGTAATGAAGAGCGTTCAGCAGCTCGATGTTCACGTTGCTCACCAGAGCGTCCAGGATCTCCTGCAACACAACATCACCGTCAGGAAAAAAAGCTCATATTGCCAAAGCATTATCTTCTCAGTGAAGTGAGCACGACATTTATGTCACGTGCACAACATCTGAGACGAACGCAGTTTTGAATGAAATCTGATGATAAATGAAGCCTCAGAAAAAAGTCTGTGGGGTTGTTACTAGCAGTGTTGGAAATGGGATGAAAGGATGCAGTAAACTCTCTATCGACACACCCTACTGAGAGGAAAGGAGAAAAGGAAACAAGGAGAGGAGAACATGCGTTTGTCAGTAGATCTCTGCAGTCTTTGTCATTTTAAGTCTCTTAAGTAAGAGATGTCTGTGGCTCTAATTGGTTCCTCCTGAAGACTTAAATCTTTAAAAACTCCTCACAGATATAAAGTTTCATGTTTAAAAAGATTCAGTAATTTCCTCAAACAGCTGCTCGCTGTAGTTCTGTCAAACCGGAGGAAACAGGGCATTTGTTGGGGACTATTTTCAGCGGCGTATTGATCTATACTTGAGAATGTGGTGCAGCAGGATGGTGGGGTTGTACTGACAGTCGGCAGGGAGGACCAGGCTGCATTGCTCGGGGCGAAGAAGGTGAAGCTTCCGGGACCTTCGACCTCCTCCTTCAGTTTGGCTCGTTCAGTGTACATCTGAGTGGTGGAGGCTCCGACCACGCCCAGAGTGTTGTAGATGTTCACCAGAGGCAGCGCTGCAAAGATATAGATATATAGTCACAAAGAGCATCAACAACCCGCTGCAGAACTCCCACAATGCATTTGTGGCAGGACTGCAGGGAGGACTGATTTTATAAGATGGGTTTTTGTTAAAATGCCCTCATCTTTCTGTTTTTAAAATCTCTCTTTATAATCCAACAGCTCTTTTGTTAGCAACACGTTTTGCAATGAACTTTCTCATTAAGTCTTTTTATGAATTAATCTCTCACTTCAACATGATCAGAGCATTTGTTCAGCATTTTGTTGTTCAGCAAGTTAACAAAGAAAGCCTCTGTGTTCTGAGTGATGGGGTCGGAGGTCATACCAGCAGGACAGCCCTTCTCTCCGGGAATCTTCTCATAACCAGGACAGCACTCGTAGGTGATCACCCTGCAGCAGGAAACAACACATGAGGATCCACTTCTTATCAAACTGTCAGCAGAAACCAGGGCTGAAACGCTTCATCAAGGAACTTCTGACTGCTGAAGGGCGGAGGAAGTCAGTCTGTCAGGAGCGTCTCTTCTCTCTGAGAGCCTCAAAGTCTCCTGAATACGTTAAAGCTGCAGAGTTTATGAACCACAGTGTGAAATGACCGCTAACTGCCAAACTGATGCTGGCAGTGTTCTCTGGAGCTCACAGCCTCTTTTACAGCCTCTTTAACCTTCAGCTTCCCCCTTCACATATTCAGCACATCAGCTAGCACATCTAGCCAGACTGATAAACGACTGATAAAATAATCCATAGCTGCAGCCGCAGCAGAAACCCTCCACTTCCTGGCCCACTTCATGTCTTGGACGCTCTCATTCAGGACTCGCTTTGGGTTTTGCGGTTCTACCTGAACCAGAAGTTCTGCAGGTTTCAGCCTCAGGAAGAAAAACTACACGTCGTTTCTCTATAAAACAGTTTCCAGCTCAGAAGCTCGTAACCTTTCTGTAATATTTCTGCTTCAGGCAGACACATAAACTCCTGTCTGTGTATAATGATGCCAATAAAGTTATGTGCACAGAATCTGTTTCCATGAGACCAGAGACAAAGAGCTTCCCATAATAATCCAGTTCACATGACAGTAAATGTTATTTTATTCTCCAGAGGAAAATGTCCCGCCGGCTCTGATGGAGGTCCGGATCATTCTGAGGACTCGGAGGAAGTGAACCTAGATCAGCCTCAAATCACTAACGCCGGGTGCACATGGGAAGTTTGTAAATCTTAACCAAACTCTGCCTACTAAACGCTTTCAGAGTGGCGTCTCCTGGGCTCTAACAGAATCTCACGTGATCAAACGTGACTTCAGACAGAAGCAAACCCTGTGTTGACCCTGTGTGTGGACAGGCTTCGCTCTCATTCAGATTCTGTCTTTAAACCCGTCACACTACAGGCTGATAATCTGTCCCCACCAGCCTCGGCTCGGGAACGCCCCCCCATAAAAATTTTAAATGTATAAGATCAGTGAGACTAAAAGGTCTAAAATGTTGACTTAAACAAAACCCAGGTTCCAAAGGGAACTCTGGCAGCAGAAGCAAAATGTTTCAGGAGGACTGAAACGATACATGAAGCGTTTGAGCTTCACTGCAGCGAATGGCGCATGTGGGCCGTAATGAAGCGTGGAGTCCGGGCAGAACCCTTCATGACTTCCTGTAGAGATTTCCATAATAAATGTGGTTCAGACGTCTGGGCTCATAAAGCTCATGTCCTCAGAGAGAAGAAGAATCTGCAGCCAGACCAGACGCCTGACAGGGGACCCACACCCACCGCCAGGAAAAACACTAAACCACCAGGAGCCTCCGCCGGGCTCCTCGCTTCCTGTTCCAAAATAAAACGTCACAGAGGAAGAAGATTAATAAACATCAGGAGCGCTTATGAAATAAATCACAAGATGAGGTTTTCTCAGGAAGGCCAGGACTTAATGATTTAACAGCATCAGGCTGAGCTCACAGAGAAGAGCTTTCTGACGTTTGTGTGTGGATCACAGAAACTCAAAGAAACAGACAGACGTCTCACTGCGACCACTTTCACAGGTTTCAAGCAGAAATGTAAATATCTCATCACAAATTTGTCAAGATTAAAAAGTTTCAACCAGAAGTCTGTATAGTAACCACAGGACTTCAAAGCAGGACGACGACCTGGGAAGTACAACAACAAGTATCTGGTACTGGTCAGGAAGGAGAGAAATGTCACTACCTGTGTCCCCTATGTGGCGCTAGAGAACACCTGCTAATCATAGAATAGGCTTTCATCCTGTTGCCAGTGGGTGGCGCTATGACTTTGAGCGAATGTTGGCGTATGTATGTGTTCAGGGTGATCCTGCAGGGTGATGTGTTCCTACATGAAAAGTCTGTTGCAGATGTGAGCACGTACACTTTAAACAACTTCCTGTTTCACGGCGAATCATCAATTTTCTACACTATGCCACGAACACGCCCATTGCCGAAAACTCACAGACAGCACAACTTTTTCTTGTCAATGCCTTTAGAAGTCGATTCGATTAATTCCCTAGGAGGAGCTCGTTAAAGTACGTAACCTGTAAATTGTCCAAAATGGCCGTTATTTCAAAATGGCTGACTTCCTGCTCCTAGAGGCTTTTTGATAGGCCTGGACATGATACATCTGCCACTACATTTTGTACAAATCTGGGAAAGCTGGCCCGGCGGCTGTTCTGTGGGGGGCAATAGCGAGCAATTTGGCACAACCACGCACGAAAAAAAACCAAAAACACGACACGTAGATTTTCACCACCTTTGAATTTTGTGCGAGTTTGTGACTTTGAGATATTAAGCTTCCAAAATTGAGCTTACTTTGCAAAAAAAGTTTCAATAGGGTCCTCGCAAGATTCATGCTCGGGCTCTTAAAACAAATGTTCAACAAATGTTTGATTTAATTCATCTGAATCACGAATGAATCATCACCTAATGTTTCTACTAAGGTATTTATTTTGTTGAGGAAAAGTGACTGAAAACAGATTTTACTTAATTTTTCTCGTGCATATTTATTAAAACAGATTTAATCAGAGTAGTTCTGAATGTTCTGCCTCAGATTTGTGATCCTCTGTTTGGCATCAAGAGTTTGTTCTGAGCAGAAAGAAAAGTTTAAAACCAAAAATCTGCCTTTAAACCTGAAAGAAAGACCTGACTTTTATCCTGATAATAATCGATATCCAATGATATGAACATTTTTAATCGCCCAGCTCTACTCCACACACATCTAAAGATTTTCAGCTCTTCACTTTCAGTCGCCGCTTCATGTACGGCAGCGTTTACTCATCACGGCCGTTTCTGTTTATCCACAAACTACTTTTATGCCTCAAACAGGAAACAGGAAACTCTTTCTACTGATATTTCTACATAAAAACAGGTAAAGTTTATGTCTCAAGCCTCTTGGGCCTCAGGTCTGTCAGGTCAAAAAGGAAAGTCCCAGAGCTCCTGCAGCCTTTTATCACGACGGCCGTAAAGTGTAAACAGACGGCGATCAGCTACTGACTGTGAGTGTGCGAGTGTCGAACACACACTGGACTGATTATCAAACCAGATGGAAACTCGACTCCCGTTTGGTCTGCAGATAAACAAAGATGGCCGCCATGGATTTCTGACTAAACAAACAGAGCGAGGTCGCAGTAATTCAGCCGACGGGTCGAGCCGCTCGAGAGAAACCTTCCAGAAACATCCTGCAGAGGAAAAGTCTTAAACTTCACTCAGGAGTCAGCGTGAAAGGCTTTTCTGTGGACTGGCTTTGTCGGATGAATTTGCCTGAGAAAAGTTTTCTGGGTCAGTCCAACATGAAACTGCTCCAAACTAAACCAGCCAGGACTCACTGAGGAACATTTGAGGAAGACAAAATGACATTTGCAGGGAGAGAAGACTGGAGAGACGGACAGAAGGAAGGTGTGGACGCTCGTAACGTTGGAAACAAAACAACAAACTGAGCTCACGTCAAGTCCTGAGAGTCTGAAACCTCCCACATCAGCTGTAAGGGAGCGTTTACGAAAGGCAAACACGTTCCACAGATGTGACGAGATCTCCTGCCACGAGATCTCGCAGCCAGCTTGTGACCGAGCGGTAACGAAGCTGGTGGAGTTTCACAATATAAAGATCTAAAAACTGAAGCCCACCTGGCTCTGTTTTGGACTCCTCCTGTCCACAAGTGTCCTACAAGAAAACCCTGAATCCTGATGGTCGGAGACGCTCTGTTGCACTCGAGGGACTGAACGCTGAGCGGCTTTCAGAGTGAAACTGCATCTGAATTCACTGCAGAGACACCAGAGATGGACACCGAGGTGAAGACACATTTACAGCTGGAGTTGAGGTGGGATAAGAGTCCTCATCGCTGCTCAACAAACACATCTTCAGTATATTATTATACTCGTGGGACGGGGGATTAAGTTTTAAGGTGTAGGAAGGTTCCTGAGTCAAGTGACCCGGATGTATTTAAGCAGCAGCCACGATGAGAGCTGGTCGAATCCTCTAAAAGCTGTGGAAAGGTGCTTCACTGATTCCTTTCTCGCCTCCTTCGGCGTAGGGAACACCGGAGCGTCCTTTACCAAAGGAAAAGAGATAATGCCGTCCCACAATTCCTTGCGGCAGCAACATTCAAAGCGACGCACAGTTCTCAAACTCAAACAGTAAAATCCATCGACCACACGCAGAATCCAGGACAGGACAGCAAACAAACTTTATTCTGTATTTGACTAATTTATGATTCTTGAATAAGAAACTCACAATTTCCTTCTCTCTTTTGATTTGTTTTCTTTTGGCTTTGCTGTAATCTGATACTGTTAAAAACACTAGTTTATGTTGTATTTGAATTTTCTACAATTTAGAAAAAAAATAATTATCCATCGTCCATGACGGATAACGGATGTAGATCACCATCTCTTATGGCATACCTTGCTAATAAGCACATGTTTTGAACTATCAATAATAATAGAGACCTATATTCTGGTGAAATGTGATCGATACGCTATATGTAAGACCACAAGGTTGTTTTAAAGATGTCCTGAATGCTGAGTGGGGGGTCTGGGGGGCTTTAAACACTTCATTTCCTGCATTCTGGAGAACGTTTCTGCACCAATTTATGGTGGAAATATTGGGGGGGGGGGGTTTAACCTTTATTTATTCAGGGGAACTTGACTGAGAGGAAGCTCCTGATCACATTCACACCTGGAAGCTGCCCAGTACAACCACAGCCTGGTCTGCTGGCCACTAAGCACTGGAGCTGTTGGGGTTATGGGCCTTGCTCAAGTGGTGATAAATGAGGGGGGGCAAGCACTGCGTGGTTTACTTTCCACACCCAGATTTTATCCTGTCAGTCCGGGGATTGAACCGGCGACCTCCCGGTCACGAGCTCGCTTCTTTAACCTTTGGTTCTGCCCCCTAATGTAACTGTTTTTATATATGTAAAAGGAAACACGTGACATTTCAATATGTATATAACAGAATCTAAGTGAGTGCAGCTCTCAGTCATTCTGTGTTACTTTCAGATCGGTTTCTCCTGCAGATCAATTTTTCTCCTATAACATCATCCCTGCTGAGGCGACACATGCAGTCATGATTCAGTCTTACCTCCTCTTTGGTCGTGTTCACAGGGAGAGAACGGGAAACGGCCAAACTGTGTCAGGAAGTTGGTAAAGTTACTGACTGCTGCTGCACGTCTAGATTCTAGATTCTAGTTAGAATCAGCAGCTTTCTTTGGACGACACATTTGTTTCTTCTATATTTTAATAGCACTGTAAATAAACCTGTCTAAAAGGCATTTTCATTTGTTATTTAACATCAAGCAATATTTCAGAATGTTTTTTAACAAATTATGCTTTTAAAAACTCGCCAGTGTGAATGACACCAAAGTCATTATTGTCTTAATAAAGGCAGGGATCACGCTGGATAACCTCTACAGTAAATCCAATTTATTATTTACATCCAATAATTGGGATTCATGTAGATAAATATTGGCGAAGGGGGAGTGTGAGCAAACATTCATAATGCGACAACTTCCATTATCTGGAGACTAGCACCTTATCTGCCAACACGGTAAGAACGCATCTCCTTCACATCGTTCTTTGACCTCATGACGTTTTCCATCGAGGTCGAGGAGAAGTGGTTGGAAAGGACGTTTTTTTTTCTTTTTGCAGCCACAGAGTTTAATTTAAAGACCAGAGGGCCGAGCTGTGGGGGGGCTTCGGGGCGGGAGTGAGTTATGAGTTTTCCTTCTGCTGACCTCCGACCTGCTGATCCTTCTCCACAGAAATCCACTGACACACAAACAGAGGACAAAGACTCCTCACACGCCCCCCCCCACACCCCGAGTGTGAATCCAATTAAACTGTCAGAGATAAGAGCGTCATGTTTCCACACACTGACACTGAGTTTTTGTGTTTTATGAATGATTTGTGTGTTTTGGGGCGTTCGGGTCGTCTAACAGCTTCACTTCCTTCAAACGTCCACAGAAACTCTCACTTCCTCTTTTCTTTTTTTTCCCCCTGATCTGAGCTGAAAGAATCCGTTTGATTAGAAACACTCGCCTCCTCTGACTGAACATTTGAAAGCTGCGCTTTCCCGACCGAGTCCTTCACAACCACAGACTCGCTTTAATAACCACACAAACACCCAGCAAGGCTCTCAGAAACACGTCAGCAAATATACAAACTAACGCACGTTTACGGTTCAGTCAGCCTGAAACACACAAAGAAGAGAGAATTGAAATCCTCTTCATTTAACTACTCAGAGGTTTTTAATTAATCACAGACACACTGGCTTCATTCACTGACTGACTACTGACGACACTGATCTCTCACTCTACACCACATTTACAGTCGAACGTCTTCATACTGCGTCGTGACCAAGAGGGAACCTCCGGGTCTGAGAAGCGAAGCCAACGCCAATATTATGTAGCGGCAGCACCGCAGGCTGCGGAGGCTGATGGTTGTGGTGAGGGTAACTGGCTTCGAGGGGGCTGTCAAGAGTAACATAGCTAGCTATCCAGCCAGCTAGCTGGCAGTATCAAAGTAAACAAAGGTCCTAGAAATGCAGTTCCGGTCCTAGGATTGCGGTCCTGAAACTGCAGCTACATACTACTCGCCAGCGCTGAAGAGCCTGAAACCTGCGTCCTCTCCAGCAGCCAGCAGGGGGCGACTCCAGCGGCTGCAGAAAGAAGTGTGATTGTATAGAAGTGAGAAAATGTTTCTACTTGTCAGCTGATTTATTCCCTCAGTAAACACTTTCCTGATGAGTTTCTGGTCTCAGTCGCTAGTTTCAAGTCTTCTTCGACACAGCATGATGTTCATTTAGTAAATTATGGTCCCATTTAGAGGAACAGAGACCAGGAAGCAGGGGAGGCTTTAGGGCGGGGCTACAAGCTGACTGACAACCTGTCAATCAGGATAGAGGCGACTCGTATCCGCTGCTCTGTGTACGTTTAACCAGCGCCGCTGAAAAAGCTTATCAGGAGTCGGCTGCTCATTTTTCAGGTAAGTACGTTTTGTTTTAAGCCTGTTTATCGCTAGCTAAAATTAGCATACCAGCTAATATTATAGTTAAAGTGATTTACAGATGCACCTTGCTAACCAAGCTAGCGCCACCCTCTCGTCCAAATATGGTCACGTCTGGTTCCATAAAAACAAGATGGCGATGACCAAAACTCCAAACTGGAGGCTTCAAAAAACAAATGATGTCGCCGCGGCTATGTCCACATTCGTTTTACAGACTGTGGTCGAGATATATTCTCCTATATCGATGATATATTCTCTTATTTATCGATTAAATATTCTCCCGTATACTGATGTTATATTCGAGCTGCCATCAGACTCTGCTGGACCTTAACAACAACCAGGACAGCAGCTCTTCATGAATCCTTCACACGGTTTGAACACAGAATCCCTTCCTGAGTTCTCCGTAACGACTAAAGCCTGATTTATACTCCTGCGTAGGGTCTACATGTGTAGCTACGCCGTAGGCTACGCACGCAGCAAGGCATTTATACTTGTGCGTCCGTGTGTCCGTCAATCTGCAATTACACCCCCAAACACTAGTCTGCAGTAGCGCTACAGCGTCCACTGTGTTGACTTTTGCCGGCCGAACAGGCTAACTTCTGGTTTCGCCCTCCGCTAACGCGAATGGGGGTAAAATTGTAAACGTGCGGCTGGTGTAGCCTTTTCAAATGTTATCAGCCGAATGGATCACATTCTGATGGTGAAACGAGTCATTTCGCTCGGGTTGTGTATACATATATATTGATCCACTGTGTTACAGCCGCTAGCAAAAGTTAATTCAAAGCACGGGCACTTCCTGTCAGCTCGGAGGCATTGCGAGGCTACCCAGCTGACCAATCATAGAGCTTACGGTCCGCGTCGCCTTGATGTGTAGTTACATTTTTGAGGAGGTGCACGTCAGGCTACGCTGTAGGTGACGGCGTAGGGTAGGATGCTACGCAGAGGCTACGCTGTCGATTTGACGCCGAAGTATAAATTGCACTTAACCAGTCTCTAACAAATGATAAATCAGGTTGCACTGTTTAAACTAGCGGTTTTTAGAGTCTGAAACTGTGGCCCCTCCCCTCAGACAGGAAGAAGACGTCAGTTTTGCTCAAATCCTGGATGCCTATAGGGATCATGATTACGTTAGATGAATTAAGCTCCCACTTTGAAAAACCTCTGGCGTAAACTTAAGGTTAACGTTTCAGCAAGTAAAGACGGTGGTGATGTGCACAGAGATAAGATGCTTGCCTTTGGTGTGGGAGACCTGGGTTCAATTCCCACTGTGAGACATCCACCATTGTGTCCCTGAGCAAGACACTTGTTTGGTTGCTTTGGATAAAAGCGTCAGCTAAATGAATAAATGTAAATTAATCGGTTGCTAGGAAACAGGAAGAAAAGCACATGTGACAAACAAAACGGGAAAGACACGAGGCAAAAGGAGACGATCAGGGTCGAACACAAAGACAGGAAGAAGGAAAAAGAGAAGTGACGGAAGAGCAGAGGACAGAAGAAGAGAAGTAAATTATCTCTATGGTAACGGGTGAATCATTTCAACTGTTAAAGTGCTGAGGCAGCTGTTTCCGTGGAAACTGAAAACACCAGTCAGCTCTGATCAGGTCAGTGAGAGTGGATTACTGATCGGTGGCGTTCCCCATGATGATGTCAATGATGTAAAGTCACCCAGTTAAACTGTAAAACACAGGAAGGAAACCAGGCAACCTACAGGCTGCAGTGTTCATCGTGTTGGCTACGTGTTGGTGAAACACAGTGACATAAACAAAAGAACACAAGTTGTCTTTGTTATTGTTGCTAGTTTAACTGCTTAACACACAGTTAGCTAGTTTAACTGCTTAATACACAGTCAGCTAGTTTAACTACTTAATACACAGTCAGCTAGTTTAACTACTTAATATACAGTTGGTTTAACTACTTAAAATACAGTTGGTTTAACTACTTAAAATACAGTTAGCTAGTTTAACTGCTTAATACACAGTTAGCTAGTTTAACTACTTAATATACAGTTGGTTTAACTACTTAAAATACAGTTAGCTAGTTTAACTGCTTAATACACAGTCAGCTAGTTTAACTACTTAATATACAGTTAGCTAGTTTAACTGCATAACACACAGTTAGCTAGTTTAACTGCATAACACACAGTTAGCTAGTTTAACTGCATAACACACAGTTAGCTAGTTTAACTGCATAACACACAGTTAGCTAGTTTAACTGCTTAATACACAGTTGGTTTAATTACTTAGAATACAGTTAGCTAGTTTAACTGCTTAATACACAGTTGGTTTAATTACTTAGAATACAGTTAGCTAGTTTAACTGCTTAATACACAGTCAGCTAGTTTAACTACTTAATATACAGTCAGCTAGTTTAACTGCTTAATATACAGTTGGTTTAACTACTTAAAATACAGTTAGCTAGTTTAACTGCTTAATATACAGTTGGTTTAACTGCTTAAAATACAGCTAGCTAGTTTAACTGCTTAATATACAGTCAGCTAGTTTAACTGCTTAATATACAGTCAGCTAGTTTAACTGCTTAATATACAGTTGGTTTAATTACTTAGAATACAGTTAGCTAGTTTAACTGCTTAATACACAGTTGGTTTAATTACTTAGAATACAGTTAGCTAGTTTAACTGCTTAATACACAGTCAGCTAGTTTAACTACTTAATACACAGTCAGCTAGTTTAACTACTTAATATACAGTCAGCTAGTTTAACTGCTTAATATACAGTTGGTTTAACTACTTAAAATACAGTTAGCTAGTTTAACTGCTTAATATACAGTTGGTTTAACTGCTTAAAATACAGCTAGCTAGTTTAACTGCTTAATATACAGTCAGCTAGTTTAACTGCTTAATATACAGTCAGCTAGTTTAACTGCTTAATATACAGTTGGTTTAACTGCTTAAAATACAGCTAGCTAGTTTAACTGCTTAACACACAGCTAGCTAGTTTAACTGCTTAACACACAGTTAGCTAGTTTAACTGCTTAACACACAGTTAGCTAGTTTAACTGCTTAACACACAGTTAGCTAGTTTAACTGCTTAACACACAGTTAGCTAGTTTAACTGCTTAACACACAGTTAGCTAGTTTAACTGCTTAACACACAGTTAGCTAGTTTAACTGCTTAACACACAGTTAGCTAGTTTAACTGCTTAACACACAGTTAGCTAGTTTAACTGCTTAATACACAGTTAGCTAGTTTAACTACTTAAAATACAGTTAGCTAGTTTAACTGCTTAACACACAGTTAGCTAGTTTAACTGCTTAACACACAGTTAGCTAGTTTAACTGCTTAACACACAGTTAGCTAGTTTAACTGCTTAATACACAGTCAGCTAGTTTAACTACTTAATATACAGTTAGCTAGTTTAACTGCTTAACACACAGTTAGCTAGTTTAACTGCTTAACACACAGTTAGCTAGTTTAACTGCTTAACACACAGTTAGCTAGTTTAACTGCTTAATACACAGTTGGTTTAATTACTTAGAATACAGTTAGCTAGTTTAAATGCTTAATACACAGTCAGCTAGTTTAACTACTTAAAATACAGTTAGCTAGTTTAACTGCTTAATACACAGTCAGCTAGTTTAACTGCTTAATATACAGTTGGTTTAACTACTTAAAATACAGTTAGCTAGTTTAACTGCTTAATATACAGTCAGCAAGTTTAACTACTTAAAATAGAGTTAGCTAGTTTGACTATTTTATACACGGCTAGTTTAACTGCTTAATATACAGTTAGCTAGTTCAGCTATTTTATACACAGCTAGCTAGTTTAGCTATTTTATACACAGCTAGTTTAACTACTTAAAATACTGTTAGCTAGTTTAGCTGCTTAATACACAGTTAGCTAGTTTAACTGCTTAATACACAGTTAGCTAGTTTAACTGCTTAATACACAGTTAGCTAGTTTAACTGCTTAATATACAGTTAGCTAGTTTAACTGCTTAATATACAGTTAGCTAGTTTAACTGCTTAATATACAGTTAGCTAGTTTAACTGCTTAATACACAGTTAGCACATTTAGTCCAGTGGGACCCAACTCTGGGGTTGGGAACCACCACCAAAGGGTCACCAGGTAAATCTGAGGGGTCGTGAGATGATTAATTGGAGAGGAAACATTAAAAAAAAGGTTCTGATACACAAATCTGTTTTCAGTTTTTGGAATTTGGATGGTTTGCTTTGTTGAGAAATATCAGATCATTTTACCTCTTGGGGCCTTAAACATTTAAATGAAACCATGTGAGAATTTCAGAGGGAAAATGTTTGGTGGAGCTGATAACTCAGAGACTTCTGAAATGTGACGAGGAGACACAACAATGCACTGAATTTCTATAGTCACAAGTCAAAAAGTTTGGAAACAAGGATTAAATCTTTAACGCTGCGTTGTTTTTTTATAAACTCATCATGTCTTTCTTCAAAATATGATATTTTTCATGTAAATCTTAATCTGAAAGGTAAGTAGAAAATATGGCTGTCTGTAGTGCAGTAAAAAGTACATATTTCTCTTGTAGTGGGGTATAAGTTTAAAGTAGCATGAAATGGAAATACAAACATTTATAACCGCTACAGCCTTTAATTAAAGTTTCCACAGTACAACCTCTGGCGTTGCTGAACACATTCAGCTCTGTGACTTTCAGAAACAGCTTCTGAATTAAAAACTCTCCTCCCGTCTCTTAAATCTCCCTGATGTCAGTTACCGTCCTCCCTCCTCCGTCACATTCACAGCTTTGCAGGGAGACGGCCTATAAAACGCTCTGTTTAGAGCTCGGGAGGATTTTGGGACGTAGTTTCCTCTGCTGCTCGCTCCAAACACATCTATCTTTGTGTTGTTCAACATGAAGAAAGGAAAGTTTCAGAGAGCAGAACGGAAGATTTCAGGTGATTTTCACATTTACAAGAGGAACGTTTTACTGCCAGAGTCACCCAGACACACTGGGCTTTAATCCTGCTCAGCTCATGCAGAGTGAGATCTGCGACACAGCTGGTCCACCACTGCTTCAGCCTCATTAATAATGTGTGTGTGTTTCCTTCAGTCTGACTGCGGTCTCTTTGTTTCCCCTCACAAACTGAAGTCTAAAAGCATCCGGCACTTTCCTTCAGTACAAGTCAAAGTCCTGCATTTAAAGCTGCACTGCAGCAGATAAATCTGCTGGAAAATGTTCCTTAGGTTGAAAAACAAAAGTTTCTCCTCAGTGAGATGAGAACAGTTTCAAAGAGCTCATCAAAAGTTTGTTCACTCGCCTCCCAAACAGCTTGATGTCGGAGATAAAAGGTGTCTACAGTCGTGTTTCTATCTTATTGTCAAGCGAATTTTAAGCAAACCTTTGAACGTCGCAAAAAAGGAAAAAGAAAATGTGAATTAGTAGCGTTTCCATCAGCTGGTTGGAGCTTCAGAAATGAGTTTCAACTGGGCAAGTTGTTACCAGCTATGTTGCCACATTAGGTGAATATTTAGAAAGACACTAACAGCGGAAACAGCTGATCAGTCGTGAGGGAAATGTTCGCAACGTCAGAACGTTTTTGGCAAAGGTGTTTCCATCTCACATTTAGTGCATTAACTCTTTTTCCAAAAAAGCAAAAAACACCTCAAGCGAGCGTAAAAACTTTTGTGCAAAATTGAGGATGTTTTTTTTTTAGAATTTGGCCGTTTCAGCCATACTTCTAAATTTTTTAGATGGAAACACGACTAGTCATAGGACCCCTACACTGGACTGTAGGACAGAGAGATGGACTCAATACACTGAACATGAATCTGATGATTCACCAAGGAGATGCGTGAATATATATATATATATATATATATATATATATATATATATATAAACAGAGACTGTTTTTAGTGAAATTGGTAACGCTACCTACGTAAGTAAAGATTTTAAACCCAAACTAGGACCTTTTCCTAAAACTAACCAAAGTGTGACGTTTCACATTAACCACTAGTTTTATTTTGAAAGTATTTGACATGGGAAACCAAAATATCCGAGTTCCTAGTCAGCTGCCCCGAGCATCAGCAGTAGTGAAAACTGTAGTGCTCTCCAACCTCTATCGGTGGGCATGTTGCTGCGGTGTTTGTATGTGAAAAATACAACGTAATGTGTTGTTTTCAAGTGGTATTGCTAACAATAGATAGAGGTGTCCATCCGACTCCTGATTTCCGAGGTAAAAGCAGTGTTATAACTGCTAACTTGACCGCGGAGCCTTACACGTGCTAAGATGACTCCAAAGGATACCGAGGGCGTTAAAAAGCGACGCCATGAGGTCTCGACCGAGTGTCCACATGTGACGAGTTAACAGTGAGAACTCGTTGCCTCACACGACGCTCCATGGTGCCACAAAACTGTCTTGAACTTCTCTGAGTTTCAGCGTACAATAAAGAAATAAAACCGATCAGAACGTTAAAAGCAGCTGTTTGTGTGCTTCACAGGAAGCCTTCAGGCCTCTCAGCAGAGTTCAGGACTCGGAGGTAAACTGACACTGATGGTTCTGCCAGGCCGGAGCCTTTTCTTCTTCAGAGGTTATATAAGAGGTGAGGACACCTCCGGAGAGGGACATTCCTCCGTCCACAAACTCCAGCAGGGTTAAAGTCAGACTGCAAACTCCTGTCAACACCACAAAACAAGTTCCAGAGATGGAAACACAGGCGTGTCCACACTCCTCAAGAGAAGAAATCTGATTTAAATCTGGGACTCCACATCTTGTGATCTGTATAATATATAAAATAACGGACTCACGTGGGTTTCCCGCAGATCTTGCGATGGTACCACTGTTTGCAGTTAGTGAAATATTTCTTGTCACTGCCTTTAATCTGCTGCATGGCGCAAACATTCGGTCTGAAAGAGAAGAGAGAGGAAAAGCTTGTTTAATACTCCCGCGGTCTAAATATGCAGCCTGGAGTTATTAAAGTTATTAAAAGCTTTAATCCTGAGATCAGACGCAGCAGCAGGGTTTAGAGAACACACTGGTTAGTTAAAGCGTTCATACATTAAAGTGTTCAGAGGTTAAGAGGTCAACACACAGATGTTCAAAAATCATAAACTCCTGTTGCTGCTAGAAAAACAACAACATCTATGAAGTCACTGATGGTTTCGATGTCTCAGACAGATCAGGAGTTAAAGCTTCATCTGCTGGTTAACAGCTGAACATCTCTGTACATCTGGATTCCTGCAGTTTCTGTTAATTAGTGACTGAATTCATTACATTCCACCTTAATATGACAAGTTTCTCTTAGGGCGGAGAGGTCACAAAGGAATACTTTCTCTCAGCCTGCAGCTCCTGTAAGTTCACAAAACCTCAGAAAACCATCATGAAGTCATTATGTGTGTAGAAGATTTTATATATATATATATTATATTTTTAGTAAAGGTTATATAGTATTATAATACAACTGGACACAGAAACTGCTGATTCTTTAAAAATACAGTTTCCTGTGTGGAAATCATCAACTTCAGCTGTTTAACCCCTGAAGGTCCATCAGAACTGTTCATGTTGCTTCTTTTACTCATTTAGTTTTGATTTATTTGATTCCGCACAGGTTAAAAAGTCCTGCAGTGAAACCAGCGTGGATCAATAAAGTCTTATCGGTCACACAACATTGTCATTATCAGATTATCATGGTGATGCATTTTTGTCCCGGAGATCATGAACTCGCTGTAAAGTCGGCAGACAGAATATTATCGATAACCTGAAGTTAACACTCGTAACTGTGACGTCATCGCCGATAAATCAATCATAAAGTTCCCTGAAGTCCCAGCTGAGGGTCAGAGACCAGAACCTCCTGCAGAACATTCACTTTAACTCACCCCTGCTGCCGGCCTCTGATCCGGCTGTGCTGCAGGACCGCCTGGTACGGAGACCGGGCCACACAGACGGTCAGAACCAGGGACAGACCCAGGACCAGCACGCACACGTTCATCTTTATAAGACTGGAAGTCCTTCTGCTGCTCAGGTTCCTTCTTCTCTTTCTTGTCCGCAGACCCTCCAGGATCCGGGACGGCACGGACTTATAAACCAGAGGAGGAGGAGGGGGGAGGCGGAGAGGAGGGGCGAGACACCGGACACCAAGGAGGACTGGGGTCCTTCAGCAAAACCCAAAAACCATCTCAGATTCTGCAGACAGAAAACTAAACTAAACTATCTCCAGGATCCGGAACAGATTTATATCCGGGGGGAGGAGGGGGGGAGAAAAAATCTTTATCTAAAACGCATGGAAGATTTATGTTTAAGGTTTGCTGTCATACAGAATCACACTTTAATGTATTCAAATACTCAGGAAGTAACAACAAAACAGATTACAGATAACAAATTATATAGATAGAGAGAAAAATAAATATACAAGTACAGAAAGCCGAGCAAATAAAATTATCATTAAATTAAAATAAGGATGTGAGCGAGTGGTAAGTTTCCTGGTTTTGGTGCTTTGACCCTTTTAAACTTTTGTTAAATAGAGAAAATTCATTTTTAAGTGCATTCAGTGACATTTATGTGTAAAGTATTTTATTATGATGATGGAATTATTAACTAGAAATTCAATATGCTTGTTTTTCTAGATTCCTCCTAACTGGATGGATTTGACAGAGAAGAATCTATTTATGGTTCAGAGGTCATCAGAAGGATTTCCAGACATTAAGGATCGTGTCACAGAATAAAGTGCTCTGTTTCTACATTTACTTGTGTCTGCCAAGCTACAACGCTGTGTCGCCTTAAATGTTGCAAGGAATTGTGGGACAGCATCACCTCCTTTCCTGTGGTAAAGGATGCTCCAGTGTACCCTACGCTACAGGAGGTAAGAAAGGAAGCACAGAAGCTGCTTTCCTCATCACGGCTTAAATACTTCAGTTCACTCAGAACCTTCCTGAGCAAAAAGACTGTTGGACCGCAGCCCAGCAGTGTTTCCATGTTCATTTGCTGTCTTCTTCTTCTTCTTCTTCACAGCCTTTGTTTGTTGCAGCGCCGCCTGTAGAATAATATGTGAACATATTTGTGCTCTATAGTGCCACCTGGTGGTCAGAAACGCCACCTTTTCAATAGGTGCGTTTGACTTCATGTGGCGCTGCGCAGCGCTGACTTAACGTGATGCATGCTGGTTAGAAATTGTGTCAGACTTTTGTAGGTTTGGGAACCTCAGATTTTTACTCTTTGCAGATGATGTGGTTCTGTTAGTTCATCAGACCGTGACCCCGCCCGCGATTCACTGGGGCGGTTTGCAGCCGAGTGTTGAGGGTTAACTCTTCATCGGAGGTTCTCTGCCGGAAACCAATAGCTTGCTCCCTCAGAGTTTTCTGCTCAAGTTCAAGTATCTCTTGCAACACCTGTACACCCAAACACCCCGTCTGGCCAAGTCTGAAGACTACATGGTCCAACATGTGAGGCGTTCAGGGACACATGCTGCTGCTTTGTCTGAGACAGAAGACGTCAGTGACGAGAGCAACTGCTGGTTATCCGTCTGTCGCCCAACCTGAAAGACGCGAAGCATGTTCTAGTCTCATGGTAAGCCTACACAGACATAGACAATCTTACCTTGGATGTACCTGTCCAGGTGAGTGTCCCAGTGTGATGAGACAGAACAGAGTTCAACTTCAGTTAAAGCCAGACTCCAGCTGAGATTTGATGGTTGTAACAGATTTCCTCTCAGCCGTGTCTCCTGCTGTCAGGCAGACAAACCAAGAAGTCTTTGTCCAACGCAGCAGCTGTCTCTGTCTGAACCCACATCAGTGATGCAGATCTGAGTCTCACACACATTTTCAACATTTCAAACTGACTTCCAAATGAAGTACAGCCACTGACACGCTGTTGTTCATTTTATTAAAAGTTTCAGAAGCTGTTTATAATTGCACCACTACCCCAGATGTGAACGCTCTGCCACATTCAGGTCTCTTCTGCAGAAGAGATCTTGATCTTAATGAGAGCTCCAGATTAAATGAAGGTTATATTTATGTTTTTACATATGACGCATATCTTTCACACCTGAAATGTCTTGAAGCGTGTGCCTACGTTAGAAATCATCACGTTTCTGTCCGGCTGTATGTGAATTATTTATATTCACATCTTTGACCAGTAAATCACAAAGTAACAGCTGACTGTCTGACTTTCTAACTGATCATACTTTTCTATTTGAACAGTCTGTCAGCTTCACTGCAGAGGGCAGATTTACTGAACTGAGCAACATGTAGAGACTGACGCCCTGATCTGATCCAGACCGTTTCCTCCTCCACCAGACAACTCGGAGACGTCAGTTTGTTTTTGAAAGAAGCTTATATGATTATGGTTTTTCACAAAAAAGAGCATTTTATTTTCCCTGCCACGTTCATGTGCCAGGAATAAAGTTCTGTACTTGAGTACAATTCGGAGGTAGTTGAGGCTTTTTACTACATTATTATAAAACAATATAATCAACAAATGCATGATGATGTATTGATTAAGATAAAACTCACAAGCTACCAGCAGAATATGAATTAAACGTATTTGGAAAAAGGCCATTCTGCATAATGAGTACTTACTCTTAATACTTTAAGTACATTTTGACGCTGAGGTACCAGAGTATGTCTGCTGTTTCCACCTCTGATCAAAGCCAGCTGTTACACAGTGCTGCGTTCAAGAGCTGGAAAACTCAAAGCTGGAGGTTAAATGAACACAAATACAGAAAGTTCCTGAATCTCTTCCAGGTGCAGGGAGTTTGTATAAATCTGTCGGGTGGTATCAGCTCCACACTGACGGGTAAATGACTCCAGCGGACAGCGTGGGAAGAGATCCGGCTCTCTAAACACTGAACGACATATGTTGAAGGTTTGTTTCTGACAGCAGCCACTTTTCAACAACCAAAACATCTGTCCATCACCTGAACTCACTTTATCAAAAGACAACTTCATCAGGTTCATCAGGCTGGTGATACGGCAGGCAGAGATCTAAGAAGCAAACAAATCAAATCCAGAAAGTCCAGAAACAGGCAGTCCACAAGTACACAGTCCAGGAAACCCGAGGAAACTACCACACGGAACAGCCTGACGAACTAGCAAAGACAACACTAAAACCAAATACACTGAGGAGGCAGAGATAAGGGACAGGTGAACCTAATCAGACAATCAAGGAGGACACAGACAAAAACAAAAGAGGAAGGGTTTACCAAAATAAAACAGGAAACACAAAACCAAACCCATGACAGACACATGTCTCTATGTAATGATCTATCATCAGTGACACTTTCCCTCTCTGGAGTGTTTTGCTCAGGTTTCTCTGATCCCCTACTCTGATTACAGGAGGTTTCTCCTTCACACAATGTTAAAGGAAACCAGAAACAAGATGGCAGACATGCAGCTAAAAATACTACCAACACAGAAACTGAACCGTGAAGGTGAGATGAAGTCAGAAGTCAAATATCTCAAACAACAACAAACACATTTTATGCAAACAAGATATTATTAAAACACAATTCTGGGGAGTTTTTAACATCCAGATTCTTTACAGGAAACATGGACAGAGACAGAGTTTCTGCCAGCTCTTGGATTTCTGTCTGTCTTTGAAAGGAAGCTTCACTGCGAGATAAATGTGGGTGTCGTCAGCATAAAGATGAATATAGATGGAAAATAATCAGCCCTGCCCACCCGTGGAGAGAACATGTGGGCTGACCGTCTGACGTAAAAAAAATAAAAGGAATGACTCTGTGAGATGAAATCATCTCTCTGAGGATGAGACACAACGAGTCGATGCAGCTGGCGAGTCGGAAACATCAGCTGAGGTCAGAGAGGAGGAGGAAGCTTCATCTGCTGTTAAAGTGTTTAATATGAAATACATCAATAAGACATGAATAAATAACCATGTGGATAAACTTTGTAAAATATAAAAATGAACCAACAAAGCTGCTCAGCATCAAAGTGAGGAGTCCGTGTTAGCATTGTTAGCTAGCTCCTGTTAGCTTGGTATATTTCTATCTGAGAAACATCTTCAGAGTCACGACGCTGCCGTGGTTATTAACATGACAAGCGCTGTCCACAGTCCGGCTCCCGGACCTGAAGTACATGAGGTAAGTCATCTACAAAACATAATTTAACTTAAAGCATCATTATGTGAGATGGTGTGTTGTGTGATTTGGCGTCCCTACCGTTCCACGGTGTAATTCAGCGCTGCTGTAAATAAGAATACAAATGTATTTGTTCTGATTACATGACGATCAAAAACTAGCATGTCGACAACTTTGCTAACAGCGAAAGATCAACCGCGACAACTGAGAATACCGAGCTAGCTTATTCCAGAGAGCTTACTTTGGACATCGTATACTCTCTGCTGCTTCTTATAGCTTGTAGGAGAGTCGTCTTGGTGCTGCAAAGCGTTTCGCCCGGGCAGCGTTTCCTGCCCGGGCTCCATTGTTAATAGTGCAGTTTCCAGCGTAAGGAGCCCGTAGTGCCTATAACAGAGTCAGTGAACCATAGAAATGATTTTAAAGCTGTTACTACATAATGTTGTTTTAAAGCATGTCAGCTTTGACTTTCTTCTTGAACCTTGGTCTCCTGAGTGAAAGTCCTGAGTTTACCCGGCTCAACCATCCACCCCACCACCCACCTCCTTACACGGAATTTAATGCTCTTTATCTTTTTGTCACCTGACTTCTTCTTCCCTTAGAGTTTGCGGCCTAACAAACACCTAAATACAGGTTGTAATAAGCTGCTGTATGATGGACCTGTAGGCCCGCTTGTCTGGTCAGGACGGGCAGCACACATCACTGTTCCCATTCGCATGTTTCCAGTTGACTCACAGTTAACAGTGATGAAATCATGTACACAGCATACAGTGCTTCAGACATCACCCGCATCTTCATTAAAAGACTCATGGCCCAGACTGCAGACTGCAGACCCTGTTCACTGAGTCAGTGTTTAATGTGATCAGCTGTTGTTTAGGTTCAGACTCTGAGAAGATGGAAAATATCTGAAGGGGGATGTCATTGCTCCTGTTTGTGCTGTGAGGTAAAGTTGGACCGGCTGAACATGAGGCCGCAGTCCTTTTAGTATGACGGTCTCAAACACAAAGAGGAAGTTTGAGTTGGACTAGAAGAATCCTGTCATCAGTCCACGATCAGAAGGTAGCAGACCTGAAGTTAAGGCTGACCTGCGATTCACGTTATAAGTATGATAAATGTGCACAAACTCTGCCTTATGAACGTGCTGTGGTGGAGACATTCTGTTTGTCCTTTTGTCTCAGATACAAACAAAAACAAAGTCACACAGATCGTTGGATAAAGCTGGAGTTTATAAAAAGCAGGTGACGAGCAGGAAGTGCTGCAGAGACACGTTGTCCTGATTTTCAGTTTTGCAGCTTTGGTCTTTTTTGCACACACGACATCTGTTTCCTGTCCGTCCTGAAGAGGGGTCCCCGCTCCGTTGTTCAGACTGTGAAGCCCCCCGAGGCTGGTTTGTGATGTCGGGCTGGATGAATAAAGTTGACTTGACCTCTGTGCGACCTCAGCATCAGGATAAAACACCATCCTATTTCCCAGCGTTGCCACGAGAGGGGGTCTGTGACGGCGAGTGGCAGCAGTAATGTTCATCTACAGCAGAAGAAGAAGCAGGTAGCACAATGTGGCCATCAGCCTTCATCAAATTTTCTTTTCCAATTCGCCAAATGTTCCACAGAAGCTGCTGTGATGTGACGTGAGGAATCTCCGGGTTGCCCTTCAGGGTGGACGCGGCTCTTTACAGGCGGTTGTACCTTTTTCACACGGCGCTGCTGCTGCAGTTTAAAGTGACGGAGTCTGTTCACAGCGTCTGAAACCTGCTCTCTGTGTTCAGCCGCTGGTCTCAGCTGCCTCTGCAGGGCAAAGCATCAATAATGATCATCACTCACCTTCACTTTCTTTTTTTGTGAGTCATTCTAGGAAGCTCTGAAATCAGAGCGCCGTCTGCTGCTGGAATGAACTGAAGACAAGTTTAACAATGATGCAGTTATATAAAGTGTCTTTTAAAGATTCACTTCATCGTTCATATATTTCAGGTCCAGACTGAACTCTGGGTAATATTGTCAACAGAGACCCAACAGTTCCCGGCGTGAGCAGCACTCGGCCACAGAGGCAAAGAAAACTCCTTTTAACAGGCAAAAGCTTTGAGGAGAACCTGGACCCAGGAGGGGGGCGGCCACCCTGGTCCAGGGGGGAGAGAACACAGTAGCACAATGCAGGTTTTCACAAGGTAAAACACAATTTGCAGATCTCACTTAGACTTTTCAGCAGAACTCTAATGCACATGTCCTCCACACTGGTAAACACAGTCAAACACAAATCGAGAACACGTGTCATTGTTCAAACACAACAACTCAAAATTGATTTCGCTCGTTTCAAATCACGTGACACAACCAGTATAATCCAGTTCAGAGAGCAAACAGGTTGTTGAAGGTGGGACGGAGAAAGTCTAAGAATGGATGGAAGAAACAACGTGAGAGGACGAGTGGCCCTGAACTGTGGGCTTCCCCTTCGTTTACAGTCCTGACTGCTCAGAAGATTTCGACTGACCGCAGGTTCATATCAGCAAAGAACAAGAATTACAGTATCACAGAAACAAAGGACACGTTTGTGAGATGCAGGGTACAGTACTGTAAAAATAGGAGAAGGAAGAACAAAAAAAAAAGCAAAGCAGAGTCTAATTTCTGATAAATTTTGAGCTACGATGATAGAACATGTTTTCAAAAGATGAAAATCTGAATATTTGTTTTGAGATTAAAAATGTCCTTCTCCCTGAGAACTACGTGTTTTCCATTTTTTGGTGTATTTTTTTTACTGACTGCTTGATAGTGTTCATCATTTTGATCGCGTTGTTTAAGATTTTAGAGCAGCATTTGCTTCTGAGCACAGGTAAATCTGTTTTGAGGCGAAAGTTTCATTTTGCACGAGGAGGTTCTGTGTTTAATGTTTTCAGAAAATGGAGCAAGGTATCAGAAACTGCAGGACGAGCTGGAACATGGAGGCAGCCACAGATGCAGAAACACCTGCAGAGGGGACAGAAGGAGCGAGGTGAGAACATGAAAACCCACTGACTCTACTTGAAGTTATGTTAGCTAACAGCTGACGGCTTCAGAGGGGGGGCTGAATCCTCCCCCCTCTGACCCTCCGGGACCTTTTCCACTTGTAAAACTGTTAACAGGAGGTACATTTCTAAGTGTACCCTCCTGGACCTCGTGCTGCACAAAACAGTCGGTAAACCAGGTCCACCACCTTGGACTTCAACACAGCCACACCAACACCTCCCCCGTCACACGGACACATGCCACCCCCGCCCCCACCCGCCCGTCTGTCTCCTGCAGCCAGGTGAAGAGACTGCACCGGGACAAAGCTGCAGGGCCAGACGGTATCGGGGCAAGTGGTGGGGACATAAGGACCACCAGGATCTAGAGACGTGACAAAGCGCAAGAACGAGAGGAGAAGATTTTATAAATAAATATGAAATGCTAAAATATATGAGCGGGGGGTCTCGAGGCATTAAACACTTCGTTTCCTGCATTCTGAAGACATTTTCTGCACACACTTATGGAGGAAATGTCTTTATTTATACAAAGGGAAGCAAAACACAGCTGGCAGGTGACAGTTCCAAACTATAACAGTATAACAGAATGTACAGCAGTTTTTTAAGCTTAAGTTACTTTTTTTGGACACATTTGTTTCTTCTACTTTTAAATCGCATAGCACGTTTTCTTGTGGTGCAAATAAACCGTTGGTGCGAGCTGTTTTACAGAACACGTTCTACGCCACCTCTTCAACCTTATCCTGAACCAGGAGAAGGTCCCAGAGCCGGGGAAGACTTCCTGCCTTGTGCTGGTACCAAAGAAGTCCTCTCATCTGCTCTCAACCATTACAGACCAGTGGCATTAATGTCCCACGAAGTCCCAGAGAGACTGTAGCTGATCTCAGGTGAACCCCCTCCCTGGACTGCCTGACGCCCTGAGGTGGAGGATGCCCTCGTCTACCTGCTCCAGCGAGCACCTTTCACCTGGACTGGTCTGGTGACGCTCTGAGGATCCTGTTCTTTGACCTCCCCGGTGTCTGTAGCACTGCAGGCAGAGACCTCCAGCTCCTCCTGGTTACTGACCGATAGACCACAGTCTGTGTCTGAGCAGGACTCTGGACTATCACCGTCCCTCTTTACACCTCAGACCTCCAGGACGTCTCAGAGTCCATGAAGACATTCAACCTGCCAGCAGAGGACGAAGTATTCAGATTCTTTACTTAAGTAAAAGTACTAATACCACACTGTAAAAGTACTCTGTCACATGTAGTAAAATAAAGTCCTGCATTTAAAATATTACTAAAAGTGTGTGAGTATAATCCAGAAAATGTACTTAAAGTATTAAAAGTAAAAGTACTCAGTGTCCTGTGACACGCAGGATTTTACTGCTGTAGCTGTTTGAGGTTGAACTATTTTGCATCAGACTGATGATTCTTTTCTTTCTGGATCAATCAGCTGATTATTTTCTCCATTAATTGATTGTAACTCTTCTGTAAATAGTGAGAAATGTTGTCCCAGTTCCTCAGAGCCCAAAGAGACTCCTTCACAGTGTTTGTTCTGTCAGTCCAAACCTCAAACTGATCAAAAACACGTTAAAAATAATCAAAAGGAAAAGCAGCAAATCTTCACATGAAGTGTTTTTACATGAAAAATGACTTCAACCATTAAAAAAGGTCATTTTCTGTTAATCTAATAGTTCCAGCTGTACCTGTTTAAGCTGTTGGAGTTTAATTTATAACTAAACATCTTTTATAAACTCTTCACGTGTAAAAATCTGACTTTGTAAAGTAACTGAAGCTGTCAGATAAATGTGGTGAAGTAAAAAGTCCAACATCTCCCTCTGAGACGGAGCAGGAGGAGAAAATACTCAAGTAAAGTACAAATACCTCTAATGTGTACTAAAGTACATAACTTGAGTAAATGTACTTGGTTGCTTTTCACCACTGCAACCTGCTGGAAGTCAGAGTTTCTCTCCAGCAGACTGAGAGGAACCAGGCGGACATGTTTTTTAAAATAATCTCTGATGACCCAAACTGGACCTGAACCCGCCTCAGTCCAACTCCAGTGAACCCGCCTCCATTACAGATGCAGAGAGCCGCTGGAGGCCGATGACGGGGGGAGAATATAAAACAAAGCAGATGTTAATGATCAGTAATTATCCTCCTGGAGCTGAGCTCAGATCAGACAGACAGTAAAACACTCAGCAGGTCGACAGGAAGCTGCTGAACGAGCGTCTGTCTGCTTCCTGCTTTGTGTTTCATCGCGAAACTACAACGTGACATTAATCTAAAAAAAACAAACGCTGTGACGGTTCAGTTCACTCTTGGGTTCACGGCGAAGTGTGCAAGCAGGAAGAAGACAGTTAGTACATTTACTCGAGTACTGTCTTTAAGTACAAAATTGTGGTGCTTTACTTGAGTATTTCCATTTTTGTGACTTTCTGCTTCACTACATTTGTCTGATGTGTCCAGTGAAAACTTCTCCCTGGCAACTCTGCCAGTATTACTATTACTACCTTATTAACTACTACTACTTCTGTTATACTGTTAAATACAGTACATGTCCACACTCCTTTATATTGAGATTTGTATATTTTGTTAGATTTTTTTATACTTTTATTATTTCTGCTCCTTTAATAACGTGACGTGCGTCTGTAACAAAAGAATTTCCCCTCGAGGATCAATAAAGTTTTTCTGATTCTGACGTCTCTCCTAATGTGGCGATTTTGAACGTGAATTTTTCAGATAAACTGAAGGCCGAAGTGACTTCTTAATGTAAATAAACTATTAAAACTGACCAGAGATCAGCTGGTTTAACAGGAAGTCGCTGCTCTTCACGTCCCACATGCCTGTTTGCCACAGACCTCCTGTGTGTTTGTTGTGTTTTATCTTAGTGATGTAAACTGAAGCAAACTGTGACGCTGCAGTTTCCAGCTGGGGAGGAAATAAATTACCAATCAATCCATTCAACTGAAGAACACAACAACAAGGACGATTAAGACCACAGGGTCAGACACGTGGGTATATAAAAACTGAAATAAATAATAATAAAAGTTCAAGTTGCCTCATGTGCAGAGCTGAGCAGAGGAACGTCAGAGGGAGGGAATGAAGGGGAATTTACCTCTTTTAGGTTTGACTGAAGCAGGAACCTGAAGGCAGCATCTTGGTCATGATGGTGCAGTGGATAAGACACGTGACTTTGGTGTGAGAGACCTGGGTTCAATCTCCCACTGTGACCGTCCACCAATGTGTCCCTGAGCAAGACGTTTAACCCCTCGTTGCACCAGAGACGTGTAATTGTAAGTTACATGTTTGGATAAAAGCGTCAGCTAAATGAATAAAAGTAAATGTTAGATTCAGCTTGCAGGAGGTGAGTCAGCAGCCTTCTGCACATGTTCAGTTAGTTTGGTCTAACAAACTTTATTCACCAGTTCTTTAGTCTAACAGCGACAAAATCAAATTATCAACAAGCAAAAAGACAAATATATTGAACACTGGAAATTAAATTCCAATGTTAACTGACCCTAAAAAGAGAATTCACACGGACAGATTAACTGAGCACAATAAAATGTCCTAAACTAAGAAAACTGTTGACAACATACAGACTGAGTGAGCAGCCTGGCCATAGAAAAGGGTCGACACAGACAGAGCTGGCTACCACAAGAGGAGAGACTCAGAGGACAGGTAGAGACACAGAGGACAGGTAGAGACACAGGAGAGGTAGAGACAAGTAGAGACAGAGCTGCACTTTCTAACCTCATGCCCCAAATATAAAACACTAAGACAAAAACACTTTGCAAACATTTCCCAAATATACCCCGAATCAAATTCATATCAGACACACAGAAACTCCCCTATTTGCTGGAAGAAATGCCTGAATGTCAAATAATTGCTGCAAAATATACAACCAGTGGAAAGTGTACTAATGTTCAAATTATTATTTTGATATTTTAGTAATTGTTTTGTTTTTAAATCTCACATCTGGTACAGATAATGTTTTTAAATTAATTAATAATAATTATTATTTGTCTATTAATACACACACACTCATTTACGGTTTTATGTATTTTATTTAAATTTTTAATATATATATATCTTTTTAAATACAGTTTTATTTATTTTTAATATTTATTTTTATGGAATTTATATATATTTTTTATTAACACCTACAAACAACTTTTACTGTTTTATTTACTTATTTAATGAAATGAATTGTTCTTATGTTATTTACATGCAGCTTTGGGAATGAAGCTGATTTGAATTGAACTGATTTGATTGTGTTTTTCAGTTTCAGGCTGAGAGAAGGAAACCAGCAGATACATGAAAAAGTAAAAACTGACTGAATAAAACATTGTGTTTATATGTTTAGCTGCTTTCTGTTTAGTTCAAAGGTCAGCTTATTATGAATATATAATAGTGAAACACTGACAGGAAACATGTACTGCACGACGAGTACTTTTTACGTACATTTAGCTGATAATACATACTTTTACTTAATTCATGTGTTCAATGCAGAACTTAACTTGTAGTGGAGTATTTTCTTTTAAAAGTAGTAATACTTCTTCCACCACCGGGCACAACGACCGGCCCTGGCAGTGAAAGACACCGTCTGCAAACTGGAAACTCTCCAGAAACACAACCTCTGAACTGCGCGTGTGCAGCAGATGGCCTGTAACACACAGAGCTGCTTTGTGTTCAGGAACAGCTCAGGTTTCCAGCAGATGTTCTCAGAGGTCAAAGGTCAAAGAGCAGCTTTCACCCACTGATGTGCAGAGCACACACAGTTTCTGTTGTCTCAGATCAGAGGTGAAACTCTGAAAGCTTCGTGTTCAGCCTCTCGTGCTTCTTTTGAACAAAAGTTGATTATGTTTCTTCTATATTTTAATTGCACTGCATGTTTTCATAATGTGCAAATAAACCTGTCTAAAGGCATTTTCATTTGTTATCTAACTGCAAGCTGTATATTCAGAACAGTTTTTAACAAATTATGTTTTTAAAAAGTAGTGGGGACATGTCCCCGCCGTCCCCAGTGTAAATGGCACCAATGAGAATCAGGTACATTCTGTCACACGAGGACTTTGCCTCGGCACATCGGTGCTCAACAGGACACATGAAGTATCCAAAATGAACAGTAAAATATACAGGATAAAAATAAGCGACTACACGTTGTCAGAATCTGTCACGTAGATTTTCTCTACGTGTCTGTCAGACTGATGAAGTTGACCAGAGCCTGAAACCGGAGACATGGAAAGTCCTGTGAGTGCTGCCTGCACGACCGGTGAGATGGGAGGAGTATAGAAGCATAAGGGAGCATAATTTAGACAAATCCCATCTACTAATACCGGATTTCAAAGAACTTCAAGATACCAATCAACTGAGAATGATCCCTGGAGGACGGACGGACGTATGTGTCCCTGCGGCCAACCTGAGGGACGGCGAGGGACGGCCATGGACTCGGCCAACTTAACGTTGGCTGCATGGCAGGTTACATCTGGTTACTTCCTGTTTGTAGTTTACATTCTACCTGTATTTAGTATTTTTGTTCATCACTGCTAAACCAAACAGTTATGACTGAATTAATTCTTATTCACATCTAAACTTTTGCTGCAAACTGCTTTGGTTGAACTTGAACCTTCATGTCAATAAAGCACACTGATCACGAACTGAACGGATTTCTGTTGTGATGTGGGTGAGAATCTGTGGCCTGAGTCATGGGAACATCAACGTTTACACCTCTAATGTTTTTTATTATGCCGTCTTTTTCTTTTCTGCATCACGGCTCTGTTTACACCTGTTTACACAGTAAAAGCTGTAAATTCTGTGTGACTCTTGTGTGCTGCTGGAGCCGACGTGTTCTGTACAGAGACGGTGCGTCACTTTACTTCAAACCCGAGCCGACACTGAAAGTGCTTCCAGAGTCTGCTGTTATGCTGACTGCATGCTGAACATGTTGACTCTCTGGTTTGGACAGACTCAGGTTACCTCTGCAGGTGTGTGCTACTGTTTGTACGACGTTTTACAAATCATAGTGAGGACTCAAGAAATGTTCCACAGCGACTGAGAAAAACTGCAAACTGGGTTTCCTGGCCTGAGCATCCATCAGCACAACTGTAATAATAATACTACCTCGTGCTTGGAAACATAATAAAAGAAGTCAAATGTTTTGCTGTTGTTGAAGTCAGAGCGCCACCTGCTGCTCAGAGGAACACATCACATGAAACACTGGAGTCAAAACCAGAAACCAAATAAACTGACTGAATATATCATAAATATATATTTATACACTGCTGTTTTCTGTAACATTACAGAGACTTTGACCTCCTGCAGGACCTTTTACAAACTTAACAGTTTATATATTTCTACCGAACTTAAAGAATTCAGGACTTCATCACCTGAAAGAAATAAAGTACAACAAAGAAAATAAACTGACCTGAGGAGCAGAAGATCAGCTGGTGAACTCCTGATGGATTCAACAGCTTCATCTATCTCGATCTTTACAGTGGTGTGAAAAAGTGATTCCCCCCTAAACCTAATAACTGGTTGGGGCCCGCTAAGGAACTTTAGCCCACTCATCTTTGCAGAATTGTTGTATTTCAGCCGCATTGGAGGATTTTCGAGCCTTAACTGCTTTTTTAAGGTCATGCCACAACATCTCGATCTGATTCAGGTCAGGACTTTGACTACGGCACTCCCAAGTCTTCATTTTGTTTTTCTTAAGCCATTCAGTGGTGTGTTTTGGATCATTGTCCTGCTGCAGAACCCAAGTGCACGTCAGCTTGAGGTCACGAACAGATGGCTGGACGTTCTCCTTCAGGATTTTTTGGTAGACAGCAGAATTCATGCTTCCATTTACCACAGCAAGTCTTCCAGGTCCTGAAGCAGCAAAACAGCCCCACACCATCACAACCACCATATTGTACTGCTGGTATGATTTTCCTTTTCTGAAACGCCAGATGTAACGGGACACACACCTTCCAAAAAGTTCAACTTTTGTCTCTTCAGTCCACAGAGTGTTTTCCCAAAGGTCTTCATCAAGATGTCTTCTGGCAAAACTGAGACGAGCCTTTATGTTCTTTTTGCTCGGCAGTGGTTTTCGTCTTGGAACTCTGCTCGGCCGTTTCTGCCTGGTCTCTTTCTTGTGGTGGAGTCATGAACACTGACCTTAACTGAGGCCAGTGAAGCCTGTAGCTCTTTGGATGTTGTTGTGGGGATTTTGTGACCTCTTGGATGAATCGTCGTTGCGCTCTTGGGCAAATTTTGGTTGGCCGGCCACTCCTGGGAAGGTTCACCACTGTTTTCACCCTTTGTGGATCACAGCTCTCACTGTGGTTTACTGGAATCCCAAAGCTTTAGAAATGGCTTTATAACCTTTTCCAGACTGATAAAACTCAATTACTCTTTTTCTCATTTGTTCCTGAATTTCTTTGGATCGCAGCATGATGTCCACCTTTTGAGGATCTTTTGGTCTACTTCACTTTGTCAGGCAGGTCCTATTTAAGAGATTTCTTGATTGAGAACAGGTGTGGCAGTAATCGGGACTGGGTGTGGCTAGAGGAGTTGAACTCAGTTTTCCAAACATGTGATAAACCACAGTTGATTTATGTTTTAAAAGGGGGGCCATCACTTTTTCACACAGGGCTATGTAGGTTAGGATTTTTTTCCCCCTTAATAATATAAACCTTCATTTAAAAACTCAATTTGTTTGATCTGAAACATTTCAGTGTGACCAACATGCAAAAAAAAAAAAAAAGAAGCCAGGAGGGGGCATTTTTCCACATTATATATATATATATATATATTCAATTCCCCATTGTGACCCATCTACAAATGTGTCCCTGAGGAAGACACTTACAACCCCTAGTTGTTCTAGAGGCGTGTGACCTCAATTGTAAGTCGCTTTGGATAAAAGCCTCAGCTAAATGAATAAAAATGTAAAAATATATATTAATGAAGGAATACAGGGCAGCTGGTCATCAGTTGATCCTACAATGAAATAATCATATGGAAATAATGAACAATGAATATATATAGTCAACAACAATGACAACTCCTTCATTTAATTGTTAATTTTACATCTGAAAATGTCTGTTTGGGTGACTTTCAGAGTTCATCAGCTGATTTTCTGCTCCTCAGATCATAAATGTCTCTGAAGTGTTTTAAGATTTATATCCTTTCACACAAGAAAGAAAGAAAGAAAGAAAGAAAGAAAGAAAGAAAGAAAGAAAGAAAGAGGAAGTCTGGCCTGAATCATCTGAACTATAAACAGAAAGCCAACAGCGCCACCCAGCGACGACATAAGCATGCGCAGCTTCCTGTTTCCCGTGTGTCACCTTCATTCCTGTCCGGACAACAACAACAACAACGTGTGTGAGCAGCAGAGCGGTCGACATGTTCTCCTGTCTGAAAGGTAAAGTCGGGGAGGTTTTGTTACCTGGAGATGAATTCTCCTTTGAGGCCGACGACACCATCTCTCTGACGGAGCACGTGAAGCGGGAGAAGGTGGTGTGTGGTCCGGGTCTGCGGCGGAGCGGAGACCGGCTGGTGGTGTGTAAAAGCGGGGTCCTCCGACACAAACAGCCCAACATGTTCTGGATGGACTCTCAGCAGAGGAGGGTGAGACTTCAGAGACGGGGGGCTCCCTGGGACCACTTTAGAAACGTTTTACTGTCACTATTTACAGTAGCTTCTTCTTCACGCAGGACTCCATTTAGAAAACAAGCAATTTAAGCTTTTCTCTCTTGTCAGCACACCTACACGCCTCCTGTGGCAGAACTTTAGACTGAATTAAAGTCCTTGTGGATCGGTCGGGATTACGGCTCAAAGATATTGTTAGCAAGTCTCGCACTGAGCTCTTAAAGTTGAACTTCTTTGATCAAGTCCGCTGTTTAAATCCGTCTCCGAGCTCGCTGAAGCGCGCTGCGCTTTACGGCAGCGAGCAGCGGGAACCAGTCTGAACACTTTAGATTGATCAGTAATAACGTGCCGCTCGGTGAATAAAGTGTACGCCGAATTACTCACAACACCCAGCCCCATGACGAGGGGTATTCTTTTTTTTTTCTGACAATAAAACACATCGAGCCAAATTAGTTTGAATTCTAAATTGCCTTCTGTTTAATGGAGTTCAGCAGATTTCCCAGTAAAAGGCTGTGACTTTAGTGCTAAATGTAAAACACAGCAGATGCAAAGTTTGGTCCGGAGCAGTGCATGCTGGGAGTTGAGTCTGTGCCTCTCTGTCCTCAGTATGTCCCCGCTAAAGGAGAGACCGTCATCGGCATCGTGACGGTCAAATCAGGAGACGTCTTCAAGGTGGACTTTGGAGGAAGTGAGCAGGCGTCTCTGTCCTACCTGGCGTTTGAGGGGGCCACCAAGAGGAACCGGCCCAACGTCCAGGTGAGACCCTGAGGACCGACTGTGTTACCTGTGCAGGTGTTTAACCCCTCCCCCTTCTCTCTATGTTACCTGTGCAGGTGTTTAACCCCTCCCCCTTCTTTTGTGTGACCTGTGCAGGTGTTTAAAACCCTCCCCCTTCTCTCTGTGTTACCTGTGCAGGTGTTTAACCCCTCCCCCTCTCTCTGTGTTACCTGTGCAGGTGTTTAACCCCTCCCCCTCTCTCTGTGTTACCTGTGCAGGTGGGGGACCTGGTGTTCGCTCAGTTCATCATAGCCAATAAGGACATGGAGCCGGAGCTGGTGTGTATGGACAGTTCAGGACGAGCCAATGGGATGGGAGTGTTTGGCGGCGGCGGTCTGCTCTTCACGGTCTCTCTGGGACTGGTCAGAAGGTAGGAACAGCGTGCCGGTGTCGCGGTCCTCGGACTGGATGGCCCGTACTGACCCCTCTGCCCCCCCTCAGGCTGCTGGCCCCCCGCAGCGAGGTCCGGTCCGACCTGCAGCAGCTGTTCCCCTGCGAGCTGGTGGTCGGGATGAACGGGCGCCTGTGGGTCAAGTCCTCCAGCGTCCAGCAGACGCTCGTCATCGCGAACCTGCTGCAGAGCTGCGACACCATGACGGACCAGCAGAGGCGGCAGCTGTTCAAGAGGGTGGCACAGGGGGCGCTGTAGACCACAGCCGGCGCCAGAGGCCCACTTCCTGTCTGTGCTCAGGGCGCAGCTACAAACATTAAAAGCAGGTGGTTGTGTTTGACGTCAGTGACGTCGGCAGGTGAGACACCTGTAGCGGTCCTGTAGCAGGATGTTTGTAAACAGGTTTTATATTTGTAAAAATGATAAATGTATTTTTGTGAAAATAAACAAACTACAGTTCGAAGGTTTGAGGTCACTCAGAAATGTCTCGTTCATGTTGCTGCTGGTTTGTAACGGATCGTCTACAGAGGCTAGGGTTTACAGAGGTAGAACTTTCTTCCCGTCAGTTCTTGAAGCTGTTCCAGGAGAGAAACTGAAGATCATCTCGAGGGGAGACATGACAACAGGTTTCTCCTGAAGTTCGCGGACGACACGGTTTGAGTCCGTCTGCTCCAGGACGGAGAGCTCGACCTCGGGCCAGGTTTGAACGACTATGCTGATTGGTTGTGACCTTAAAACTAAAAACTTGAGGAAATCTCGCCACTCAACTTCTCCAACAACAATCGAGAGCTCACCTATACAGACAGGGGCGAGTTCCCTGGGAACAGTGACCTGCTGTCTTCAGAGGCTTCATTTTCTTTAAAATCTTTTATTGATTCAACCTTAACTTTTTGTTGCACAGCCCGGTGCGGGAATCTCACAGTGCAAAGCAAAAGTAAACTGTCTAACATTGTGAAGGCAGCCAGTAAAATAAGGCTCGGCCTATCGCAGCCAGCCTCTCTTGGAGGAAGAGATTCTCCAGGATAAAAACTAACAGATGTTTTTATCCTTTCCTTCCTTTGCTCCCACAGTAATTAATGCCCTGAACGGGAAGTGAGCTGGAGCTGCAGCTCAGAAGCGTCCGACAGTTTTGAGGCTCCCGTTTCAGCTTTCTGAGGACTTTTAGACGAACAAATAGATGTTGTACTGTTGGCCCTGAAGGCCAGCAGCGTCCCGGATGTTTTTCTAACCATCAGCCTTTTAAAATGATCGTCTCTTATTGGCTGGAACAGCGTGACGCCACAGGGCCGCTGTAGATCATCCATTACAAACCAGCAACATTTACATCATGAACACTGTCTTATGTTCTTTTAATGGACAAAGACGGTGCTTTTAATTTGAAAAAACATGTCTGACCCCGGACTCACGGCTGCGCCGCGGTTGTGACGCGTCCTCCGCCCGGCGTCAAGTCATACTCGAAGCGTTTGGCCTGCCCCACGTTGTTGACTTGTTGTTTTTGTCATTTTGTGTGCTTCTGCTACCGATCACGGCGCTCTGTGAACCGCTTTCCCCCAGTTCACTGCAGGGCTGAATTTCCCACATGCAGCATTTCAGAATAAGAGCGTTTTGCCTGACTTAATTGTTTAGATTTAGTTGATTTAGTATGTTGTCCTCAATTTTTGTGCTTGTACCGTGGTTAAGAAGTCTACATAGTGAAAGTGTTTCTTTTTTGGTCTGTTTTAATTGTGTTTATTGTTGATATATACGATCAGGAGTAGCACAAGGTATTTTATTTTGAAAATTAACAGGATTCTATTTGCCGTTTCTGTGTCTGACTTCCTGCCCGGCTCATCTGCTCGGTGCAGCTTGATGCGTCTTCTGTCAAATAGACCGGCTGCCTGTTCTCCGCACAAACAGTGACTACAATGGCAGCGATTAGGTACGGCAGCCGTAACGCGGCGCACACGCCGCCTGTGTGAGTCCGGGGTAAGTGTGTCCTGTGCTTTTAATTTGAAAACATGTCTGAGTGTGTCCAAACCTCTGACTGTGAATAAACAACAACCGTTTGTTTCAGTCGTGTTTTTGAATTCTGTCCTTTTGTGGTGCCGATCAGCTGAACAGGAAACGGGTTTGAGGGAATGTTCTGGACCTCAGGGAGCAGAACCGGGTTCAGATCTCGCCGCGGACCTTTTCACTGGTTACGGATGTCGGCTGCAGTCTGCGCTGATCAGAGCTCCTCAGCTTGAGAAGACACGAGCTGATCAGGAGCTCCAGAGTTTAAAGTAACTTTAATGGTCACATGCAGCAGGTCACATGATCCGGCTCCTGAATCTGTGTTCGTCTGCAGATAATAAAGTTACTGATGATGCAACAAAATGAGACTTTTTCTCCATAAACATTTATTTTCAAATAGATTCAGAAAAAATAGATCTTTTTTTTTTACAACGTTTTGCTTTATATGACTTTTTATACAGTACTTTATGTGCCTTTAGAAAAAAACAAAACGCTTAATGAGGCGGCTCGGAGGGTCAGCAGGGACCCAAACACACAAAGGATGCTGGGAAAAGCACAGACAACAAATGCAAAGACCAAAACAGCCGGCTCTGAACTCTACAGAACGTCCGAACACAACGCTTGTTTTTAGGTTTTTATAAAAGTGCAAATAAACACTCAGAATGTGGATCAGAGGGTCGAAACACAAACGGGTTCCTTAAAGTGAAGGTGATCAGTCGGGGGGGGGGGGCTGCAGTAACAGGACTCTGAACACATGCGAGGCGACGCAGAACTTTGGCAACACGTCAGTCTGAAGGTCGAGTGGCAACTGGAAAATACGGCAGACATCTTGATGACGTCACAGTGCGGACTGGGGGGAGGGGGCGGGGCCGGGGCGGGGTCACATGGCGTGTTTCTGGATCCCCGGGATGAACTCCTTGGCGTTGGGGTTCAGACTGCTGTTCACCTGGAGGACAGAAGAAGAGATGACGACATCAGCGGGCGTGTGATCGTCTTTCAGCTGAAAGCCGTCAGAACACCTGCTGTTTTACCAAAGGTCAGAATCACGTCTCCGCTCTGCGTCCTTACAGGGTAGTTTCAGCATTTTTAAACCTGGGCCCTGAGTTCACGCTGCAGCGTATTCCTTGGGCAAAATGGCGTCCACAAAAAGAGCAGTTCTCGCTCTGAAATCTGGCGAGGGGGGTGACGCCAACCATCTAATCCTGAATGTCAACAGAACAAAAGAGATTGTCGCTGACTTCAGGAAAAATCAGCCTTGCAACGAAATCTCCCTCAGATGTCCAGGTGATCACGGTGAATGTGACAGTCTGAGCCTGTCGGGGGCAACGAGAAGCTCTTTCTGTGGACGCCATTTTGACAGGAAGGAAAACGCTGCAGCCGGTTCAGCTGAAGCTTCTGCTGCAGAGTCAAACCTTTCTGAACCTACGACCGACACGTGGAAACAGGGAGCAGGTTTAAAAACGCTGTGGTTCCCCTTGACGTCAGAAGACGCCTTTCCCATGAGCCAGTTGTTTCTCCTTCCCAGAAGAGCAAACAGCCGTCGTCTCAAGTCTGATTTATACTTCTACGTCGAGTCTACGCCGTGAGCTGCGCACGAACCCTCGCACCGACACGTCTGTGTTGGTGTCTGCAGTTACACGCCGCGCCCGGCTGCGGCGTGCTTGCAGCACACAAGTATAAATCGGGAACTCTGTCTGACTCCAGTGTTTTTTAATGAAGAGGCGTGAAAGAGGACCTTAACACACATGGGGCCCCCCAACACACACGGGGCCCCCAGCTCCATTAGTTTCCAAAATAAAGACATAAATGATTCATGCAACATTAAAACAGTTTCAGATGATTTGCGGTCGGCTGTCTGAGGTGGCGCCTGATTGGCTGAAGCAGAAGGTGAACTCACCACGACGTCGGCGTCCAGAACCAGCAGGCTGATCTGATCCTGCAGCTGAGCCACCGTCTGAGGGGGGAGGTCTCTGGACGGGATGAACCACTCCCACTGCTCCTCCTCCTCCAGCAGCTCCTGGATACAGCGCTCGATAAACTCCTCCTCCCACAGCTCCTCCTCCACCTGCACACACGGGAAACACACGGTTCACGACGGACGGCGTGCACCTGGGTCACAGGAAATTGCGACCGCAGCGTGGTGACCTATTAGCGATTCCTTGACTGATTGACGGAGAAAAACCTAAAAATGCAGCCTCCCAGAGTCCAAAGTGACGTCATCACTGTGCGACCAACAGTAGAGAGGAAAGGCGTGAAAACTGACGATCGATTAATAGAACAAGGTGAAAAAACACGAGCTCGTCCTTTTTTTCATTTTCAAAAAAACAACAAATCTAAAACTGCGTTTTAAAGAAACTTTAGTCTGTTGGAATAATCTAGTCCAGATCAGACAGGTCTAGGTACAGGGGTTTTGAACTGGACCTGGTCTAATGTGGGAAAAAAACGATAAAATGCCCTTTATAGAACTTTCACAACAGAATAAATGTTTTACAAATCTGAAACTGTGTTTTAAAAACACTTTAGTCTCCTGGAATAATCTAGTCCAGATCAGACAGGTTTAGGCATTGTGGGTTTTGATCTGGTTTTCCCCTCAACTACTAACATCAGCATCTGTGGGCTCCAGTTTTCTCTCCGATGTGCTGTGGGTTCTGGTTCTCCCCCTGACCTGAGCCCCGGGTGTGAGGCGGGTTCAGCGGGTTCTGGTTCTCCCCCTGACCTGAGCCCCGGGTGTGAGGCGGGTTCAGCGGGTTCTGGTTCTCCCCCTGACCGGAGCCCCAGCTGTGCTGCGGGTTCAGCGGGTTCTGGTTCTCCCCCTGACCTGAGCCCCAGCTGTGAGGCGGGTTCAGCGGGTTCTGGTTCTCCCCCTGACCTGATCCCCAGCTGTGAGGCGGGTTCAGCGGGTTCTGGTTCTCCCCCTGACCTGATCCCCAGCTGTGAGGCGGGTTCAGCGGGTTCTGGTTCTCCCCCTGACCTGAGCCCCAGCTGTGAGGCGGGTTCAGCGGGTTCTGGTTCTCCCCCTGACCTGATCCCCAGCTGTGCTGTGGGTTCTGGTTCTCCCCCTGACCGGAGCCCCAGCTGTGAGGCGGGTTCAGCGGGTTCTGGTTCTCCCCCTGACCTGATCCCCAGCTGTGAGGCGGGTTCAGCGGGTTCTGGTTCTCCCCCTGACCTGATCCCCAGCTGTGAGGCGGGTTCAGCGGGTTCTGGTTCTCCCCCTGACCTGATCCCCAGCTGTGCTGTGGGTTCTGGTTCTCCCCCTGACCGGAGCCCCAGCTGTGAGGCGGGTTCAGCGGGTTCTGGTTCTCCCCCTGACCGGAGCCCCGGGTGTGAGGCGGGTTCAGTGGGTTCTGGTTCTCCCCCTGACCGGAGCCCCAGCTGTGCTGTGGGTTCTGGTTCTCCCCCTGACCGGAGCCCCAGCTGTGAGGCGGGTTCAGCGGGTTCTGGTTCTCCCCCTGACCTGATCCCCAGCTGTGCTGCGGGTTCAGCGGGTTCTGGTTCTCCCCCTGACCTGATCCCCAGCTGTGAGGCGGGTTCAGCGGGTTCTGGTTCTCCCCCTGACCTGATTCCCAGCTGTGAGGCGGGTTCAGCGGGTTCTGGTTCTCCCCCTGACCTGATCCCCAGCTGTGAGGCGGGTTCAGCGGGTTCTGGTTCTCCCCCTGACCTGATTCCCAGCTGTGAGGCGGGTTCAGCGGGTTCTGGTTCTCCCCCTGACCTGATCCCCAGCTGTGCTGCGGGTTCAGCGGGTTCTGGTTCTCCCCCTGACCTGATCCCCAGCTGTGAGGCGGGTTCAGCGGGTTCTGGTTCTCCCCCTGACCTGATTCCCAGCTGTGAGGCGGGTTCAGCGGGTTCTGGTTCTCCCCCTGACCTGATCCCCAGCTGTGCTGTGGGTTCAGCGGGTTCTGGTTCTCCCCCTGACCTGATTCCCAGCTGTGAGGCGGGTTCAGCGGGTTCTGGTTCTCCCCCTGACCTGATCCCCGGGTGTGAGGCGGGTTCAGCGGGTTCTGGTTCTGGAGCCCCGGGTTTGCTCTCACCTGCCGGTTGAACTCCTCCTCGTTCTCCATCCACAGGTACTCAGCGAACGGGTCGTCCTCGGACGGGAACTGGCTGCTCAGGATCACCTCGTTGCTGATCGTCATTTTCGGGGCGATGCTGCTGTAGCTCGGGTCTTTCATGTCCCTCCTCTCACAGACCTGCGACACCGGGAGAGACACACAGACACGGTTCCCCCGTTAAACCGCGGCCCGTTACCGTCCCGGGTCGCTGTGATGGCGGCTGGCTGACAGACAGCAGCGGGCAGCTAACGGCCGTCGCTGCCATCTTTACGGTCAAAGTGACCCGAAACAAATGCAGAAACATGGACAGGAACACGTGAACACGATCACTGAGAGTCAGTTCAGTCATGTGAGGACATAAAACGTTTTGATTTAACGGATTAAATACCTGACAGCCCGGTTTGTTCGACGGCAGCGGCTCAAACGTTGAACTCTGGCGGACTCTGACTGTAATGGCCGCGCTGCCTCTGTTTGTTTACATCTCCGACGTCACTCCGAGCGCGCTTGTGATTGGATACACCGCTCTGCTGCCTTCACGTGACACATTGCCTGTTAAAAACAAAAGGACAAGAGAATCGGAAAGTAGCAAACTTCTGCTTGACTTTGCGCCATTTGTGACTGTTATGGCCATGATTTCGTTCCCATTGATGATTAATTAGGTTAAAGCGGTGATATTAGACGGTAGACACTAAGAGCAACCCGTGTTACTGATAACAAAAACAACAGTGTGTAGTGTATGGAAGCCCATTTCTGCCAAAAATAAAAAAAAACATGAAAATCGCAAAATACAAATATTCCTTCAAATCATGACATTATTAAGATAAAATTTGCAAAATAAAGTGAGAATTATGACATGAAAAGCCAAAACCTTTACTTACTGGGTCAAAGTCAGAAATCAGAAAAACTTTATTGATCACTGAGGACAAATTGTTGTGTTACAGTTGTTCACGTTGCTAATCAAGGTATCCAAGAAATAGAAATAATAAAAATAAAAAGTTGGAAAGTAGATGCTTTTAAAAAATACAAACCTAAAAATATAAATAGGAGTGCTACAAAATGTAAAGTATGTAACAGAAGTGTAATGAATAACAATATAATAAGTACTAATAATGGGAGATGACGAGAGATGAACTGGATTAAAATCATTAGAAATGGCAGTATTAGGACAGAATATGGCCTTGAACAGAATATTAGTTTCTGTTTCAGCTCGGTGAATGCAGATGTACACAATGCATGATGTACAGCGCTTTGAGTGGTCGCAAAGACTAAAAAGGCGCAATACAAATATGGAGCATTTGCATGGCCAAATTCTGTGCATTTTCTTGTCATTTCTGTCCATTTGAAAACAATATATATCCACAACTATAAATTATATATATATGTATAAATTAGTAAGTATTATAACATTATTTGGATAGTCTGCCTACAGATAGGCTAGTTTATTTAGTAGTTTTTATAACATTTAAACACCTCAACAGATATTACATCACTGTGGTTAAGGTTTGATTAGGGATAATGTTAGTGTGTTCATTATAATTCCAGATAATAGTATAGGATACTATATAACTTACCACTACGATAATAATTTCAAATGCACAAAACAGCTGTTTCATTTTTGTGGATTGTTTTGAGTCTCTGATTTGTTAATGCTAAGTAGTAACTTGTCTGTAATCATAACCATTCATGCAAAGCAACAAGCAACTTTTTTAATCTCCTGCTCCATCCAGGCTGTGATTGGTCGGTTCACAAAAAGTGACTTTGAAGAGCAGGTTTCTGCAAGAAAGGCACCAGAGCTTCTCCCTGCTCTGTCTTCGCTGAGAACAGGAACTGGTGAGCGGCGCATAGAGCCCAGAGAAGAAACAAGAAACAGTCCCGGTACCGCATACCTTGCGTCACGAGTCATCTCTCCCATTAGCGCTAGCTTTGTCGCGGAACATTAAGGCGTGGTCAAACCAACGCAGCAGGGGCCTTATAAATCCAGCGCCAGCTGCTTGTGGATGGGACGAGAGGTGAAAGACATCAGAGACATCGGAATTGTATTTACGTTCTGCTTGACCAACGGCTGTTTGATAAATTGATATTAAAACACATTCAGAGAGGATTTGAAATGCTTTTTTTCTTCAATTTTTATCATTTTGGTGCTGGTGACTTTTCTTTGGCACTCGCTAAAACCTCTTTGAGGGGCGCCAAAAATTCCTCTTTGCAGGAAAAACCCTGCCGTTAGTCGAGTAAAAAAGATTTAGTAAGACAAAACTGGCTTTTCCCACCATTTTATTTGAATGTTAAATCTGAGTTTTTCTGCTTTAAGTAGTGTATGTAACAAAGCGTATGGCATGCAAACTACTTCCTGCTAACAATCCCATTAATGCAGTTTGTCGTTATATATTTATGAACATGGTGCAACTCTACAGCTTTCAATGATGAGTGAAATCTTAATTTCCTGCTCACTGTAGCAGGCGGGAGTCTATAACCATGTCAGGGACATTTATTTTATTTTGCATGTTTCTGTAATAAATTCATGATTATTTGATTTCATGCAGCCATAAAAAAAATTATAAAATGTAAAATAAGTAAAGTGTTAAAAGGGGTAACATTAACAATATGTTACATATTGGAAATAATTCTGCAGTGCACTTGTTCAATTAGCCTCTGGGAAAATGTAAACAACAGTAAGTAGTGATAGTGATGATATGTTTTTCATCTTCACATAGAAAGTCTGCTCAGCTGTCCAGGTTCAGGGTAAAGAGAACAACACAGTGATTTTAGTTGAAATCATTTTAATTTCAGCAGTAAACTCAAATTATTGTGTTTGTGATGCTGCAGTAACAACAATGCAAATGCAAAACAAAGTTTGACAAATATCTCATTGAAAATACATTTATTATGAACTGATGTGTGGGTGCGTGTTTCTGCACATTATTGACTTTGAGTCTGTTTTGTGTGTAAAGTAAAAGGTTGTTTATATTTTGCTTGGATAGAAATTCACACACAGACCAATGAACCTGATTTGCACCCTCAGTTGTAACTTCTGTGTAAGAGGGTGGACGTGGCCCATTTTAGTTGAAAATCAGGGCTTATTTTAGTAGCTCGCTGGTTTAGCTAAAAAACTACCTAAAATTAAATTAATCAAATTTTATTTACAGATGTAAACTTTTTTTATTTGATAGAGGCGTAAAAACATCTTTTATAAACATTTAACTTTGTTGGTAATCTGATTTATAATTGTTTTATCCATCTGATCCATGCTGGTGAGTAAGAAGTAAAATTAATCCTCCAAAATAATCTCGCCTTGACCCTTCCGGCGCTCCGTACAATGCGCTGAAATATTCTGTCCCGTTGATGGTTAAAAAGTTTGATATGTAACTATTTCTGTAACACTAATTCCAACATATTCAATAAGGTTAATAAATATATATTTAAATATATATATTTAAATTAAAGTACAATTTGTTGCTTGTCATGCTTTCTTTTCGGGGGGGTGGAGAAGGAGGAGGGGGACTTTATTAATCGATCAGGCTCATTCGCAACACATCACGCTAACAGGTTAGCTGCTAGCTGCGCGTTGAAGAAGCGAAGGTAAGCGTGTTTATATATCAGCAAATATAAACTGCAATATACACATATCCGCAGACTGCTCCCGGCTTTATATAAACGTTGCACATTGAAAAATCTAAACCTCGAAGTGAAGCTTTAAACTACGTTAGCTAACGACTTGCATTAGCATGTAGCAGCAGGCTAGCAGGTCGTGTTAGCCTCGGCTGTGTAGCACGGCCCTCTGGCTTTACGGGATCAATCCGGCAATTATTGGGTGTATTTGTTATGTAGCAGATGCAAACATTCATTTACAAATGACTCTGATTCATAAAAAAACTGTAGGTTTTTTTTGTCTTGAGTTTTTAAAGTTTTAAAAGGGGTAAAATAGCGAGTTAGCATCGTTAGTTTAGCTGCTCGCACAGTACAGGTGTCGTGTCTCTGCTGTTCACTTTCACACACACCTGAAAGCTGCTCAGGTGTTCACTTGCCAGATACTGCTTCACTGTGAAAATACGCTTTGTAGCTGGTTCACCGTCGTTCCTTTACACAAGTTAACGGTGTGTTTTGGGTCCATGTCTCCTCCTTTCAGGCCTCAGTGATCCATAAAGAGCCTTATTTTTATTATTACTCACATGTCTCTTTGATATTTTCACACAGGTTCAGTGAGGATGTTTCCATCTCTCAGTTCACATCTGTTCATTTCCTCCCTCTTTGTCTGAGGCGGCGTTTCTCTAGCCTGTTTCTGTCTCATGTCCCAGTAGTCACACCTTCTCAGGTGTTAATGAATCACGGCCGGTTTTCTTCCATGTGCTCTAACTTATATTTGCTGCTCTCCACTCGCCTCTGTTGTCTTTTAGTAGAGGCAGCGTTTGAAGAATGTCTCATTGTGTTTCAGCAGAGATAAGACGTTCACCACAGAAGAGGAACTTCACTTTCACCAACTTTACCGTTTGCACAAGACGTTTTCTGACACTAACTTCCCCCCCCGGTCCTTTTTGCCGCCTGTCTCTTTCCTTATCTTGACTCGCCGGTGCAGAAACAGCAGCTCCACTTGGTGACGTCATGTCTCAGAAGTCGCAGTCAGACGGAGGTCAGAAACACTTCGCCGTGGGTCGGGGGCTCCTGGCCGCCGCAGAGACCTTGAACTTCAGCATGAATGAACAGCGATCCAGCCGGCAGATGGGGGGCATGTCCTCAGGGGTGGGGGTGGGTGGTGGTGGTGGTGGCGGCGGCGGCGGCGGCATGGAGGGCCAGGACGGCAGCTCCCAGATGTCCCGGCGTGGTGGCGGCAGCAATCTTGGCAACACCATGAAGTTGTTTGCCAGTTTGGGGCTGTCGCCCTCCGACCTGGACGCTCTAGCTGAAATCCCTGAAGAGGACATCAGTGTGGAGACGCTGCCGCACATCCTCAGGCAGCTCAAGAGCCGCAAGGGGGACGCGGGAGAGCGGCGAGCGGCATCCTCCATGTCCTCTGACGCTGGGTATCGAGGAGGAAGGGACAGCTGGGACGACATGCACGGCGGGAGGATGGGCGGTCCTTCTCTGGGTCAGAGTTCAGCCCGGGCCCAGCCCTCTGCAGACTTTGGGTTCAGTTCCATGCAGGACGTCTCCCCCAGCCGGGGCTACAGCTTAAATTATAGTGGCGGCGGTGGGGGGGGGGGCAGAGACAGGCCGTATTCTGAGCTTTCCCGCCAAGACTCCTACAGCGGCCTCGGCGTGGGGATGCAGACCTCCAACTCCGTCTTTATGCAGAGGAGGATGGGCTCCCCTTCAAACGGAAAAGTCCAAGACTTCTTGGGAGTCACGCCCTCCATGTTCCCCCACGTGTGCTCTCTTTGTGACTTTGACGTTCATTCCAACATGGTGAGTACCGTCCAGCCTCCTCCTCTTTTCCTCTCGGACTAACTTTAAATGTTTCAGCTCAAGTCTTCTGTCCTCTTCAGTCAGTGACAGGTTGGTCCCTTGTGTTTCCAGAGACTGGAGGTCCGGTTTGCATCGTGTAATCTCCTTGTTTGAAATCAGCATGTCTCGTATCTTCGTTTCTTTACACCTGAAGCTCTGCGGCGTTACACACTCAGGTTTTGGGTCTCTTCAGTCGTCGTCCAGCCAGATATTTAGTGTTTATTACACATGTCTACACGTCACGATGTCGACCTCACACACTCCTGGACCAATCAGCAGCTCTTTACACAATGACATCACTTACCTTCAGACTCCTGAACGTCCGTATCGGCTGTTAAAACCAGGTGTTCCCATGGACTTGGCATAAAAAAAATGAAACGCAGCCAGTGTTTCTCTTTTTTTATTTATTTTTTTTATTTTTAAAAACAAACCCTTGGGATCAGAAAACCTCTGAGGGTATTAAATAATTAATTTTCTTGTTTATCGGCAGGCACATGCACCAAAACTGATGTCTGAAATAAAGTTCAGTAGCATTTTAGCGACTCTGAATCCTTATTAAATCATTTCAGGTAGTTTTGTTTGGTGGAAAGAAGAAGTCTTAGTTAAACTCTGCTGATATCGGCCTGTCACAGATCGCCCGGCATCGGCGTGCATGTTGTCCGATATGCTTCTATAAGAAAACGTTCTTACAGAAAAAGGTGCTTGAGTTGATTTTAGAAATAGTGTTTCAGATAGTTTGTCCAGCATTATGTACGCTACAACTCCGTTATGTACAGTACTGCGGCGTGACGTCCCCTGTTGGTTTGTGGACTACCGTTTTGAAGCCTTCAGGTCGGCATTTTGGTTTTTTGGAACCAGACGTGACCATATTTGGACGAGAAGGTGGAGCTGGCTAGCTTGGTTAGCAAGGTGCATCTGTAATTCACGTCAACTGTGATATTAGCTGGGATGCTAATTTTGGCTAGCGACAAACAGGCTCAAAACTAAACATGCTTACTGGAAAAATGGCGCTGGTTTAATGTTCACAGAGCAGCGGATACGAGTCGCCTCTATCCTGATTGACAGTTTGTCAATCAGCTTGTAGCCCCGCCCTAAAGACTCCCCTGCTTCCTGGTCTCTGTTCCTCTAAATCGGACCATAAGGGATAGAGACAGGAAGTGGCTCTCGGTGACGTTGACCCTTTAATGACATTCAACTCAAACAGCCGCTGAACACGGCTGGGCTCAGAAATGTACCTGCCGCCTCACTAATGTTTCAAACCGTGCGCCAGCACAAACATGGCGATGACCAGCGTCAGCCACCATGTTCTGAACAGATGACCAACACCACTAGGCATGATGGGAAATGTGGCCTGTCGCTGGTCACAGCAGAGCAGGCGGCGCTGGAGGTCAGCGGTGTGTCTTCACACTAAGCTGCTAACTAGTTTGTGAAATACTTTTCTTAAAAGTTTCAGTGTTTATTAAAGTTCGTCTCCGACGACGTCGGCAGCGAACTCTCTCATTAGCTCACGTTTAGTAAATTTAAAAGTCTGGTATTTTTATTTGGCAGTTGTTTGGTTGATTTTGAAGAGAGTCCACGTGCTGGAAGGATGAAGAGAAGGCGGTCGGCCATCTCATTTGTCTTTGCAGACGTCTGTAGAGACGATCTAACAGAAGATAAATAATCCGTAAGGGATTCGCTGCCCGCAGAGCCTAATGAATGGTGTTGGAACCGGATCTTAAATGGACAATCCCTACAAACAGGCTGATATTTGGCGCCATCGAGCTCGCCTACATCACCCAGTTCTCTTTAGCGGGGTTCGTATTCAGGAAGTAAAGAGTTTCTGCATTCAGATCAGGGGCCTCATTTCTAAACGGTGCGAACGTCCAAAACAGGGCTGGAAACGTGCGGACGCCGCTTCCCGAGCAAAGGTTGGGATCTATAAAAGCAGAGCTGACGGGAGAAAGTGCGTCCTGGAAGTAAACTCTGAAGCATGCGTACGCACATAAAGAGGAGAGAAGAGAAACGGCGCCTCACACGGCAGAAGGATGAAACGCTTTGAAATGAATATTAGAGTGTAAATAAATCCTAATATTCCCTCTAGTATTCCAGGCTTGAAGTCTTTCTGAATAAACAAACAAACACCATCATTAAGATCATTTGCAGCCACAAAGATCCAGATTCAGGATCAGAAACACAAACAGAGATTCTGTTTCTGCAAAAGCGCCTCAGATGTGTTGGACAGTTTAATCAGGAATCAGATTCATTAATACCTGCATGCAGCAGTTTATTCTCCTCAATAAGGTGAACATTTAAACTGACGCCGTCTTCAGTCGAGCAAACACCAGAGCAGAGTTTCGTTTACTGTTCTCACACGTTCGTCGCCTTACGGAGCCGAGCGCCAGCGTGTGGATGTGACGCGCCGCCTGTAAAAACACGTTATGGAAAATAAAACAGTTTGTCGTTTACTACAAGTCCTATTTCTTTAACTCGTCAGACTGTTTGTGGAAAGAAATGTTTAAACTCAGGAAGTCTTTCGGTTTCCTCTCTTTTCAAACGGGGGAATCCAGATCAGTACCTGGGTCGTCCCGTCTGTGGGGCCCCTCCAGCTAGCGAGGGAGGCCCCTTCCTGCAGATCGGTTATAAAGGGGCGGAGCTCCGGGGCCCCCTCTCCTCCGGGGCACAAGCGTTGGTGAAAGTGTGTTTTTTACCCACCAAACAGCTTCAGCTTCACCAAAAGGAACGTCGGCGTCACGCTCTGTCAGTCTGCCTCCTTTTCTTCCTGCAGTCAGGACGCGTTAATATTAACGAGCTTCACTGAGCGTTTACAGGCAGCTGTGGGCGTTTGGAGGGCCGGACATGGAGCCACATTTCAAGTTGATTGGGATTCATTAAGGGAGCTTTGCTTACAGGTGCGCGTACGCACGGTTTTGGCACACGGACACTTTTAGTGAGGATTCTACGCAGGTTATAAATGAGACCTCAGGTCCCGCAGTTATCGCCTACTTTCTGAGGGGGTTTGTTTTGAACATGTGTGAGGGGAAAATATGGACGTTGGTTAAACCGCTAAGAGCTGATTAACGAGGGCTGACGGGGGAGGAAGAGCCCGTGGAGCTTCAGTAACTTATCAGTTTGAATCTGCAGGAGTGGAATCAACACGTTAACGGACTTCGACATGCTGAAAACAGACGACTGCTGCTCGACGTGTAAGTAACGCAAACACATCACAGAAGCTCCTCAGAGACGTTGGTTCTGTTTGGAGACGTAATGTTGGCTGAATTTTGTTTTCAGGTATCCGGAGTGGGAACCTGGGATGTCCTCGGGCAGAGGGTAAGAGACGCACCAGCTTCAGGCTCTGAATACAAGCCATTAAAGTCACTACAGCGATCAAAGTAACTGAGCTCATGTTGGTAAAACTGTGGCCAACATTTAGCTCTTTTCCACCACAGAAACTTCAGGTAAACCCACCGTTCCTGAACCTAAAGGTCAGTTCGGGCTGCCGGGTTCAGGTGCAGGAATCATCAGACATGAAGCCGCCCCGTGTCTTCACATAAACACCGTTTCTTTCTACAGATTGATGTGTAAACTGGAGATGGTTTGAACGTTGTCGGGGAGAACACTATAACTAGGCAGCGTTGATGTTTTCTAAGTCGGCGGTTCTCAAACTTTTTCCCGTCAACGACCCCTGAAGGGACAAATCAGAGCGCAGAGCCCCGTTTGAAAAGCAGATTTAGCCCCAGGGTGTCTGGTAGGATCATTACATGTTTTATTACAGAGTGTATGAAACCAGTGACCAACAGAATCGCACATTCTGTGACTCCTGGAACCCCCTCAAGGACCCCTGGGGGTCCCGGGACCCCACTTTCAGAACCGCTGTTGTACTAAATCGTGTAACATTTCCAGTGGCGGGCAGCTCAGTCGGTCGTTGAAGAAGAGAAGCTGCAGAATGATTTCCTCCCTCCGTTTTCTTTGGCGTCTCTTCCTCATGTTCTGAATCAGGAGTAAAATGGAGCATCAGGGTTTTTCATGGATCAGAGAGGGAACTGGACCCACAGCCGACCGGTCCTGAAGGACTCTGCTGGTTCTGAGAGCCGGTGAGCAGCTGGTCTGGAGTCGGTCTGCTTCGCTCTCTGATCCTCCTGCAGCTTCACTTACTCACACTGAAGTGTAAAAGGAAATCCACACCGGCTCCTTATCTGGACCTTGCAGGTTCTTACAAGCTCAGGTTAGAGGAGCCCCCAGGGGACGAGTCGTTAAGTTCCTGTCGTGGAAAAGAACTTGTGATGAACGCATTTCCCCTCAGCCCCTTGTCACGGCGTTGTAGTGGTGTTTGAGTTTAACCTTCCTCGTTCTTTCTGGTTCCTCTGTTCCAGCGGGGGTCTTCTGGACGCCCCCAACCTGTCTGCAGGGCTGCTCGGACCTGCCCCCATGTCTTCAGCTCACACAGCAGGGGGGATGTCCTCCAGCTGGGGTAAGAGACTGCACAGGGGTCATACTGGCGGAGGTTAGAGTGTTTGGTCTGAGGAGAGGAAGTGTGTGGTGATAACATGCAGTGTGTCTGCCTATCAGGAGGAGGTGGAGGAGCCGGTCTGTCGGGAAAGAACCAGTCGGGACAGAATAAGGTCAGTCTGTTGTTAAACCTGGCGATACGCTGTAACGTCTGATCTCTGCGGGGCTGTAATGAAAGTGAAATGTTGTCCTCAGCTGAGAAGCAGAGTGGTGGTGGTGAAGTACGACCGGAAGCCTCTCAGCAACAAGACCCTGTTCGCCTTCACCGAGCCGTTCGGCTGCCTGAGGGAGCACCTGGTCCTCAAGAACAAGGTGGGCCAAACGATGTAACTTCACCGGCTTCACTCGCCTCGTGTTGGGGCTGGGAAATAAATGTTCAGTATATCGTCAGTATTTGCTTTAAATTCATTTGAATCACAAACAAATTAGAACCTAATTTTTCTATTAAAATTAACAGTTTTAAATGTTCTACAAACTCAGATTTGTGAAGTGATCCACGGTTTGTCCCGTTCAGACCAAACCGAAAAGTTTAACCACATAATGAACCTTCTGGTTTCTTCAACTTTCACTCGGGAGCAAAAATCTGCCTTTAAACTTGAGAGAAAATGATTTGACATTTATCCTGATAATTCATTATTATTAATAATCATTATCCCCGCCCACTCTGTGCTCTCACATGTGTCGCTGCAAGCGCATACGTGCAATCAGAAAAATGATTTATGAGCAGTGTTTACGACCTACCGTAACCCCCCCTCCCCGCCCGCCGCTAATCCTTCAAAACCTAGTCGGACTCGCCGCCGGGGCAGCGGGAGAAAGGCCGGTCGCTCTGTGACAGACGTTGGTCAGACAGAAGGCACCGCCGCAGCTAACGTTTTTCTTCTGTTTTTCAACACGATGTGCCTGTCAGTCACTTTTCATCAACCGACCAATCACAGCCTGGATGGAGCGGGACATTAAAAAAAGTTTGACCTGCTGCAGCAAATCACAAAATGTTGAACAACATGATTATTGACCAGTTAGTACTTAGAGTTAACAACTTAGAGACCGATGGAGAGCCTGTTTCCTGCACGAGGATTAAATAAAAACAGAAATGAAACGGCTGGAACTGGAGTTAATATTCAGCTAGTGGTAAAACAGTATTATTATGATATTCTAATGAATGTATTTAATATATTGTTATACCAACAGTAAACTATTAACTAAACATTATAATCTTTAATGTTATAACATTATTATTAATAACACAGTGGTTCTCAAACTTCTTGGACCACGGACCCCCGTTTGATAAGATTTTGTCCCCCATCTGATGGAAATCTTACTTTTAGAATCAGTTTTATTACCAAGTAGGTTAACAAGGAATTTTCCTTGATGACTGATATAAAGTAAAAAAATGACAAGATATGAGGGGATCCTAAAGAAAAGGGGGTACGAGGGAATGTCTGAAAGTGTTTGTGGTGCTTGAGGAAGATTGATTGGTGTGTTTGCTTAGTTCAGATTGGTAGATGTTTTATTACAGAAAGTGCATGAAACCCATGACCCAAACAGTAATTGTGTTACTTATGGATGGAATTAGAGTGGAAGAAAAACTATTCCCCTTTTTGCTGGGGACCCCACTTGGAGAACCCTCGTACTAATACACTGTACATGTATGTATACTAGTTCCTCCTGCAGGTTGTGGATAAAGACTCTTGATAATTAAGCAGGTCGACTCAGAGTACAGTTCGTTCTGTTATAACCTCACAATATGACTTGGTGCAGCCCTAATCTCTCTGGCTTTTGTCTTTAACAGTTGGAGCCTTTCGATAGAGAGTCACCAAATAATGCAGTTCAAAATGCTCTAAACAAAGTCTGTATATCTATATGGAATTAAACAAGCTACCTCTGTAAACATCCGTCAGTAGTTTTTCCCTTTCGTTCCCAACATAAACATTTTGCTGTTGCACTAAACGGATCAAACTGATGCCGGAACGACGACGACGTGATGCCGTTTTGTTAGACGCGTGAATTCATGCTTTGTCAGGTCAGTGAGCGAGACAGCAATTTTTAAAAAGCTGGAATAAAGTTAGTGACACGTTTTCTTTCACAGAACTTCCTCTTTACTCCAAACAATCTGCCAGTCTGTGCGTCTCTGTATAAATAAGAAGCAGCATCTTGAAACTCGGCCCGGCTCGCTCCTTCAGTATGTGTTGGTCGGCCATCAGAGGCTCCGTCTCCGCTCTGCCCGATCCTTTCACGCCACGTTCTGCGCGGCGCGTCAAGCTGCTGGTGCACTAATTCCATTTCCCATGTTTGTTTCATTCCCCTATTTTTAACACAGACAATCACGCAAATGTTAACTTAAGCAAAAACATAAATAAATAAATAAAATAAAAACAAGCAAAAACAAGAGAGAATCAACAGCAGCTAAAGCAACAACCTGGACAAATATCAAGTTCCCAACAACAAACAACTAAGACGCACCCAGTCAGACTCTCCGCCACACAGCATCGGCCAGGCCAGGCTCCAGAGACCTAAGGTAGGGCCCCCAAACTCCAAGAAACTGATCCGACCTGGAGTGGAGGACACCCGTAAGATTGAAATATAACTCCAGGCCTGAATAGAGGGGCAGGCATCAAAGATCAACTAATATATTGTTTTGTGGCAGCAAATGTCAACATATTATACAGTCTCAGTTGCCGTAGTTCTATTCTTTTGTGGACACTGGGTTCCCAGAATCCTCCCAATTTCCTTCAGCACCTCCGTCCAGTATTTGACACACGACCATAAGCAGTGGGTCAACGTTCCCACCTCCGCTTTACATTAGAGACACATCGGTGAAAGGGAAGGGTTAAAGAAACGCCTGCGATGAGGAGAAATATGGAGACTCTGAATGATTTTAAACTATTGCCTTCATACCAGTGCAGATTTTCTTTTTAGCATGATTGATAATAGTTGACGACTCATTTTCCCGCACGCCTCTGACCTTCTGTGTGTTAGCAGGCAATAACGTCTTCTTACAGACTGAGAGACACTTTGTCTGGTGACTGAATCAGCACTTTCTCAGTCTTTGACCTTCAGAGTTGTACTCTGTGTAATAAAATACCTTATTTGCAGAAAACGAAAAGATTCCTGTTTAGGCAACTGATATTTCTGAGACAACTCCTCAGATCAACTTATTAAATGCATTAAAGCTTCCCGGCTCCTTTCTTATACCATCACGGTTAAACATAAACGGTTGTTTTGTTCTTGTTTGAGCGTGAGAACGCTCGCCGACGTGCGAGAGCACGGTGGTTAGTCGCTGCTTCCGTCCTTCACCGTGACGGTTAAAATTCACTTTCTGCCCACCGAGGGTCCCGGCTGATTAAATGTTTGTCTCCGTCAGGCCTTCCTGGAGATGAACAGTCACGAGGAGGCTCTGGACATGGTCAACTACTACGAGCGGCAGCCGGCAGCTCTGTACGGCAAACCAATCACCTTCTACCTGTCCAAGAGGCTGCTGGTCATCCAGGTAACAGCCGCAGTGCAGCAGTCAGGCGGCTCCTGAACGCCACTCAGCCGCCAAAACAAAACGGTGCGTTTGTGTTCCAGAAAGACGAGCGGTCGACTGACAGGCCGATGGACCGGCCGATGGACCGGCCCGTCAGAGAGGTCAAAGGTCACGGCAGCCAGGTGGTGTTCTTCTCCAACCTGCCCAGAGAGGAAGAGAAGAAGAAGGAGCTGCTGACCATCGCCGGACGCTTCGGCACGGTGGAGAAACACCTCTTCCTAACGGACCAGGTAAACCTGAGACATCTCTGATCGGGCGCTCCGGTGACGGGAGACACGTGCACTGATGCCGAATCTGTTTGCGTCCAGGCGTTCGTCCAGCTGGGGACCCCCGAGGACGCCGAGATGCTGGTGAAGTACTACAGCGTGAACCCGCTCACCATCAGAGGGAGACCCATCCGCCTCAACATCTGCACCAAGTACAAGACGCTCACGTGAGTACAGACACCTGTCACCTGGTGACCACGACACCTGGGGGCGGGGCTTGTTGCTGAGAGTCACCTGGGAACTCAGAGCTGCCGTGCGCTGTGACATCACCCGGCTGTCACATGGCGTTGTCCAGTCGAATATTAGCAAACACACCTGGCAGGTGTTGCAGCCTGTAAAGCCTCCTGTGGGCGTGTCCACGCACAGCCCACCAGATCTGTAGGCGGCATCGCTCTGCTGCGGGGTGAGTAAAAGGGTTTCCTGGTCAGTTTTGAACAGATAGTTGACCAAGAACACAGGAAACTGCAGCGAGTGAGGTTTTCAGTTTCAAACCGTAAACACGTTCTCACAAAAAGGAACGCAAACGTGTCAATAAGCCGGGTTCAGAGCTCATTCACAGCTTTGATGGCGAGCAGCGGGTACACGGCAGCGTAGGGACGTCACCACACCAGAAACTTAGTAGGCGCTACCAACAGCAGTGAAACTCTGCGATCATCAGTACCAAATTTGATCCCACGGTAAAAAACCAAAACAATAAATGTACTTTTTTTTTTTTTTTTTTTTTTACAAACTCACGTGTGTGAGATGTTTCGGGGAGGTCGCCGTCTTCCCTGGCAGAGATTTGGGATTACAGAAGTCGCACGCCTCTGGAGCAACGAGGGGTTAAGTGTCCTGCGCATGTGTCTTATCCACTGCGCCACCATCACATCGACTCCTCCTACAGCAGGGGTCGGCTTATAAGTCCGGCACCGGGGGGGGGGGCCCTGCGCTCGATCCACATCATCCTGTGGACGCTTATTTTCATGTCCCCAGTATTTCAGGTAGAGGTGTGTCAAGCAGGCCAGAGACTCTTTTGAATTTCCTTCAGAAATTTTCAAAGTAAAAGCTCTCAATTAAACACGACAAAAGGACTGCTGCTAAGAGGTTCTCACGCTTTTATTTTGTAGGCACAATCACTTAAGAGGAAGTGATTATGTGAGTAACTTTTGCCGTCATGACCGAGCTCTGTTTCAGAACCAGACGCAATGTTTTTTTGTTTTTTTTGCCGCTATCAAAGTGATAAGTGAGTAACGAGAGCGCCGGACAGACTGAATTAGTGTAAATCAACTTTTCCTTTAGTGAATCTGAAGTAAGACGTGTTTAAGGATTTTATTCTTTGCAGACAGTCAGAGACAAAGAGCCTGAGAAGAAACGGGTGACTTTGTATTCTGAGGTTGTAACGCAGCTGTCTGAGGGAGGAAGGGCGTCGCAGCCACCCGTCCTGAGGTGAAGGACAGTCCGATAAGAAACCCTCGAACGAGAACATCTTTCACCAAACGGCACGCAGTGAGCGTGAGAACAGGAACACCCTGAGGACGAAGTCTGACCCTGGACCTGGTTTCTGTGTTTCAGTGTGAACCAGAGACAGGGCGGCTCCGGTGGAGACGGTCGAGGCCAGAGGAGCGGCGGAGCGAACGCCGCCTCCTCTTACGACGCCGGCTCTGGGTCCAGGTCCAAATCCTCATCCAGGTCCAGAGAGGATAGGAGGGAGGAGAACAAACCGAAGCCTGAGGAGAAACCGGCAGCGGCGGAGAAAGAGGAGGAGGAGGAGGAGGAGGTGTCGGGAGTGATGGAGGGGGAGGACGGAGGGGAGGGGGAGGAGCAGGAGCAGGTAACTGATGGCGACGCCAAGGGGGAGGAGCCAGAGACGACAGAGTCTGTGAAGGAAACGGTGGAGGACGTCCAAGAGGAGGCGGAGGAGGAGGTGAGAACGCATGAAAACACGGAGGATTCAACTTTATTAAACACATTAACAAACAATGACGATGGCACCAAATAGCAGAAATACATTTAAAAAGATAATAAAGTAAAACTAGATTCAGTGACACTTTCACACGTCTTTTATCGCTGCAGCGCTACCAAAGCAAAGTCAACATTTAGCTGGGATTTAACTGCAATAAACGGATCAAAGTGACGCTGAAGTAACGACAACATGATGCCGTTTAGTTAAACGTATGAACTGATGTTTTGTCAGGCCTGTAAAATGTTTGTTTTCTGAATGGAGTTTGGCTCGATCAGGGCTACGCTAGGCTAACCTGTTCACAGTGAAGCACGACAGCCGGGTTACAGACACATTATCTGGACTCACCAGGGAGTTCAAATTCCTCGCTTTAATCCCCAAAACTAAAGTAAAAACGTATTTAATAAAAGGCGTTAACTCCGTCGTAGCTGCAGAATCCGGTCAGACTGCGTTAGTGTTCCTTCCGTCAGACGAAACTAAACGAAATATCTTCAACGATCTGACTAAAACGAGACGGCGACAGTGTCCTCCGTAAATGTAATCCGTAAAATAATGTTAATAAAATCTCACTTTCTTTTTGTCAGTTTAATGAAGAGACAAAATATTACAGGCCAGATTTTCACTTTAACATGCAGCTGTGTTTTTTTTATTTCTTTTCTTTTTTTCCTTCCTGTGCTTTTGAACGCTGGTTGCCCAGGGCAACGCCTGGTGCGCGAGGGAAACGTTACTGTGGACTCGGTGATGAACACAACCTGCTCGGGAGAAAGAGGCGCTTAGATGTTTGGTCCCACTTCAAAGACAGTGAGGCGGCCAAAAAACCAGAGAGAACCGCATCCGATATAAACATTCAAAGATTTCTGTAAAAAACTCACTACGAACTTGAAGCGTCATATCAAGACTGAACACGTGGAGCTGAGCTGAGTTAACGTCTCCTTTGCAATAAAAATGAGAACAGAGCTAACATTTACAAAACATTTGATCTCTGAGTGAAAACAGACTAAAATGATAAATCTCTCTGTTTTGGTTCGAGCTGATATAATAAAAAAGACTAAAGTGACGGTTCACATCAGACTAAAATGCTCAGACTTCTAGTCAACTAAAAGTTGATAAAACAAATATTACGCAGTGGACTAAATCTGAGACTAAAGAAAATGAACACTGCTGGTGTGGATTTGTCCAAAACGCAGCTGCAGTTTTTTCAGGCCATAATCTTCCCACGCAGGTTCCTGATGGTGATGATGTCACACCCGGAGGCGTGGGCGGGGCTGATGTTGAGGCCAAGCAGGGGGCGGAGTCAGAGGGACAAACGGAACCAACAGAAAGCAAAGAACACGAGATCAAAGAAGAGCCGAACGCAGAACCGGAACCAGGAGAGAGCTCGGAGCCGGCGGAGGGAGACCTGCCCGAGGACACGGTACGCTTCCAGAAAGCCGCGTTACCGAGAGAAGCGTTTTGGAACAGCAGTCGGCCTCAGGGGCCGTTCAGTAGCTGTTCCGGAGCTTTTGACTGTTTTTAATAGTGTTTTTCTGAAAAGTAAAAATGGACCTTGCTGGTTGTGGTTCTGTGTCTCTCAGCTTGATCGGGACTTCCTGGAGAACATGGAGGACTTTGTGACGTTGGACGAACTGGCAGAGGACGAGGACGAAGCAGGCGGAGAGTCCGGCTCCATCGGTACCCGGTTCTGTTTCTACTTTAGAGAGCCAACAGTGTTTGAGGCGAGACGCTGCAGGTGAACGAGGTTCAGATCACCAGGAAACCTTCAAACCTCATTACTCGCATTAAGACAACGTTTCTTTATGAAATATTACATTTAAATATGCAAATGAGGCAGCTTCTAATTTGCATCTATTTCAAGAACTGAAATCTGATGTTTTACAGAGGGGAGTTTGGATCTCTCTCTTTTTATTACTTCATAAATCAGAACGGACAAAAGACACATTTTCACCATGATTTAGGGAATAAAATGTTCTATAGTCTAATTTATGGCGATGGCGCAGTGGATAAGACGCATGCCTTTGGTGTGAGAGACCCGGGTTCGAGTCCACTGTGAGACTCCATTGTGTCCAGAGGCGTGCGACCAGAGTCGCTTTGGATAAAAGCCTCAGCTAAATGATTATTATTATAAAGCCCTCTGTAGAAACCTTCAGAATAGAGTCAGGAATAAAAGCGGAGAGTTTGGTGTCTGGAGGAGCTGCCGGCCTGTGAAGATGTATTTACAGATCCAAGATCTGCTCAGAACACCTCAAACTGATGAGTAGCACAAAGGAAAAGAGCAGATGTGGCAACAAACTACTGAACGTTTTCTTTCCACTAGTCTGAAAGACGACAAGTAGCCCAAAACCTGAACAGTGACCAGGTGGTGAAACCGTGTTTCTGCCTGCTGCGTCTCGCCTCAGCGTGGAATTAAAAATGTGTTGTGGACTGAACTGGATCCTGAATGATGATGTGAGCTTTTTAAACGAAGCTGTCTGTGTTGAACTAACGCTGCTCCTCCTGTTTCTCTGCAGACAACACGAGGAGGGGGGTAAGTATCTGCACTCGCTGCTCCCGCCGTCAGTAAACAGCTGCTGATGATCCCTGAGAGTCGCTCTGAGCCGGGCTTCCTTCTTCTTCTTCTTCTTCTTCTTCTTCTGTCAGGGCATGAGGGTGGTCAACGTCGTCGGGTTCAGACGAGGTTACAACTTCGTCAACGAGCTGCTGGGCCTCGCCAAGCCTTTTGGGAAAGTGGTCAAACACCTGGTGCTGGACTTGAGACCTGAGGTAAGTCTCACTGCGGCGTTCCGGTTTCAGTAACATCAGACCTGTGGCGGTCAGCAGAGGGACCGCCGGATCGCACAAAACGATGCTTCCTGTGAACACGCCTCTCTTCTCCTTCCTGACCAGGCGTACCTCCAGTTTGCGGCTGAGGACGAAGCTCGAGCGATGGCCAAGTTTTACACCAACAGTAACGTGACGGCGTCGGTGTGCGGCCGACCGGTGAGGATCAGTCACTCCATGAGCTACCCCACCATCCAGGTGAGCGTGAGTCTGAAGAACGTTTTAATCACCCGGCGGCGGCCGGGAGGAGACGCCGCTTCATTTTAGATGCTCACAGATCCAAAGTCTGAAAGCCACCTGGAGACCAGGACCTGGGGTCTCATTTCTAAACGGTGCGAACGTCCAAAACAGGGCTGGAAACGTGCGGACGCCGCTTCCCAAGCAAAGGTTGGGATCTATAAAAGCAGAGCTGACGGGAGAAAGTGCGTCCTGGAAGTAAACTCTGAAGCATGCGTACGCACATAAAGAGGAGAGAAGAGAAACGGCGCCTCACACGGCAGAAGGATGAAACGCTTTGAAATGAATATTAGAGTGTAAATAAATCCTAATATTCCCTCTAGTATTCCAGGCTTGAAGTCTTTCTGAATAAACAAACAAACACCATCATTAAGATCATTTGCAGCCACAAAGATCCAGATCCAGGATCAGAAACACAAACAGAGATTCTGTTTCTGCAAAAGCGCCTCAGATGTGTTGGACAGTTTAATCAGGAATCAGATTCATTAATACCTGCATGCAGCAGTTTATTCTCCTCAATAAGGTGAACATTTAAACTGACGCCGTCTTCAGTCGAGCAAACACCAGAGCAGAGTTTCGTTTACTGTTCTCACACGTTCGTCGCCTTACGGAGCCGAGCGCCGAGCGCCAGCGTGTGGATGTGACGCGCCGCCTGTAAAAACACGTTATGGAAAATAAAACAGTTTGTCGTTTACTACAAGTCCTATTTCTTTAACTCGTCAGACTGTTTGTGGAAAGAAATGTTTAAACTCAGGAAGTCTTTCGGTTTCCTCTCTTTTCAAACGGGGGAATCCAGATCAGTACCTGGGTCGTCCCGTCTGTGGGGCCCCTCCAGCCAGCGAGGGAGGCCCCTTCCTGCAGAGCGGTTATAAAGGGGCGGAGCTCCGGGGCACAAGCGTTGGTGAAAGTGTGTTTTTTACCCACCAAACAGCTTCAGCTTCACCAAAAGGAACGTCGGCGTCACGCTCTGTCAGTCTGCCTCCTTTTCTTCCTGCAGTCAGGACGCGTTAATATTAACGAGCTTCACTGAGCGTTTACAGGCAGCTGTGGGCGTTTGGAGGGCCGGACATGGAGCCACATTTCAAGTTGATTGGGATTCATTAAGGGAGCTTTGCTTACAGGTGCGCGTACGCACGGTTTTCTAAGTCTGAATATTTTGTGGCTTTTGGGACTTTTAGTGAGGATTCTACACAGTTTATAAATGAGACCCCGGGACTGTGGTCTGCAGGGTTTAACAACAGGAACAGTATTCTGTTGGAACAGAAGGGGGGCGGGTTGTTCCTTCTCTGCAGGTCCGACGCGGTTTTATGTGGCTTGATGACCTCTCTTTGTTGTTCAGTGCGGCTCCAGCAAGGTGGTCTACATCGGTCAGATCCCCACCAGCAAATACTCCGACGCCGCCGTCCTGAAGCTGGCCGAGCCGTACGGGAGGGTCAGGAAGTACTTCCTCAACAGGCTGAAGAGAGAGGTACAGAACCAGGTCTTAAGCGAGTCCTGAAGACGCTGGGCTGCTGCTGCAGGTCTAAACGGTCCGATGTGTCTTTGTCCTCAGTGTTTCCTTGAGATGGAGAAAGCCGAGGACGCGGAGAAGATGGCTGAAGACTGCCGAGTGAATCCACCCAAGTTCAACGGGAAGCGTCTGACCGTCTACGTCAGCAGGAAGTACAGACAGCTCAAACACGGGTGAGAACCTCCTTTGGTAAAACCGCACCGAGCGATCGGCTGTGACCGCTGTCAGGGGTCGGTGCTGAACCCGGTGTTAAACGGGCCCCGGAGCTAAACTCTGGAGGAAGAAAGAAAACATTTCCTGTTTAGTATCGCTACATAAACGCTGCACATCGTGGCACAGTTTCTGCTCTGTAATGAGATCGGGACCGTCGTCCGTGACGCGTCTTCATGCACGATTAACCCAGTCACCATCATGATGTCATCCTGCACGTATTCTGCACGCCCACACCGGGCTCTCGCATCACCCCAGACTCTGGTACACTAGCGGATGGTGTCTCTGCTGCGGACCAGAGTCAGGACGCCGCCTCCGGAGAGCAACGCGCTCCTCTGGTTCTGTTTACAACCAGACTGTACTCGGCAAAAACACCAGGGCCGGGCGATACGGCCAAAACTGATCATGATACGAACATCTCGTACCATCAGGATCAAAGTCGGGCCGTTATTTTTGCTCCTGACTGAAAGTTAACGTGGTTTTAAACTTTTCTCTGTGCTCAGAACAAACAGGATCAGTAAACTGATCTGAGGCAGAACGTTCAGAGCTACTCTGATTAAATCTGTTTTCAGTTCCCTTTCCTCACCAAAATAAGTATTTTAATAGTGATTCAAACGAATTAAACCAAATATTTGACGAAATATTGAACATTTTAGACTTTTATCTAAGCTGAACGGAGACCAGTGAGAGCAGCCGCTGCTTCTCTCGTTAAAACATTCGTCTCTTAGAAACCGGACTCTGCAGAGTTCTGGATGTTCCTGAAGGCCACGCCTCCAGGTAGAAACGCAGCCTGTCGATCAAACGTACCCGTGTCTGAATCTGCTGCTTGTGTTTTCAGACATCAGTGTCCGAGCGCGGCGAAGAGAGACAGCGGCGGCGGCACGTCGCCCAAATCCTCCAAACATCCTGAGGAACCTCCGGCCAAGAAGTCCAAGGAGGAGAAGAAACCTGAGGAGGGCGGAGAGGAGGAGGAGAAACTGGAGGAGGAGGAGGAGGAGAAAGACAAAGAGGAGGAGGAGAAAGAGGACGATGTGAGCGGCGGCGTTGAGGAAGAAAACCCAGCGGAGAAGATTCCTCCGGTCTCTGACGAGAAGCAGCCGAGCTGCCAGGACGTGAGTCACAGCCACTTCCTGTTTCCCATAGCGCACTTTGTTTACTGTCCGCCATTTTAGTAGTCTGAAACTGAAAAAAAATCAAGTGCAGGACGGACGGAGAGACGCTAAGGTGAAGCTCTGAATGACGAACGTGAGCTGCTTGTTTGTTTCCCGCAGGAGGTGAAGCAGGACGAGCAGGCGGAGGACATGGAGACGTCCACCAATCAGAACGGACAGGCTGAGGCTCCCCCGCCGGCTCAAAGCAAACCCGGCGTGGCGTCTCTGCCGCTGCCCCCCCACGACCCCGACAGCCCCATCGGTATATTTTCCACAAAACGGGACATGTCACATGACCTGCGGCGGCTGACTGACGTGTTGTTTGTGTCTGTCCAGGTGTGGAACACGTGAAGATGGGTTACTACTGCCGCGTCTGCTTCCTGTTTTACTCCAACGAAGAGACGGCCAAGAAAACGCACTGCAGCAGCCAGGCGCACTACGACAAGCTGCAGGTGAGGCTCGGCCCCGCCCACACCTGGAGGGGGGGGGGGTTATTCAGTATCTGAAGGGAGAAGCGAACGCTGACGTGTTGTCGTTCTGTTTCAGAAATATCTGGAGAAGGAGCAGAGCAAAGCAGAGAAGAAGAAAGGCAAGAAGACGGCGGCGTGAAGACTTTAGTTTTATTGAATTTCAGTTTGCTGTAAAAAAACTCCGCCATGGTGACGAGATCTCAAACTGTTTTTTTTTTTTTAAGTCAGTCTCTTGTTTAAACGTGTGTTAGCGGTTAGCTAGCTGCTAACACATTTAGATCATTAAGTCGCTTCCTGTCAGCTGGTTTCCTCCTAATGATCAAACTAACGATTAATCATTCAGTCCATGAAATGTCCATCAGGCTCTCGGCGTCCTGATGATAACTGGAGATGAATCGAACCTCAGAGCAGTTCGGCGAGCGTCGGAGTCTGAAGGAAGTCAGTTTCCTTCGGACGTTCAGAAATTCTCGGCTAGCTTCACTGTTTCTGCTCAAGTCCTGGAACTATTTGATGACAGCGTGTCCATCCGCCCAGTACTTCTGTGCTCCCAGCGGATGGACACGCTGTTTGTCAAGAAATGGTTCCAACCCCCCCCCCATCCTTTTTTATGTTTGACTGGATGAAACTAAGGAGGTGGAATCGGACATGTGAGCGACCTTTAGGTCTCTGATCCATCAAAAGAATTCTTTTGTTTTATAAAATAAAGCAGTTTGCTCAAACGGCTTGTTTGGTTTTTTTGTTTATTAGAAAGTAATTTTACAGTTTGACCATCAAAACATGAACAAAACTAAAAGCAGCTGATTTCCAGACGAACAGAAGAAACACAAAGAAACAAAAGTGTCGTCCAGACAAATTAAATAAATGACCCCAACAAAGTGCTGAAATGAATCAGCGTCTGTTGCTGTTTCGCCTTCAGCTCAGCGCCCACGGGTTTTTCCCCGTCTTCTCCTGGAAAACAACACAAACACGCTTCTGTTAGAATCAGCTGACGGGAGAGAACTGCCAAAAAGAACCTGGAGACTCAGAACGGTCTTTTCTTTTATCAGAAGCTGAGCTCTAAAAACAAACTTTAGAACAGATGAAGAAGAAAAGTGAGGTTCAACAGAATAAATTATATTCAGACAAAGTTTCTGGGTTCCGACGGTTTTCAGTTATTGAACTAGAAATTACATTTGCTAGTTTTTCATGTTTCCTCCTAAGTGATCTGACAAGAATCTATTTACGGAAGAGTAAAATAAAGTGTTGCTGTTTCTACCTTTACGTGGGTCTGCGTGTGAAACTACAACGCTGCGCCACTTTAAATGTCACAAGGAATTGTGGGACAGCATCGCCTCTTTTGCTGTGGTGAAGGATGGTCCAGTGTTCCCTACGCTACAGGAGGTAAGAAAGGAAGCAGCTGCTTAAACACTTCGGCCGCTGCGTATCAGCTGATCGCCGTCTCTATTAAAACGACTGGAAACGCACATCTATTGGCCGTTCAGGTAGCTGGGCGGGCGCGTGTAAACATGAAGCAGCTGGTCTGTTCCGTAGTTACAGAAGATAAAAGAAAGAATAAAGTTCTTCAGACAAAGAACCAGATTTTATCTTGCATGGACCAATAAGGAGCTGGGACTGTTACTGAAGGGAACACGGGAGTTAAAAGCGGCGGTGGCGGCGGAGAACAGACTGGGAGTCGTTGCAAAGTAAATACGGCGACGTGCAGAGTACAAGTGTGAGTGTTTTTTGCACAGTACAGATTATAATAATAAAAATACCAAGTAAAAAACTCTGTCCGCAGCATCGTGTTCCTGCTCTGCATGCCTGATGAGAGCCAATCAGAGAGCCGAGCGTCTGCGTCATCGTTTCTAAAGTCCTCCGTTTTTGCCCGTCCGCTCTAAAACGCTACCCGGAGTTTTAAAATGAAAAACGGGCTTGGCAGCGTTTTCAGAACGAAAACGCGGCGGTGTGGACGGCGCCTCAGAACCTTCCTGAGCAAAAAAAAAAATAGACTTTTGGACCGCAGCCCGGGTGCTGAACGATGACATCACCTGGTACTTCCTGTAGTGTGCGAGGCTGCTGCAGTGCTGCAGTTTGGCTTCGTCCTCGTCGGCGTAGATCAGCTGACACAAGTTACAGAAATAACCGACGACCGGCCGAACAAACTCCGTTCCTGCAGGAGGGGAAAAAAAACAACACAGTGAGGCGACAGTGAACGCATCACTGCTGCTGCTCCAATCAGAAACAAACGGGTGGACAAAATAATGTCAACACCTCGAACGCACGTTTCCAAATACAGAGGATTTACGTGGGAGTTCTGTGTACTAATACTCTGCAGCGTGTACAAATACTGGAGCTTTTCTGTGTAGGATAAAAAGGCACTAAAATACTAACAGGAAGTGATGCAATGTGAGTGAACAACGCTGGCGATGAAGAGTCGAGTGTCTTACCAACAGGTGTGGTGGGTTTCTGCGGCTGGGCGGCGCCCCCTGCAGGTCCGCATCGTGGCTCCACTTGCACCTCAGAGTCCTGCAGCCGATCATCAGGTTTCTGAGGACAGACCACAGATCAGTGAGCGTTCACACAGCGTGCAGAGAGATCCGGCCGAAACAGAACCGGAACGTTTCTGTAAGTACTGCTGCTAGTACTTCCTCTGTGATTACTGCAAACACGCAGTACTCCCTCACAACGCCCCAGAATCAGCATTAAGAACTACTGCGGACACCTCGAGGTGTGCGTCTTCACTCACACCAGGACGAGTCTCCGGACCCACCTGGTCCCATCGTCACTCGAACGAACAACGCCATCATCAACATGTCATCACTGCCACCGGCGTTCTAAAGACCCGTGTGCTCGTCTCTCCAGTTGCTCAGAGCTTCATGGTGAGAAACATGAATCCGGTCAGAACAAACAATCCAAAGTGCACAAAACCGATGGAGGCGTTTCTAACGCAGATCCTTTTTCTACTGTGTTCCAGCCTTCACTGCTGTTAAAAATAAATGATTTGTTTTTATCTTTTCATTAATATTTTACACCCACGCAGCACTTTTATTCCACACAAAAGGAAGCTGCTCTTTTTACGTTTCTCTTAACAGACGGCATGTTTTCACACAGAACCTCATCAGTCAACGAGCGGTGGGTTCAGATTAGGGTGTGACCAAACAACACGACAACACTCCAATGCTATTTAGAAGAAATATTCAATAATGAAACGGTATTTGAATTGGGGGGGGGGGGGGATCCTCCTCCAGAAGATTCTGAGCATTAAACTCTTAATCTGCTGCATTCTGGAGAGATTTTCTGCACCATCTACCTAATGGTGGGTGGGTCCACGATGGTGGAACGAGCTACCGCACGCCATCAGAGCGGGGGCGTCCTTCTCTAACTTCAAGACGCTCTTGAAAACTCATCTCTTCCGAGAACACTTCCTCTGATAACACCTCTAGCCCCCAACCTCTAACATGCACTTCTTCTTCTATCCTCTACAATTATCTTGTATTGATTGCACTTTTTATTAACTCACTTCTTTCCCCCACCGATGTGATGCTAACTATGAGCTCTTACTAGTATGTTTTGTCAGTTGTAGATCTGTAGTTGATGCTCTGTTGATGATTGTTTGTTGGTCCTCAAATCTAAGTCTCTTTGGATAAAAGCGTCTGCCACATGAGTAAATGTAAAATCTAAATATAAGGCAGTAGCTTGTTTAGTGTTTTGTTTTGGACAATGCGGATCTGTTTCTTCTATATTTACATTGCATTTCATGTTTTCCTTTTGTGCAAGTCAACCTTTCTCATAGAATATATGTTATTTAACATTTCTTGTTGCAAAGATAATTTTCAGAAATATTTTAGCAAGTGCTTTCAAGAAGTGGGGATGACGTGTCCCCAGCGTCCCCAGTCTAAATGACACTTATGATCAATAAGAAAACCCAGTACAGCAGGTCAGACCGTCCATGGCCGCTCAAACCAGACCCACACAATGCTGAACCAGAACCACAGACTCTATCATAAAATCCAGTCTGCAGTGTCATCTCTAATTCCTAACTCTTTGCATTTCAAGTTTAAACTTTTAGCAAATATCTCTTTTCCTCCTGCTCATGTTGAATGGGAACAAAAAAACTCCTGAATTCCAGAATGAAAACAAATATTGTGCTTATTGTAAAAAGACTCACAAAATACTTTAAATGAAACCATAAACTCTGTATTGATTAACTATGTATCTACAATAACTAATCCTCAGTTTCACTGCTCACGACTGAGCACCCGTGTTGGCCAACAATTACATAAAATATGAGATGATGTAGTGGTGAAATGGCAGGGTGGGTTCTCAGCTAGCTAACGTCAGACAGCTCTTTAAAGTCAAATAAATGCTGATTACTAAACTCTGAAGGCGGGAAAGTTTAGTGTGTTTAAGAAGTTAGATAGCTAACTGCTGACATTAACCTGCAGCGTCTCCACCGGCACGTGGTGGATTAGAGCTGCTGCGAGTGATGCAGGCGGACAAGACATTTATAATGTCAAGGTTAGGAAATGGTACGGTCCATTTTAGGGGTGTCTGAAATCATATTTCTAGATTACTGAATATAAGGCATGAGTACGGGAAATATATTGTTATATTGATAACAGAAATGTGGCCAGTAACTCTGGAAAAGCAGCAAAGTTCAGAGTTAATGTCAAGCCCAGTTATCTTACTATCACCACTCAAACTATTGACACCATCATCACCACCATAACAACACGGTCAGTACGATCACTGTCTGCAACTACCTGTTCAGTTTGTGGTTTTGAGTCTGGTTGATCCTTCAGTCCCGGTTCAGACGTCTCCTCCTCTGATTCTTCCATCTTGATCTGTAACGTTTCTTCTTCTACAGCCTCCTGTTTTATGTCATCACTCACAGACTCTTTCTTCTTCTTTTCTTTTTTCTCAGACGCCGAGTCATTTTCACGAGTCCTTTTCCTTTTTAATGTCTTGTTTTCTTGACTTGTTTGAGGCAACGACTCCTTTTCTGGACTCTTTTTACCGGCAGCTTCGCCAGCGTCCTCCTCCTCCCCCGGTGTCCTGGACGTCTTCTGGTCGTCTTTTTCTTGACTCTTTTTGTCACACGACTCTCTTTCTGGACTCTTCTTAGATGCTGTATTGGACTCCTTTTTCTTGGCCAACTCCGTCTCTGGTGTTGTTCTGGACTTCTTTTCCGGCGTGTTTTTGGCAACGGATTCCTTTTTTACTTTTGACTTCTCTGGATGTCTTATGGACGTTCTGGTTTTTTCCTTTTCTAAAGATTTCTTACTGGCTGTTTTGGATGTTGACTCTTTCTCTGGAGTCTTTTTTTCTGATGACTCCTCTAGATGTTTTCTGGACACAGAGTCCTTATCTGAAGACCTCTTGCTGGCTGACTCTTTCTCTAGAGTCTTTGTAGTTGCAGAGTCTTTCTCTAGAGTCTTTGTAGTTGCAGAGTCTTTCTCTAAAGTCTTTGTAGTTGCAGAGTCTTTCTCTAGAGTCTTTGTAGTTGCAGAGTCTTTCTCTAAAGTCTTTGTAGTTGCAGAGTCTTTCTCTAGAGTCTTTGTAGTTGCAGAGTCTTTCTCTAAAGTCTTTGTAGTTGCAGAGTCTTTCTCTAGAGTCTTTGTAGTTGCAGAGTCTTTCTCTAGAGTCCTTTTAGATACTAACTCTTTCTCTAGAGTCTTTGAAGATGACAACTCTTTCTGGCTGGCTGTTTTGGACGTTGTCTCTTTCTCTAGAGTCTTTGTAGATGCAGAGTCTTTCTCTAGAGTCTTTGTAGATGCAGAGTCTTTCTCTAGAGTCTTTGAAGATGACAACTCTTTCTGGCTGGCTGTTTTGGACGTTGTCTCTTTCTCTAAAGTCTTTGTAGATGCAGAGTCTTTCTCTAGAGTCTTTGTAGATGCAGAGTCTTTCTCTAGAGTCTTTTGACATGCAGAGTCTTTTTCTAGAGTCTTTTTAGATGCAGAGTCTTTTTCTAGAGTCTTTGAAGATGACAACTCTTTCTGGCTGGCTGTTTTGGACGTTGTCTGTTTCTCTAGAGTCTTTGTAGTTGCAGAGTCTTTCTCTAGAGTCTTTGTAGTTGCAGAGTCTTTCTCTAAAGTCTTTGAAGATGCAGAGTCTTTCTCTAGAGTCTTTGTAGATGCAGAGTCTTTCTCTAGAGTCTTTGAAGATGCAGAGTCTTTCTCTAGAGTCTTTGAAGATGCAGAGTCTTTCTCTAGAGTCTTTGTAGTTGCAGAGTCTTTCTCTAGAGTCTTTGTAGATGCAGAGTCTTTCTCTAGAGTCTTTGTAGATGCAGAGTCTTTCTCTAGAGTCTTTGAAGATGCAGAGTCTTTCTCTAGAGTCTTTGAAGATGCAGAGTCTTTCTCTAGAGTCTTTGAAGATGCAGAGTCTTTCTCTAGAGTCTTTGAAGATGCAGAGTCTTTCTCTGGAGTCCTTTTAGATACTGACTCTTTCTCTAGAGTCTTTGTAGATGCAGAGTCTTTCTCTAGAGTCTTTGTAGATGCAGAGTCTTTCTCTAGAGTCTTTGTAGATGCAGAGTCTTTCTCTGGAGTCCTTTTAGATACTGACTCTTTCTCTAGAGTCCTTTTAGATACTGACTCTTTCTGGCTGGCTGTTTTGGACGTTGCCTCTTTCTCTAGAGTCCTTTTAGATACTGACTCTTTCTCTAGAGTCTTTGAAGATGCAGAGTCTTTCTGGCTGGCTGTTTTGGACGTTGCCTCTTTCTCTGGAGTCTTCTTCGAGGACTTCCTGTTGGACTCGTCCCTGTTCCGTCTCTCGCTCCTCCTGCGCTCGCTTCTCTTCCCCTCGGCTGAGTCCTTGGCCGTCTGAACTGCCCACCTATGAAGACAGGGATTCACAGGGATTCAGGTACACGATCGCAGAGATCTGGCAGACAGGTGAACAGGAACAAAGAGGAGACAGTTTTAGACTCTGACCCGTTGATGAGTCTTTTGTATTTGTTGGAGATCTGGATCACGAGTCTGGAGGAGTTGAAGATGACAGGTTTAGAGGTTAGCTGTTTAACGGCTCTCTGAGCCTCTGAAGAAGTCGACATCTCGATGAAACCCTGAAACACACAAAGGTGAAGAGATGTCATCCAGTCACCAAGTCCGTGAAGGAGAACTCCTCTGCTTCGTCGGGGTGATGGCGGGACACTGACCTTCTGGCGATGGCTGGCCATGATGTAGCGCACCGGCGTCCCAAATTCTTTCACCAGGTCGATGAACTCGACGTCGGTGAAGAAACGCAGCGGGAGGTTTCTGAAGTAAATCACTCGGGTGGACCGACGCTGGCAACAAACAACAACAACATATAAGAACATGTCTGACGACAGAACTGTGTCATTAATAAAAAATCTCCTTCCTCACCTCGCGTTCCTCTCTGACGACTTCTTCTGCAAATTCAAACAGGAATGAGAATTTTAATGTCTTTAGAGGCTGAATTTAAAAAGATTAGATTTAGTCGTCATCCAAGACTCTCAGGGTTTACCTTGGTCATCAGACTGGTCCTCTTCCAGCTCATCCAGAGTGATGCAGTTCTCCAGGTCTACTGGGAAATCCGGTTCCTCCTGGAGACGCAGCAGGACAGAGACTGGTCAGACCAGGACCTGATAATTATTGATCACCTCCTTGTGTATAAACATTTGTTTCACAGTTTCGTTCATATCTCAGCCTCAACTCTTTATATCTCGACAGAGTCTCTGCAGGCTGGGCGGTGATGGCGTAGTGGATAAGACACATGCCTTTGGTGTGAGAGACCCGGAAATAGTGTCAAATGTGCTGGAAAAAGCGATCTCAGGAAGAAGCAGCCCGTTTTGCAGTTGCATTAAACATTTGAAGGTTGTATTCAGGCTGTCAAACTGACTCAGACTGACGTGAAAAAAATGTAAAGGTACAAGCTAAAACCTGACGATGACACAGTACAGTGAACCACCGACGATTGAGACAAAAGACAACGATATTAAGGATCAACAGTGTTCCTGTACAGCTGGTCTGCAGGACTTTATTACGTTAAATTCAGCAATAAGTTAGCCAGCGTCAGCTAACTAACATCAGGAACGATCCACAGCCGACATGTTTCTGGATTTATTTCAGGTTTTGAATAGAGAATAAATCGTCCTTCTCCTTTCAGCCTCTCTGGGTAGCTGCTGTAAATATTACAAGATGCTGCAGAAACAGCGTTTGACCAGATCTTAGAAAAATACAGCCAGAAAAAACTAGAAAACAACTCTTTCTGCATTAGAGTCACTGGAGCCGTGAAAGTGTCGGACCTCAGTTAGAGAGAGTGCTATACTGCGCTGGGATTGGCCAGTCGTGTATTTGGGGCGTGGCTTAGCGAAGGGTCAATTGTAAATCGCTTTGGAGCTGCTTTGAGCGACTGTGGAGGGGGGGGGGGCGGCGCCGGAGCTTTGAACACAAACACCAGCAGTCTGACCAGATTGTGCTCTGATAACGGAGCCGTTTACCGACAGGAGGAGCTAAAAGCTTTTATTAAATTAACTCTTTTCTTTAATCAATTTATCTTCACTCGAGCTTCTCAGCAGCGAGCTTTATGCTCTGTGCCTCTTCATATTTATACAAAAACCAGACAAAACTGGAGGCTGCTGGGAGAAAAGAAAGCGAGTAAGTCACCAGGAACTACCTGGTGAGAATATGTGTCTGTTACTTGATCCCAGCTGTCGTACTTTACTGTGAACGAGTTAGCATAGCGTAGCCCTGACTCCATTCAGAAAACAAACAAGTCCTGCTGACAGAGCATGAATTCATATGTTTAACAAATCAGCATCACCTCCGTTTATTCGAATTAAATCCCAGCTAAATGTTGACTTTGGTTTCATAGCGCTGTAGCACCGTGGGTTTATTCCCATTATCGCATTGTGTGTGAACGCTCGGCAGCAGTCCAGCGATAAAACTCAAGCGAGGATTAAATTTGCGTTTGGTCTGAGGTGTCGGCTGGTCTCATGATGAATCTCACTGATCGATGGATGCCAAAAAGTGTGGAATTTGCGACACAACGTTATAAACGATCAGAGCAGAATTGTAAACGCTAGATATGGTCATATCGCACAGCCCTGTCTGCAGACATCACAGTGAGGTCAGGAACCCAAACAGAGCAGAACCTGCCGGCTGTTCTCTGCTCGAATCACCTGAAACTTTTATTTTTCATCTTAAAGAATGAGAATTTATTAAAGTGCGTCTCCACCTCGTCGTCCTCCAGCCGAGTCTCTGACGTCTCCTCTGCTCCTCTGCTGGATTCTGATTCTTCCTCCTGCTCCTCCTCCTTCACCACAGGTTTCTCCTGCTCCTCCTCCTTCACCACCGGTTTCTCCTGCTCCTCCTCCTTCACCACCGGTTTCTCCTGCTCCTCCTCCTTCACCACCGGTTTCTCCGGCTCCTCCTTCACCACCATCTTCTCCTCCTGCTGCTCCTGATCATCAGCCTCTCCGTCCTTCACCTCCTTCTCTTGATCTGAAACAGACAGAAGAGTTTCTTTGTCGCAGTTTTCACTTTCTCTTTTCCACAAACAGCTCAGCTTTTTTTTTTATTTCTACCTTCTTCAGGTGAGTCTGTTCTCTCTGCAGCTTCCTCCATCTTGTCGTCTTCCTCCTCCTCCTCCTCTTCCACGTCGGCATCCTCCAGATTCTCTCCATCCTCTCCGATCACCTCCATCCCCTCGATGTCGCTCTCCTCTGCAGACGACCTGCACGAGTCACATTTTCACTTGTTTTAGTCAGTCCAGCTGCTGCCGTCTCAGGACTTCTATTGATTTTAATACATGAGAAACTCACTCTGCTTCCTCTTCAGTTTGTTCTTTGTCTACAGGTTCAGGTCTGGAGTCTGTGGCAGGAGCTGGATCAGGATCAGTCCTGGACTCTGTGTCTGCGGAGAGATGACAATCAGCGTGGAGGTTTCATGCTTAGTGACCGACAGCAGCCTGAGTACGCTGGTGTCCTGAGCCGCCGGTCGGACGACGACAAAGACTTCTGCTGTCTCTCTCTCGCACTTCCATACTTATATTTTGAGGGCGTCGCACTGAGAGCACAGCACAGGAGAAGCGTAAAGCAGCAGAGAGAGAGGCCGACAACAGAACGAACACTGACTCGAACACTCTGAGAAGTATTGAGGCGTGAAATCAAATGTGTAGATTTCGAATATTGACAGTTTTGTGCTTGCAAATGTGCTTGAATGTTTTCGGAGTTGAGGAGCTCCGCGAGTGGCGGCGGGGGAAGCTCGCGCCGACCTGCTCACCGAGCCCACTGCTCCCGCCGTCACACAGAACGCCACAGCAACAACGACAGAGGAAAACACGGGTGACAGATAGTTTTAATGTTCGAACTGCTGTTTTTCAGTCATCACATTTGAGTAGTTTAAATAAAGAGACATCTGGCTCCTGATGTACAGAAAATTCTTGGCTTGTGAAACTTAAAAAATAAATAAACAAACAAAAGAAAATAGTATGAAAAGGGGACTGTCCTTACTTTATTTTTTATTATTATTAAGGCTGTTATTTTGGAGCTGTGCTGGGGGGATTGCTGCGATAAGTCATTTCCAGTTAGTGCACAACAGCAGTGTTTGATTTGAGACGCTACCCTGTCAAAATGAACGCACCAAGCGAGTTGAGACACAGCAATCGTGTCTCTTTTCATGTTTACGCTGACGACACACTGATCTACCTGCCCGTCAGATCCATAGACCCTGGGATGCTGAGTTTGTACTTAAACCGGAAAAGTTGCACCAGGTCAGAGAGAATCGTCACTAATTCACTGTACCATCATTGTTTGTGCCAGACAGTGTTTTATATTTTACAATTTTGTTTTGTCTTACAATTGTAAGGACCTTGGAGCCGTCTGCTTGGGAAAAGACTGTGGACAGATCTGTAATTTTGAGTTTTTCCCCTCAATAACTCTCTACCATGGAAAAGCTTTTTATTCTGTTTAAAAAAGTCTTTGTTTTACATCCCTACGTTGTTTTTTTCCCTTCCTCATTAACAAGCCGTTCACACGAGGCTGTTTTCAGATCTCACTCACTTTTTCCCCCCATTCAGTCAGCAGCAAACACATTCAGCATCCAACAATACCGTATATTCACTTTGGATTCCCTTAGTAAAAACCCTTTTTACATAAATTTTGTACTGAGTCCTGTGACCCACTCCTCTCTCTTTATTAAGGGTCCCAGACCCAAAAGAGAACCCTGTGCACCAGTAAGGCCCCAGACCTAAAGGAAATCCACTTCCAACAGTGATTTCCTGACTCTAGTACTTTCATGAATGTTGTCAGCTGAGTCCTCTCACGCGCGTGATGAGCCGACAACGCCAAAATTGTGATGGCAATCCGAGTTTTTCCAAATGAGCAGCTCAGACGAACTCTTTGTCTTTCTGTGAACTTTATTCAAGTCTTCTGCAGAAGGACTCGACTGAGTGAGCCTGTTATTTATCCAGCTTTAGGGTCAGTCACATCATCCCACAGAGACCCTGAAGTCTGGATAACACAGAGAACAGAGAGATTTCTGCTGTTGCGTTTACACATCACACGTGAACCTGTCCAGGGTTACATGCAGTATGTTTGGAATTCCCATTACAACCACTAAATCCACTTCTAAGAAGTTTTCAGACGAATAATTAACTGTGTAGATTTAGAATATTGGCAGTTTTATGAAATCGGAAATGTGCTCAAACTTTTTCGCCGTTGAGAAGCTCTGCAAGCGCCGGCCAGCCAGTCAGCTCATAGAGCTCTCTGGTCCAGAGGAAACCACAGCTGTGAGATTTACGTTCCACGACTCGGTCTTTACATTCTGAGTAATGCTGACATGTCACTCAAGAGACATCCGGTGTGCAGGTCGCGTTGAACATTAGGTCATTTTGCACTGGAAAATGGAGGACGGCGGACTAAAAGGGAGGCGAGTTGAGCTGAAATAGAAACAGAGATCCAGGTCAAATGGCAAAGCAAATAAGGCCATCTCCTAGTGGATCATATCAAACCTGTTGCAAAGAATCTTGGCGTCTGGTTCGACGACAATTAAAGTTTCGAGCAGCGAACCACAAAGCTTCCGACCGACTGCTTGTTTAACTCTGTTTCACGCTGGTGTTGTGCAGAATATACATGACACCATGTGGAAGAAACAAACAGCTGTTCACTCGTGGCGTTTTCTTACCGGTCGTCTCCGTTTTCTCTGGTACCGACTTTTCTCTGGACCTGGACCTGGTTCTGGTCCTCTCGTCTCTGCTGCCTTTCTCTCTGGACCTGGACCTGGTTCTGGTCCTCTCGTATCTGCTGCCATTCTCTCTGGACCTGGACCTGGTTCTGGTCCTCTCGTCTCTGCTGCCTTTCTCTCTGGACCTGGACCTGGTTCTGGTCCTCTCGTCTCTGCTGCCTTTCTCTCTGGACCTGGACCTCTTCTGTCTGCTGGACCTTTCTCTAGATTTTTCTCCGGATTCAGAACTGGTTCTAGACCTTTTCTCTTCAGTGGACTTTTCTGTGGAGCTGGACCTTGTTCTGGTTGTTTCCTCTTTAGTAGACTTTTCTCTGGACTTGGACCTGGTTCTATCTGGTTTGTCTTTAGTGGACTTTTCTCCGGGGTCAGAACTGGTTTTGTTCGTTTTCTCTTTAGTGGACTTTTCTCCAGGGTCAGAACTGGTTTTGGTCGTTTTCTCTTTAGTGGACTTTTCTCTGGACTTGGATCTAGCCGGTTTCTCTTTAGTGGACTTTTCTCCGGGGTCAGAACTGGTTCTAGCTGGATTTTCTTTAGTGGACTTTTCTCGGGACCTGGATCTAGCTGGATTTTCTTTAGTGGACTTTTCTCCGGATTCAGACCTGGTTCTGGTTCTGCTGGATTTCACTCCCTCCTCCTCCTCCTCCTCCTCCTCCCCCCTCCGCCTCTTGGTCTCTGCCGTCTTGTCTTCTTTGTCCAGGCTCGAACTCCTCGTCCTCTTGGTTGAGCAGCTTTCCTCTTCGTACCTCTTAGACGCTGCGACCCGCCTGCAGGACATGACAGGAAATATTAGTACCGATCCATAAGCCACAGACCAGCTGATAAACCCGGTCCATTGTACTCACATGAGGCTCTTGTATTCTACAGAGAAGGAAACGTTGATGACGTCGTTATTGATCTTCAGAGGGTTGGAGGAATAATAATCCACCATCTTCTGAGCATCAGGAGTATTTTTCATCTCTATGAACGCCTGAAAAATAAAAATAAAACTGATGTTGCAGCTCAGTATGATTTTATCAGTCAACACCAACAGACCCAGACTGGAACAGACCGGTCCAACTTGGTCACATCAGTCGCCAAATCACACTCAATGTGTGTTCCCGCCTCGAGTCACACTCATTCTGAGGTCTTGCAGGTTTTACTCGTTCATTGAAAGCTTCGTTTAATCCATATAACTAAATACTAGGGCTGCAGCTAACGATGATTTTAGTGTTCGAAGCTTCTATAGATTATTTCAACGAATCATCGATGCGTCGTTTAAGAAGTACTTTTGCTTGGCGGCGCCCCCCCGTAACGGGATCAGCTGTGCGCGTTTATAGGTGATAGATATTTATTAGTCCTTTCGGAAATTCATAGTGTGTCATAAAGCAAACAACCAGACAGCTGCTTTACAAACGGCTGTCAGCGTCGGCCGATGGTCGTGACGTCCACGCAACTTGCCTACATGTGACGGCAGTCTGCAAGTCGTTGTGGCGTTCACACGACGTGACTGATCGGTGACGGGGTCACACGCTACACGAGCGGACAGACTGTGTCACCCGACGCTGGTCTCCAAACCACGTTTTGTCAAGAGAACACACGTGAAATGTGAAACAGGAAATGAGCGATCCTGCACAGGAAACAGCTGTTACAATTTTACAAAAATTACAGTTATAAAGACAAAGAATGTGGGTGAAAGGATGGATGAGCACACGCAGGTAGCAGGGATCATCTGACCTACATAGAGCTGCAGGTGAGTTAAAAGGTGAAGCTCCCGACATCCAGTTAACTCCTGACTGTGAGGTCACAACTCGCGGCCCAAAAAGGAGAACAACAAACGCACGTGGTCACATTTTCAGCTGAGGTCTTACTTTGGCTTCAACTCAATCAATCAATCATGATTCCAGTTAAATGCTAAAGTTGCTGTTTGCTGATCAGCTGCCGTCGTGCTGTTGCCGAGGCGACATAAGTTTGGTTTTACGGCGGACGGACGGTAACATTACAGAGTTGGTGTTTTCTTTATCTTGATATAATCCCAGACTTTGGACACTTGCTTCTTCATCCCTCGCTGTTTTCTTCCCCCACCTCGATTTAATCGATGAATCGTTTCAGCCCTAATATATACACGCAGTGTTTCACACGGACGGTTATTACAGAGAGAAAGTCTGGGATCATTAGAAGCCAACAGGAAACAGCAGCTCTGGACAGCGAGTCCAGAACCAGCCGACCACAACAGAACGGCTTCAGCATCTGAGCAGAAAGACCCGGTCCAGCATCCAGTCCACGGAGCGGACCCCAAACAAGCTAACGTTAGCAGTTAACCGAAATCATGGCTGCCAGCTGAGATGAAGGCTAGCTAAGGTACGGCTCAGATTTGTGTAGAAACATGTTTGTTGTTCTCCGACTGGTTAGTCTGTGAGTTTGGGTCGGAACGTTACAGAGAAAAGCATTTCTGATCCGGGGACTTGGTGAAACGATCTGTAGAATACTCATTTACTAAAATAAGCGACAGCTGCTGCTCTGGTTGGTTCAGCTTCGTCTCTCATTGGGCTGAAACATCATGTCATGGAAAATTCAAAAGCCAGAGCCTCAGGGCGCTTTCACACCTGTAGTCCGGCTCATTTGGTCCGGACCAAGTGAAATAAATGTTCCGGTCCGGTTCGTGTTCACACTGCAGTTTCACAAACGATCCAGAGAAGTAACCATGAGGTCACGCAGACGTTCAGGTAACTTGTTGATTGGACAGCTTTGGCGACTGTCATCCTGCATCATCAGGACCCACGTGGGGAAATCAAACTCCGGTGACTGACAGACGTTTTTGCAGCACTTTAACGCTTCTGATCTGAATCGCAAAGAGTTCACGAAGTGATCATTTATTATAAGCATGATTAGTAATGTCAGGCCGACCGCAGAGCCTGGTATGAATAATAACGTAAAAACAGGGCGTGTACAGTAATAATTCGGCTTATTAGCCTTCAGTATGCTGTGGGATCGCGGTCACACATGTTTTATGGACTGACAGTGTAAACGAGTACTGGCCCTCCTTTTTAACATTTTAACCTATTAATCAGGGAAAATACCTGCGCTGACAAGTATATGCTGCTAAAAGATTTTCATAAACACAGTGCGGCTTATACAGATCAATTATCAGATCGCTGAACGCAGCAGCAGATGGATTTATTAGTGGTTTAACTTTGGAGATAAAGCTCAGATCACATCTCTGCTATCATAAAATCCTGAGGTTGGTTCGTTTGCTTTCGCACCACAAGTGAACCGCACCAGAGTTCGTTTGAAAGCGTCCGCTTTTGTTGCGCACTGCAGCGTTCACACCTGCCCAAACGAACCGCACCGAGGGGGAGAACGAACTCTAGTACGATTCGACCGGACTAACTGAGGCAGGTGTGACACCGCCCTCAGAGTGACCAGTACCAGAACAGTTTGGTGTATCTCACCTTAGACGGCAGGAACAGGCTGTAGAGAGGAGTGCCGAAGCGTTTGATGATGGTGAACAGATCTGATTGGCAGTCCTCTCCTGTTGGAACCGGAGAGAAACTCACCACCCGAGAACTCTGTGAGGAGACAGGAAACACCATCAGAGGACTTCTAAGAGCTCATAGTACCTTACTGCCCCACCGGAGCACTGCGCTCCCAGAATGCACCTGTGGTTCCCAGAGTCTCCAGAAGAAGAATGGGAGCCAGAGCGTTCAGCTATCAAGCTCCACCCACTGCTCCAGTTAATATTACTAGTCCTATTATCCACATCCCACTCCTGTCCCGCTACCATCCTTACTGTTGTTTTACATCCCTACGTGGAACTTGATACCCGTTGTAGCACGAGCTGCTGGTTGGATGAATCCCTACCTGGAGGAAGCCGAAGGTGCTGGAGATGCTGAACTCCATCTGCTCTCCGTTCACAGTTGGAGGATAGTTAACGTGAAACTTCACCAAGTCCTTCGCCTGATCGACAGAGCCCAGCTCCACAAACGCCTGCAGGGTTCACAACAGATTGATCCTTTAACACCACGAGTGGAAAAACTGCACGTGTTCTATGCTGGAGTGATGCTTCACTGCGCTGCACGAAGGCAAATGTCTTGAGGACACTTAATTCTTCCATGCTTTTATGTACAACTTGCATGATGTTAACATCACTCTACATTTCAAATCTGCCTCCCGACAGGAGTGGAACCGACCAATCAGCTGACCTCCAGTTAACTAGAACACCCTGTTCTGTGTGGGTTTGGAAAGAAGTGGAATTGGATCTAATGTGCAGCGTAATTCCAGATTTATAAACACAACAACAGTCTTTCTACTTGAATGAATGTGGTGAAGACAACATGTGAAACATGAAAATGATCAAACCCAAAGTTCAGGATAAAAAGTAAAAAGCAAAGAGAAGAATTATACAACAATAACACACACACACATATATAAAATACTTCAGTTTGGTTGTGTGTGATGAAGCATGCTGACTCACTAAAGATGGGAACATTAGGATCTTCACGATCTTTCCGAACGGTTCTGTCAGTTTTCTCAGGTACGTCTCGTCCACAGACTGAGCCGGAAACTTTACGCACACCACTTTACTTTTCTCTGTCTGACACAAACACAATAAACAACGTATTATTTACGTTCGTACAGAAGCAGCTGAACTAAACTTTACAGCGTTCTGACTTAGAGTCTTTACCTTCTTCTGGAGGGTTTTATTTGCCTGCGACTCTGTTCAACACACAGAAAGAAACGGATGTTAGTGCAGCTTTAGGGAGGAGGAGAACATGACCTCTGAGAAAACAATCAAGTGTCTTTACTGGAGCTCCGATTGGACGTCTGGGGCTGCCGGCCAGGTTTGCCTTCAACCTTCCACTTCTCTGATTGGCTGTCGGCCCTTCAATGATAGAACAGATAATATTTAAGATGTTGGTCTGTCAGCTGAGAACATTTTTATTAAAATTCAAAACTAAAGGAGAAACCGTTATAATGTCCACAATCTACAAACACGAGTAGACGACTGTGTGTGGTTCCTGCGTCTGATCCTGAAACTGCTACCGTTGCGGTTCTGTCACAGTGACGCTGAGGTTCCTGCTACCGTTGCGGTTCTGTCACAGTGACGCTAAGGTTCCTGCTACCGTTGCGGTTCTGTCACAGTGACGCTGAGGTTCCTGCTACCGTTGCGGTTCTGTCACAGTGACGCTGAGGTTCCTGCTACCGTTGCGGTTCTGTCACAGTGACGCTGAGGTTCCTGCTACCGTTGCGGTTCTGTCACAGTGACGCTGAGGTTCCTGCTACCGTTGCGGTTCTGTCACAGTGACGCTGAGGTTCCTGCTACTGTTGTGGTTCTGTTACAGTGACGCTGAGGTTCCTGCTACTGTTGATGTTCGCTTAGGTCTTGGGCGATCAACGTCACCAGCTGAAGTAAGGAGATCTGGATAATGTGCATCGCCGCGTCACAGCAACCAATCTCAGCAGTGGTTCCCCGAAGAACAAGCTGCACCTAAAAACCTGCGGCCATCTAAACTTTGAGTATTTTAGACCAACAACGTGGTCTCTGTGGGTTTGAAATGGCTTCACAGCATCAGAACACATGAAGCAAAAGCATCCCAGAGAAGACGCCGCTGCCGTCCCCCACACCAGCCTCAGGAAGATCAGAACGAGGAACGTGTTTCTGTTAGTTGTAGTAACTCAACATCGGTTTTCTAATGTTTCTTCATCGCCACCATGTTTTGAGGAATCCCTGCACCGCTGTTATGGCAACGTTACACCATGGAAATGGTCTCAGTTACTTTACTTTAAACTGAAAAGTCCGGACCAAAGGACTTTCTCCAGCCCTTTCTCAATTTGAGGTTCAGTATTTCTCGATTCCCACTGTGACACATCCACCGTTGTGTCCCTGAGAAAGACACTTAGCGACCTCTGACATATATAACAGTTGTAAGTCGTTTTGGATAAAAGCGAAATGAATAAATGTAAATTATGTGTGACACTCACCTGTTGACTGTCTCCATGCGACAGTCCCAGTCAGGAAACCTGCAGAAGAGATGTGAAAGAGTTACGAACACCAAAACACATCAAGACACTAAAAAGTTCAACACTTACATCCAAACTCATTTTTAACTGGTTTATTCTCCCCTCTGGACTGAGCCAGGCTAGCTGTCTCGCCATTTCCTGTCTTTGTGCTAAGCTAAGCTAACCAGCTGTTGGCTGTAGCTTCAAATCCACCGTACAGACATGAGAGCGGATTAATTGAATGACATGAAAATAATCAGCAACGATTTTGATAATAAATTCATCGTTTCAATGACTTTCCAAGATTCTCTGGTTTCAGCCTCTTATGAGAGGTTTTTGGTGTTTTTCTGAACCTCTTTGGCTTTTGGACAACAAGATAATCTCAAATGGAGGAGGTTTCTGAAGCTGAAATAGTTTGAATCATCTGTTTAAAAGTGCTCTTAAACCCCCATCTGGGATGCAAACTTGTCCCCTTTTGGCGTTTAGAATCCAAAATATGCCATTTATGTGACTCGTATAGATGATTGATTGGTTGGCGCGGTCTTCTGTTTGAACTGTTCCAGAAACATCTGTGTTTTTTTTCCTTTTGCAGCACTTTGTAAACCTGTATGGATTGGCAGCATCCCGTTTCCTCCCAGCCTTCACCAAGTGCTTCGTACTTTCAAGCCAAATATACTAGCGGCCCAGCCAGCGGCACAATCATGACTCTGATCCACTTGGTCGATAACCTTTGGAAAGTCTAGAAGAGCCACACGGTTATCATTTAGCCGGCTCGGCTGGCAGGTAAGTGTTTGTCTGTCCCTGCCGCCTCAAAACATCAGCTGTTTAAGTTTCATGTTTGAATTTTAATGCAATGACATTTCAACCCCCCGATGAGTTTGCATGCCTGCCGTTCGTAATCAGGAGAGAAAGTGGATAAAGAAACGTACTGTTGCAGCAGGCTGAGCTGTCCGTCTGCATGCTGAGTGCCGTTTATGTGTTTAATCCACACCTGAAACACAAAAAACAAGAAGCATCAAATGATTCTGTCACACTTTACTGTTTCTACCCGACAGCCACAAACGACGCTGCCGTCGTCACATTTATTTATCTGACGCTTCACTCCAAAGCGACTTCAACCACATGCGCTGAACTGCTTCAACAAAAAGAATTTCATCATCGCTCTGCAGCAACAAGTCTGACAATAAAGTGAGACTGCTTTGAGGAGGACAGGTGTACTTACCTTCTCTGACATCACAATGATATCACATAGAGAGCACGAGTACGGGAACACCGTCGGAGAAGTCCCGTGGAAGTCCCGTGCTTCTTTCCTGGAGGGCATCGAGGCGGAGGGCCAGCTCCTGATGGAAGAGGTCTGAGACTCCCGGTGCCTCCCACAGGTGTTCAGATGGTAGTCTTCAGGAGGAGGGGCTGACATGTGACCAGCTGGTCCAGGCTGAGAGAAATGGGAAGAAGGATTTCCCGTGCCTCTTTCTGCCGAGCTGAAAGAGGGCTGGTCCCGAGAGGAAACAGGACTGGCATCTCTGCCCGTCTTACCAAACTCAGAGGGCCCTGGTCTGTGGTTGTAGTCTTGAGAGGACACCCGACCAGCCTCTCTGACTGCCTTACCATACTCAGAGGGCCCTGGTCTGTGGAAGTCCACCACGTAGCTGGATGAAGATGATGATGGTGGGTCGGCTCTGGCAGCGCTGCAGGTCCTGGGATTTCCCCAGCGGTCCAGGTCCAGATCCTGTTCAAAAGGAAGAGGACTGGGTGATACCCGGTCCAGCGGATACCGGACCAGCTGGCTGCGGTGATGGTCCCAGTCGCTGGTGGAGGGGCTGACGGAGGTGCGGCGGGCGGAGCTGGGGGTATAAGAGGAGGAGGAAGAAGACAGAGCGTTGGGAGGGAAAGGTTTGATGGTCCCCCTCTTTCCTTTGATCTGATTGAGGACATGAGGCAGGGACTCGACGGTCAGGACGTCCTCGGGCAGCTCGGCCAGCAGAGCCAGGTCGCCGGGCTCCAGACCGCAGCTGCTCAGGATGTTGAGAGCACCGTCCTGCGACCACTGAGCTCCTCTGGAGGACGAAGAGGACGAGTAGGGCGAAGAGAAAGACTCCTGAGGCGCCCTGAAAAAGTCACGGTCTGACGAGGCGTGGCGGCGGTCGGAAGAACTGTAAGGTCCAGGATCAGGTCTGAGATCGGAGTCAGGCGGCGGCTGTCTGTACGGGTAGTTGTGAGACATGATGGGAGGAGAAACGCTCGGGGCGTTTCCTGCAGACAGAAGGTATCAGGGAAGACAGGAGATGTAAAATCTGGCGGAAAAGTTGAGGACGGTTCAGCTGAGCATTAAAACACAGACCAGGTCAGGTCTGAAGGGATGAAGCTGTGCAACATCTGAGACATGCCGGAAAGAAAACTGAGGAGTCAGAAAAGAACTTTTACTAAACATCTCACCAACGTGACCAAAGCAAACAAATAAAAATAAATCAAATGTCTTGTTTTGTCTGAAACGTTAAGATATCACATGTTGTTAGAAGCCGGCCGACGTCTCTGCAGCTCAGAATATTACACGTTTCATTTACATTAAAACAGACATCGTCATGTTTTGTGTATCAGCTGATATCACCAGGTTTCTCTCACATATTAATATCAGCACTGGCCACAAAACTGTCTGCGTCCCAGAACCTGCAATCAGCCTCTAAATAAATTCTGGCCCTGATTCACGTCGCGTCTGCTGCCAGGCGAAGCGAGTTACGTTCAAAGTCGCTGCAAAGAAGCGATTTTCCAGCTCGAGAAACAAACTTCCGTGATTGCGTCGCTGCGGCCTATCAGTGTTGAGAGTGCCAGCAGACAGCTGCTGAGTGACGGGGACAGCGCCGCAGTCTGACTGGATTCTGTCCTGCTAACGGAGCCGTGTGAAGGCAGGAGGAGCTCACAGTTAACTTTAATTAAATTAAGTTTTTACTTTCATTTTTGGGATTAAAACGTTGATTTAACTTTACTCGAGCTTCTCAGCAGCGAGCCGCCGTGTTTCCGACTTGCGCTGTTGTTGTCAGGTCAGTGGGCCCCCAGAGCTCTGTGATGCTAATCCTTCATATTAAAGTAAGCGAGGAAGTTCAACTGCCTGTTAAGTTCAGAAAATGTGTGTCTGTACTTTACCGTGAACAAGTTAGCATAGCCCCGACTGAGCCAAACTCCACTCAGAAAACAAGCATTTTAAAAGTTGTTGTCCCGCCTTTCGCCCGATGTCAGCTGGGATTGGCTCCAGCCCCCCCCCTGCGACCCTGTACGCAGGATAAGAGGTTGACGATGGATGGATGTCCTGCTGTCAGACCTGACAAAGCATGAATTCATGTGTTTAACAAATCGACATCATGTTGTTGTTATTTCAACATAATTTGGATCAGTTCATTACAACTAAATGTTTACTTTTGGTTCACACCGCTGTAGTAACGGCGGGTTGATTATTCTCGTTTTTGGCATTGTGTGTGATGCGATGGTCTGAACGCACATTTAGGCCTCCAAACTAACCAAAACTCACGAGGGGGAGCGCTGACATCATTCACCAGCAGCTCACTGACGCCACCTGTGTGCAGGTATCGGCCTGATTAATCGCTCCATCACCACGTAGAAGGTAATGAGCTGAGTTACCCTGAGACCCACCAAAACTTTGATTCTGAGGTTTCAGGGGGTCCTAGCTGGGAATGGAGGGGTCCGATGCCTCCTGAGGCCTCCTGTACTGAAACAACTGGTGATTCATCAGTCAATGGTAGGAAAATTAATAAACATAATTCACCAATGAAGAACTCGTTTTCTCAGAATATCTCTGGGGTTTGGACTGCTGGTCGGACAAAACAAGACATTCAGTGGGCTCGAGGAGAGTGTCCAGTAATTATTACTAATTAACACGCAGCAAAGCTGAGGCAGCACAGCAGCACTGGGTTTCTGGTGTTAAAGGTAAACAAGGAGTCTGACAGGTGGAGTCCGTACTCCTGCAGCCGCAACTGCATCTGAACGTGAGCGCCGATATTAATCAAGAATGAGCCGGACTTCACTGCCCTCATGGGCTTTTATAATACTAACGTTACTGACAGTGGTGGACAGTAACTAAGTACGTTTACTTAAGTACTCTACTTCCGAACAAATTAGAGGTATTTGTACTTTACCTGAGTATTTTCTCCTCCTGCTCCGTCTCAGAGGGAGAAGTTGGACTTTTTACTTCACCACATTTATCTGACAGCTTCAGTTACTTTACAAAGTCAGAGTTTTACACATGAAGAGTTTATAAAAGATGATGTTTAGTTATAAATTAAACTCCAACAGTTTATACAGATACAGCTGGTACATTAGTTGACTTTTAACTGGAAACTATTCTGATGATCGTTGAAGTCATTTTTCATGTGAAGATTTGCTGCTTTTCCTTTTGATTATTTTAACCACTCATTCACCATTTACAGAAGAGTTACAAACAATTAATGGAGAAAATAATCAGCTGATTGATCCAGAAAGAAAAGAATCATCAGTCTGATGCAAAATAGTTCAACCTCAGCAGTAAAATCCTGCTTTACAGCAATGAATGAGGAATAATAATCTCAGGACAGGTTTTATTCTGCATTTTAATACCTGATCATACTTTTCAATGCAGTACTTGTACTACCAGAGTGTTTACAGTGTTGTATTAGTACTTTTACTGCAGTAAAGGATCTGAATTCTTCCTCGTAGGTGAGTGGAGGACTTACACAACAAGACAAACACTACGATCAATAAACACGTTAGCTGCCGTTAGCTTAGCGTCGACAAACCGCAGATTGTGTTGGTGAGCAGCTAAAGGCCGCAGCTGAGCCTCTGCGTCACTTTATTTATGTCGTTAAACAGAAAAACAGCCATTAGCCTGGGTCACAATCCGGCTAACAGCATTAGCTCACCGAGCTAACTTAGCTGGCGGCTAGCAGCATTAGCTCACCGAGCTAACTTAGCTGGCGGCTAGCAGCATTAGCTCACCGAGCTAACTTAGCTGGCGGCTAACAGCGCACAGGGAGAGGCCTCCCGCGGCGGGCTCACCTTCAGTTTCACCCGCTGATACACACACGAAGCAAAAAGTCCACGAGGGAAAACGTTGTTTTTAGCGAAGAAAAGAGTCGAGCTGCTTTTTCACAAGCTAACATCACAAGAAGCAGCTTCTTCTTCTTCTTCTTCTTCTTCTTTTTCCGGGCGACTTGCAGCCAGATGGAGCAACTAGCGCCCCCTGCTGTACTGGAGTCTGTAACATCACATCACTCAGCTATCAACCTCAATAAGGAGCTCTCATATTCTGCTCACCAGCCCAGTGTCTTTAAGAAATTTAAATAATGCCTTCCGGGTGATTCTTACACCCTTTTCTTCTCCTTCTGTTCCCAACACCCCCATCAGATTCCAGTCCCGCCCTGCTTCCTGAACCCTGTCTTGAAATATCTGTCTTTCCAACTCAAACAATACGCAGTGCAAAATGACATGTTCAACATTTTCTTAAACCCCACACTTTTCACACTTTTCACTCTTCCTTTTCCCCAATAAAAACAAGGTGCCACTCAGTCCTGTGTGATCTACTCTTAGTCTATAATAATTTCCTCCAGCCTGCTCCTTTCCCTATAATTTTTATTATCCTTCTGTTCTTCTTCTTCTTTGGGTTTTTACAGCAGCTGGCATCCATTGAGTTGCATTATTGCCACCTTCAGGCTTTATTTACCCTTTGCTTCCATTCATACTAAATCCGCCTATCTAATCCGGTCGCCCTCAGAAAACCAAATATCCACTTCCTGCCCTCCACACTTTCTCCATACTCCAATAAACTTTTTACTGTATTATCTATCTGTCCTATTTGTTTTTAACTGTGTTATCATTTCTTGTCTTTCCTGAGTAAATTTCCTGCATGTTATAAGAATATGTTCTGCTGTTTCAGCCTCCTGACATTGTTTCACACATTCCTGTAGGATGTTTTCCTGTAATTAAGATTGCGACGCCCAATTCTCAGCCTGCTTATTATCACCTGCTCTTTCCTCTTTGCTCCCCTACTTCTTGATATTCCTACTTTGCTTTGGATTTCGTCTAATCCTTGTGTTGTAGAAAAGATGAGATGTGTTTGAGCACCATCTCTCCGGAGTTATTTGAGAAAATAGTTTTAACGTCTAAGTCCTTCGTGTTCCAGTCTGTTTCTTAAAGCCAGTATTTGGTTTGAGCTCCACAGTTTCCGGTTGACTGCAGGCCTCACAAGTTCCAGAGGGATGTTTCCCAACAAGGTGCAGAGATGCATTTAACTTTGTGTGACCCAGTCTGATTCTGCTGAATTGACTCTGTTCTCTCTGCTCTTCCCCACTTTCTGCTGAATCTTGTATAAATGTCTTACTTTGTCTTCATTATCCCATAAACTCTGCCGCTGCATCTTAACTTTGCTCCTTACATATGCTTTGATCTCTGCTTTGCTAACTGGTACTGCCTCCTTTACCCCATTTACTTTCTACCCATTTTAAGCTAATGTGTCTGAAGGCATCTCGTTCCCTTGGATGCCAATGTGTGCTGGGACCCATAAAAACTAAACATCAATCCCCAGACTGCTTATTCTGAATAAAGATGACAATATTTCAAACAATAATCCTTCTTCTTCTTCTTCTTCCACCTTGCGGACTGGAGTGTGGAACAGAGGATTTGCAGACCAACTTGAAATCAACTACAAAAACAAACCCACATTATAAAGACAAACAAAAACTAAAAATTGAAAACCCATATCCTCTCCATTAATTCCGTATGTTTCAGATATTTAATGAGGTGCTTAGATATTCCCCATATTTTATTCCCCACTTCTCTACAGTGAACCTAAGCTTACCTAAGTTTCCTCCTCGCCTCCACATGGCCCTACACTCAACCAGCACGTGCTGAACTGTCTCTAAACTATTATATTTTACACAGTGTCCAGTTTACCTATTTTATAAAGTGAGTGGTTGAGCCCTGTGTGTCCTCTCCTTAGACGGGTAATGACTACCTGATTCTGGATACTGTAAAGATGTCTTCCAGTTTCATTTAATAATAATAATAATCTTTATTTGTAGAGCACTTTTCAAAAACAAGTTACAAAGTGCTTCAACAAGTGCAAAGACAATAATACAAGCAAGAAAACATTGAAAAGACCAAAATACACCTTTAAGATAAATATAAAATAAGTAAAATAGAATAAAATAAAAGTATTGCTGCCATATTTTTGGGATTTGCTCTTTAATGGCTGTTTTACTTTCTGATTTACTGAACAGCAGGGATGAGACGCTCGATACTGACGTGTCGACGCTGTGTCGAGATCCCGAAGCGCAGACGCAGTGAAGCCTCCTGTTTCGACAGGTGGCGCACCTGCCGCTTCTACGCCTGATTCACAGTGTTGGAACAAACCGACATCATCCTCTAACTAAGTTGACAGATTTGTTCCAAGGACCCACAATCCTTTGATTTATTGGAGCGACGTGCTGTAGTAGATCCGCACCTGCAGGCCTATGATGGCAAAAACAAAGACAACAAATGTTCCATGTTGCTGGAGATGTCAATTATTTCTGAATAAAACTCTTGACATATAACAAATGTGAGACATTGTTCCGCTTTTCATTCATCATTCTTGAAACAAATTCAACTTTACGGATTTTTAATCCATTACACCTCATCACTGCCAGCACTCATTATTATTAATCATTATTACACTAGGGCCTTTATCTTTCCTGCTAATTATCTTTACACTTCTGTGTAATACTGTAGATATCCACATTTATTATTATATTCTTAGATTGGGACACTTTATTATATTCTGTACTCACTAACTTCAACTACCTGCTATTTCTAGTCTGTATCTGCAACAAAGAATTCACCCTCATAGATCAATAAAGTATTCAGATTCTGAACATGAGCAAGTTCTCTATGGGGTAGTGGTTCAGACACGTGCCTATATGTGAGAGACGTGGGTTCGATTCCCACTGTGATACATGAGTAAGACACTTAACCTCTAGTTGCTCCAAAGCTGCGCCCTCTGACGCAGCAATTGTGATTGGCTTTTGAGAAAAGCGTCGGCTAGATGAGTGATTAGTTGTGAAACAACACACAGATGTGTTTCATTAAACACACTTTTATTGCGGTCCCATCTGCTGTCTCTGACAATCTGAAAGCGTTTGTGTGTCTGTTGGTCATGTATTAATAATACGTTTAGAATCAGTTATTGTTTCAATGAAACTCTACCAACATGTGTCGATATCAAAAGTGACCAGTAGGTGTCGCCTTGTCTTCTTCTTCTTCTTCTTCTTCTGTGGTGTGATGCGGCTGGTAAACGGAGACACGGAGCATCAGCGCCACCTGCTGGAGCAGAGGACTCACCTGCTTTAAAGATGTAATGTGATGCAAACCTGCTCTTACAATGATGATGCATAAAGTTAAATTAATGTATTCAGCTACTTTATTTATATATATATATAAATTGATATAAATAAATGCTCTGAAAACTGTCCTGCAACAACAAATGAAAATGCTTTGAGAAAGGTTTATTTGCACAACACGAAAACATGAAATGCAATTTAAATATAGAAGAAAAGAATGTGAATTGTCCAAAAGAAGTAACTTAATCTAAAAAACAAGCAGCATTATATTCTGTTATATTTTATTTTTTTGTCACCTGATTTATGTTGGTCCCTTTATATATTTATATAATTACATTTACTCATTTGGCAGACACTTTTATCCAAAGCGACTTACATTTGAGGAACAACATACAAACATTAACAGAGCATCAAATACAGATCTACAACTGACAATACATATTAATAAAAGCAGCGGTAAATACTAGTAAGCGCTAGTGGCACATATCACATCAGTGTGGTAAACACCATGGGAAAGAAGTAAGAGTTAACAAAAAGTGCAATCAGTACAAGATCATTGTAGGGGATAGAAGAAGAAGAGCACAGGAAGTGCATGTTAGAGGTTAGGAGTTAGAGGTGTTATAAGAGGAAGTGTTCTCGGAAGAGATGAGTTTTCAAGAGCTTCTTGAAGTTAGAGAGGGACGCCCCCGCTCTGATGGCGTGCGGTAGCTCGTTCCACCATCGTGGTGTCACAGATGAGAACAGGGACTGAGGTCGCTTTGTGTGAAGGGATGGCAGAGCCAGGCGGCGTTCGTTGGAGGAGCGCAGCGGCTGAGAAGGAACGTAAGTTTGTATTATGGAATTTAGGTAGATGGATGCAGACCCAGTAGTCACTCTGTATGCAGCATTAGTGACTTGAATTTGATTCTGGAGGCCACGGGGAGCCAGTGGAGGTCACTGAGTAATGGAGGGACATGAGTCCTTTTGGGCTAATCAAAAACCAGACGCGCTGCTGCGTTCTGAACCATTTGTAAGGGTTTCGCCGCACAAGCTGGGAGACCTGCTAGGAGGGCAGAGAGGTAACCATGGCCTGTACCAGCAGCTGGATGGCGGGCTGAGTGAGGTAGGGCCTGATTATTCTTATGTTGTATAGAGCAAAGCGGCATGACCAAGAGACAGCAGCAACATGGTCTGAAAAGGACAGCTGGTCATCAATCATGACACCCAAGTTTCTCACCACCCTGGTTGGACTGATGGTTGCGGAGTCAGTTTGTAGTTTGATGTTATGGTGGTCAGTCTTAGAGAGGTTTAGTTGAAGGTGGCGAGACTTTATCCATGCAGATATGTCCGAGAGACAGTCCGTGATCCGCGCCGAGACGGTGGGATCATCTGGCGGGAAGGATAGGTAGAGTTGCATCTGCATAGCAGTGGTAAGAGAAGGAGCAGTTGGTAGCCCTTAAGGTCGGCAGGGCCTTTTGCCATTTTCTTTCAGCCGCTCTGAGATCAGTACGGAGCCCTCGGATGGTATCAGTAAGCCACGGGTGGGACTGGTTTGGGCGAGCAGGCTTGGTGGATAGAGGACACAGGCTATCCAGGCACGAGCTCAGTGTAGAGCAAAGAGATTGTGCGGCATCATTGACCTCGAGTGAGGAAAATGTGTTGAGGGAAGGTAGAGCGGAAGCTACCGCTGAGGCAAAGTGAGCGGGAGACAGGTTACGGAGGTTACGGAGGTTACGGAGGTTACGGAGGTTACGGAGGTTACGGAGGTTACGGAGGTGTGAGACAAACGGTGCTGGAACAATGGGCTGTTCCTGTAGGCAGACCGTGAACTGAATGAAATAGTGGTCAGACATGTGTAGAGGTGTAACTGTTAGGCACTCGGTGGGACAGTTTCAGACAAGAACGAGGTCAACCACCTTGCCAGCTTTGTGGGTCGGGGGGCTGAGAACCCGAGTTAGATCAAATGAAATTAAAAATATTTACACCATAAATTGGTGCAGAAAATGTTTCCAGAAATTAAGACTTTAATATTCAACATGTTCTTGGGGAGGAACCTGAGACATCTTACTGATTTATTACTACACTGAATATTTCTTCAAAATACTGAACAAAATTATAAACGCAACACTTTTGTTTTTGCCCCCATTCATCATGAGCTAAACTCAAAGATCTGAGACTTTCTCTATCTACACAAAAGGCCTATTTCTCTCAAAGATTGTTCACAAATCTGTCAAAATCTGTGTTAGTGAGCACTGGCCACAATAAAAGGCCACATTATGTATATATGTGTATATATATATGCCTGAATTATTTCTGTTGTGGCTGCCACAGACCCTTTACTTCTTGTTGCCTTTGTCTGAATAATCAATCAGTAAAAGTGCTCATTCTGCATCACAGTATCTCAGTTCTTGCGTCAGTCCTTAATAAATTAATCTCTAAACATCACGTTGCAGTGGTTTGTGTTCCAGTTATTCTGGCCGTGACAGTCTTATGACAACTTAAGTACAACACAGGATATGTAGAGGGGTAAAAGTATAAAACCTCCTAAAATGAAAATACTCAACTGCAAACACCTCAATATTTGACTGAAGTAAATATTTGAGAATAAGTACTTTATTGTCCACTCCTGTGAAGACTAAACTGAGAAATATCTTGGAGGTTTTTTTTCCTCTGATCTCACGTTCAGGAGACTTAAATTAGACTTAATTTAAGATCATTTAGAGATATCTTCTTAAGATCTGAGTACAGATGAGTTATTCGCTCCTGAGGTCACGTTGAGACAACTGAGGCATATTTGAGAGGAACTCATGAGATCCTCAAAATCATAGCTGAGTTTCTTTTAACTCTTTCTCTCAACATTAAATCAATCAAGTTTTCTTTAAAGTGCAAAATCACCAAATGACTCGGTCCCAATACACTTACACAAAATACACAGGAATAAAATACAAAAGGAGCATGTTAAAATACACAGCTAATATTTATTCTTTATCAAACAGAAAAGTCTAAAGTCCAGTCTAAAGTGGTGATGTTGTCTGATTCCTGAACCCAAACTGGGACCTGGTTCTGTTTGATAACTGAATGTGTTTCCACACCATACTTTTCTCATGTCCAGGAGAAATGAAATTAGACTTTTCATTTAGAGATCTCTTCTTTTGTCTCTTGGATGTTTCAGCTGAGTTGACTGTGAGAAGTAGCATTAAAAGCCTTTGGTCTCACCTTAGTTATTTAAAGCAGCTCATTTTAGTCCAGGAGAAATAAAAGGAAGATCTGTGAGATCTCTTCTTTCCTCTGAACATGTCACGTTGTCAGTGTTGACCATCAGGTGGTGCTGCAGGACTGTTTTAAAAACCACATCACACAGTCTGAGCCTTAAAAAACTCTGTCAAAGTCAAAACTCTCAACAAATACACATTTAAAGACATTAAATACGGCTAAAGTCATTTCTTCTGAATGCTTAAAGACTAACAGCGAGTTTGGAAGCACTTTTTCTGAAGCCTTTAACACTCTGAGCCCATGCTTTTACAAACTGAATGCACGTTCTCTGCTTTACACTGTACTTTTATAACACACTGCTAGAAACATCCGTCTCTGGTTTGCTGCACTATTTTTCCCATTTTCATTCAACACTTTTAGATCATTAAATCTCTGATGTGATGAAATCGTACAGCTGATACCACAAAGAAGACGAGATGAAGCCTGATTCTTGTTTCTAACAGTTTGTATTTGAGTGTTGCAGAGAACATTTTGAGGAAAATAAAAAACTTATTTGTATTGAGAGTGTTGGGAATACACATGCATACTTTTGGACACCTGTGTATTTTTTACTGTCCTACATGCACGACAAAACTTGAGTGCGAACCGCTGAGGCGTTCACACAGAAAGTGTTTTTCAGAGCGTAGTTTTTGCATCCTGCAGTTATTCAAAGAGGGTTTGTGATGCAGAAACACAATTTTAGAGTTTTGCAGGAGATATTATGTTTTGCTTTTTGTGTGTGTGAGGTTTCCTGGTTAGTGTGTAGAGTTTTAGCAAAAATAGCAAAAGTTAAAAAAATGGTGGCTAAGCAATCTAACCTGTAAAATTTTTTTCAGATTAATTAAACACTGACGGATAGTTTAATATGATTTTTAAAATAATGAAACTCATGAAAAACTTGTTACTGTGTTCTAAAATGTGCACATTTATTTTTATTTTTGTTTATTTACTGTATAAAATTATTTTCCTTGTCTGGAATAAAACATATAATTTATGTTATTTTGTAGATGTTCTACATAATAACATCACTGGCATCCCGTGATCCCTCTGTGGTGGATAGTTCAAAAACACTCAAAACACTTAAAATACATAAAACTTACAGTGAAACAAATGTGGAATTAATGACTAAATATTGTGTAATATGACTCTTTTTAATAATAATAATGAAACCGGATATTCTGCTCTGGATGTGTTTATTTATTTATGTCTCTGAGAAAATAAAAGATTTATCCTGACAAAATTAGCTCAATATGCAAAGTCAAATAAAATACAGTTTTTGACAGAAGCGTCTCACCACAAGGTCCATTTAGTAGCGGCTCCAGAGCTTTCGGTGCTGTCACACGGGCTTCCTCATCTGACGGAGGCTGTCCGGACGTCATGAAATTGTAGACTGCTTTTGCCACTCGCCCTGTTTTACTCTGCAGCACTCTAACATCTTTAACTGTGTTTTTTTCATGTTTTACGTTTGTGTTTTTAAGACAATTGCTGCAAGAAGAATTTCCTCTTGTGGGACAATAAAGATCTGAACAGAAAGGAGTGTGAACAGAAGGAAAACATTTTCAACAAATGAACATTTAATGTATTAAATTACTTTTATACGTTTTGTTCAGTTCATTCCAGTTTTATTTATATAGTGCCAATTCAAGTATTTTTCTTCTTTCTCCTAGAACCAAACCAAAATTGACAGTAGTACCTGTAGTAGTATACGTAGTAGTGTCAGTAGTACAACAGAGTACGACAGGTGGAGCCACAGACCGCATGTTAAACTCTGAGTTCTTCTGTATCTGACTAAAGGTCAAAAAACACAGTTGATTATGTTTGACATTTATATCTGAAACAATTCAAGTGTTGTTGAAATCTATCAGCTGAGCTATTGTACATTTATATATTTGTCAAGTTCAATAAACTATTTTACATTTCACATTGTTTACATTTTACAGCTCAATCCGGTTTCAGCTGGATTCAAATGAATTTACAGAATCTGTTAAAAGCAGCTGTTTGTATTTGATGCAGAAATCAAGAGAAATACAATTATTATATATCTATTATATCTTATATTATTATATTTATTTTAAATAAATCTGTCAAATATATTTCCCTGTATAAAAATAACAGAAACAGAAAGCTTCCACTCATAACCTGCAAAAATCAACTTGGTGCAAGTTTGATCAAATAATAAATCACGCGTTTATTAATATCAGGAAATGTAGTTTAGCGCATCTTACAATCACATAAAATAACAAAACTAACAGGTGAAGATCGGGGTAAGTTAAATTAAAATACATCAGTAGAAGAATATTGAGAGAAATGAAACAGATTCAATTAAAATAAAGATGCTTCAAAGAAATCGACTAATTAAGAAGTTGATTTAAATTTGATTGAATTTTAATTCAGTGCAGAAAATTTTAAGTCCGGTAAATAAAATTGTCTCTGATTTTATTTATTTATTTTGTTTCCAAAACATATCGTGTAAATGAAGAAACTGAGAAAGGTCATAATGATTCTCTATTTCTGAAACACATGAACACAAAATTTGTTTGTTGGAGGTCTGAAAATATTTTAAAATAAGTTAAGTAAAACCAAAAATCACCATCATCACATCAGACAGTAACCTGTTAAAGCAGTTTAATGTCATTTCTCCCATAGATATATACAGCACCTACATGTTGTCACTCAGCACACAGTAAATTTCTAAATACAAATGAATCATGTCCGTCAGACCAGTTTTAACATTCAGTTCCATCTATTGAAAGAAATGAACAGAAACAGTAGAATACAAAACAATTAAAAGTTGATGTAACGTTGTAAAGTAAAAAGACAAATCCTTTTACTACCATTGTAGAATTTCTTGTGTCTGACCACAGAATCACATCTGATATTTTCTCTTACACTTCACAAAAATACACCAAATTGTCTGTTGTTGGTTTACGGTAAAACTGAATGTGTGTGAGAAATAACATGTGCTGCACCTGCAAGGTAAATTCAACATATGAGACACTACGTTAAAATAAATCAACAAATAGTACATTCAATTGATCTAATATATATATATATATATATATATATATATATATATATATACATACATATATACAAACACACACACACATATATATATATATGTGTGTATGTGTATATATGTATGTAATATATGTAATAAAATTACAAGTATTATTGTTAATAACAAGACAACTGAATTGATCAATACTTATGTAATGGTGTATATTACTGTTGTTAACTGAAATCTAAATAACATTTAAACTGACTGCTAAATCTTTAGCTGTTGTTCCTGAAGAGCAAGCAAGCTGTGTCTTTCACATCTTCATAACAGCTTTCCGTATTTTAAACTTCCTTTAACTTCACTAATTCAAAGAAACTGATGTCCTGCATAAATCTGCAATTTAGTATCTGAAGCTAATATTAAGCTAGCACAACATTACTTTGGAATTTTGCAAAATGTTAAGATGATACGTTAGCTTAGTGCTTTGTTAGCTATTGTACGATCACTGGTAGCTTAGTCCTGCTAATTATTTTGTTTATTATTGCCCTGCTAAAGTTGTGTTAGCTTAGTGCTGTATTAGCTAGTGTACGATCACTGGTAGCTTAGCCCTGCAAAAGTTGTGCTAGCTTAGTGCTGTATTAGCTATTGCATGACAGCTGTCCAACAGCTGTCTGTGGTCGTGTTGCTACAGTGTTTAGTGTGAGTAAATACCGCACAATGTGTTTTTTTAACAGCTGGCCGAGCGAGGTTTTCCGACTTGTTAACTGGAACACCGTCAACTCGGGTGTGACATCATTCCCAGCTCCGACCTCCAACTTCTGAGGTAAATGGAATGCAGCATTAGCCCTGCTAATGTTTTGTTTGCTTAGTGCTCTATTATTGCCCTACTAATTTGTGCTAGCTTAGTGCTGTATCAGCTAGTGTACGATCACTGGTAGCTTAGCCCTGCAAAAGTTGTGCTAGCTTAGTGCTGTATCAGCTAGTGTACAATCACTGGTAGCTTAGCCCTGCTAAAGTTGTGCTAGTTTAATGCTGTATCAGCTAGTGTACGATCACTGGTAGCTTAGCCCTGCTAAAGTTGTGCTAGCTTAATGCTGTATCAGCTAGTGTACGATCACTGGTAGTTTAGCCCTGCAAAAGTTGTGCTAGCTTAATGCTGTATCAGCTAGTGTACGATCACTGGTAGCTTAGCCCTGCAAAGGTTGTGCTAGCTGAGTGCTGTATCAGCTAGTGTACGATTCAATTCAATTCAATTCAATTTTATTTATATAGCGCCAAATCACAACAATAGTTATCTCACAGCGCTTTTCATAAAAGAGCAGGTCTAGACCATACTCTGTGATGCTATTTACAGAAGCCCAACAGTAACGATCACTGGTAGCTTAGCCCTGCTAAAGTTGTGCTAGCTTAGTGCTGTATCAGCTAGTGTACGATCACTGGTAGCTTAGCCCTGCAAAAGTTGTGCTAGCTTAGTGCTGTATCAGCTAGTGTACGATCACTGGTAGCTTAGCCCTGCTAAAGTTGTGCTAGTTTAATGCTGTATCAGCTAGTGTACGATCACTGGTAGCTTAGCCCTGCTAAAGTTGTGCTAGCTTAATGCTGTATCAGCTAGTAAACGATCACTGGTAGCTTAGCCCTGCTAAAGTTGTGCTAGTTTAATGCTGTATCAGCTAGTGTACGATCACTGGTAGCTTAGCCCTGCTAAAGTTGTGCTAGCTTAATGCTGTATCAGCTAGTAAACGATCACTGGTAGCTTAGCCCTGCTAAAGCTGTGCTAGCTTAATGCTGTATCACCTAGTGTACGATCACTGGTAGCTTAGCCCTGCAAAGGTTGTGCTAGCTGAGTGCTGTATCAGCTAGTGTACGATTCAATTCAATTCAATTCAATTTTATTTATATAGCGCCAAATCACAACAATAGTTATCTCACAGCGCTTTTCATAAAAGAGCAGGTCTAGACCATACTCTGTGATGCTATTTACAGAAGCCCAACAGTAACGATCACTGGTAGCTTAGCCCTGCTAAAGTTGTGCTAGCTTAGTGCTGTATCAGCTAGTGTACGATCACTGGTAGCTTAGCCCTGCAAAAGTTGTGCTAGCTTAGTGCTGTATCAGCTAGTGTACGATCACTGGTAGCTTAGCCCTGCTAAAGTTGTGCTAGTTTAATGCTGTATCAGCTAGTGTACGATCACTGGTAGCTTAGCCCTGCTAAAGTTGTGCTAGCTTAATGCTGTATCAGCTAGTAAACGATCACTGGTAGCTTAGCCCTGCTAAAGTTGTGCTAGTTTAATGCTGTATCAGCTAGTGTACGATCACTGGTAGCTTAGCCCTGCTAAAGTTGTGCTAGCTTAATGCTGTATCAGCTAGTAAACGATCACTGGTAGCTTAGCCCTGCTAAAGCTGTGCTAGCTTAATGCTGTATCAGCTAGTGTACGATCACTGGTAGCTTAGCCCTGCAAAGGTTGTGCTAGCTGAGTGCTGTATCAGCTAGTGTACGATTCAATTCAATTCAATTCAATTCAATTTTATTTATATAGCGCCAAATCACAACAATAGTTATCTCACAGCGCTTTTCATAAAAGAGCAGGTCTAGACCGTACTCTGTGATGCTATTTACAGAAGCCCAACAGTAACGATCACTGGTAGCTTAGCCCTGCTAAAGTTGTGCTAGCTTAGTGCTGTATCACTTATTGCATGATCACTGGTAGCTTAGCCCTGCTGATGTTTTGTTTGCTTAGTGCTGTATCAGCTAGTGTACGATCACTGGTAGCTTAGCCCTGCTGATGTTCTGTTAGATAGAAATGTCTCATTCTAAGGTAATAACAACATAACGGTTTATTATGTAAGGTCTTTATACACCACTGAAAACATAGTTATGGATCTTATATTGCATTTCTGTCAGTAGATCATCCTAAATATTACACACTGGACTTTTACATTATTATTTACTTATTTTAACAGAAATATTATTTTATTTTTATGTAATTTTCTTTATTAATATAAAATTGTAGAAGATAACAAACGTTTGGACTGACTTATTTTTGACTTCCTGTATCGTGTCGGGCCGACAGGTTGATCAGAATCGAGAGCTGTAAAGTTTATTTTCATGGTTAAAAATTTTATTTATGAACTTTTTACATAAGAAAAGCTTTAAATATTTGGTCATTAGTGGTGTGTAGTTTGTTTGTTTAGCGCATCATGACGTCCTAACAGGAGCTCAACTCAGGGGGGCTTTTTGTTGCTTTTTAACCAGACGTTAGCTCAATGATTTCTTCTCTTTGTGTTTGATATTTTGGGGCTTGTTAGACCGGATGGTATTCTGGTGGAGAAATGATCGGCTGGTCGGAGCCAAGATTTAACAACAGACGATAAACGGCAGACGTGAAGAAGAAGTGATGGCGAAAACAACCTGTTCTCCCATCAGCCCCGTGAGTGGAAACATGAAGAGACGAGTGGACGGAGGGACGGATGGATCCGAACGGGACAAACCTTCAGTCTGATACGTCTGATATGGATTCAGACATTCGTCCATCAAGTGATTAAAAGTTGCGTCGGTCTTTAATCAGCAGAGGGGTGTCCAACATGGCGTCCCGGGGGGATAATTAAGACTCTACTGCTGCTGCAGGAGAGTTAACGTGACTCATATCTAACAGCGTTTATTAACTTTCAGGTGTTTTCTGCAGGCTTTTAAAGGAACAGTCCCTCTAAAATGTGACGTCTGACAGGATAATAACCTGATGTGTCTTCAGCGTCTGTCAGACTCTCACAGTCAGAGATGAGAAATGGATGTTTCTGCATTATGCATGGCTGTTTTGTTGGGACGATGTTCATCCGAGCACTTAAGTCTTTCCAAAACCTGATGAGCTCCTCCTTCAGGTTTCTGCCCCATTTCCCTCCACTCCTCCTTTTCTTTCTGGATATACATCTGCAGCAACATAAATGTTTAAATCAAGTGTTTTGTCTGAGCGGCAGTTTGTTTTGTCATTAAAATGGAAGAGCAGCTTCTGAAAGACAATACAGCTAAGTGACATGACAGTGAAATATTAATCAGTCAAGTTAATTTATATTCATGTGACGCACTAGCCAAAGTGGTTCCTAAACCTGGACCACTCCACAAGCATGTAAATTTAAACACCTGTAACTCCATAAAATACACCTGCTGATGAAACTACTTTTACAGTTTTACAAGAAACACAAACATCTTTAGGATGAAATCTGTTGTTTGAGACGCTCACCGTGTCAGATTAGATCAACAACATTGGTTATCCTCAATCACCTATCAGTACGCCAACTGTCCCATGTTCATCTTAATTCCTAAACTGCTGGGGGTGGTGATGGCGCAGTGGATAAGACACATGCTTTTGGTGTGAGAGACCCACCAATGTGTCGCTGAGCAAGACACTTAACCCCTCGTTGCTCCAGAGGCGTGCGACCTCTGACATATACAGCAATTGTAAGTTGCGTCGGATAAAATCGTCCGATAAATGTAATGTAAACGCCCTATGTTAGTTCCCGAACATCCCATGCTTATCTTAGTTCCTGAACATCCCATGTTAGTTCCCGAAACGCCCTATGTTAGTTCCTGAACATCCTATGTTTATCTTAGTTCCTGAACGCCTCTCGTTCATCTTAGTTCCTGAACATCCCATGTTAGTTCCCGAACATCCCATGTTTATCTTAGTTCCTAAACGCCTCTCATTCATCTTAGTTCCTGAACATCCCATGTTTATCTTAGTTCCTGAACGCCTCTCGTTCATCTTAGTTCCTGAACATCCCATGTTAGTTCCCGAACATCCCATGTTTATCTTAGTTCCTGAACGCCTCTCGTTCATCTTAGTTCCTGAACATCCCATGTTTATCTTAGTTCCTGAACATCCCATGTTAGTTCCTGAACATCGCATGTTAGTTCCTGAACATCCCATGTTTATCTTAGTTCCTGAACGCCTCTCGTTTATCTTTGTTCCTGAACGCCCCATGTTTATCTTAGTTCCTGAACGCCTCTCGTTCATCTTTGTTCCTGAACGCCCCATGTTTATCTTAGTTCCTGAACATCCCATGTTTATCTTAGTTTCTGAACATCCCATGTTAGTTCTTGAACGTCCCATGTTAGTTCCCTGAACATCCCAAGTTTATCTTAGTTCCTGAACGCCTCTCGTTCATCTTTGTTCCTGAACGTCCCATGTTTATCTTAGTTCCTGAACACCTCTCGTTTATCTTTGTTCCTGAACGTCCCATGTTTATCTTAGTTCCTGAACACCTCTCGTAGTTCCTGAACGTCCCACCTTCATCTTTGTTCAGGTGTTGATAGCAGAAGCTGAAAATTAAACACCTTCATTAAAGTTTCTAACCTGCTGACACACTGAGACCCTCCAGCAGTCGTCAGTGACCTCCTGCAGGGCCGCAGACCTTAGGTTGGGCCCCTTTGCTGTCGTATCTGATGGCTCCCATTGGGAGAATTCAACATAACAGTTCTTGTGAACGTCGCGCCGTCATTTAAATTGCTAATCATGGCGGAACAAATAAATAAGACGTGACCTTAGCGTGTTTTTATCTCTCGCTGTAAAAACAGTAAATCTGTTCCAATCGTCTGTCAGCTTGCGACGCTGCTTATGACCCGCCTGTTGTCGGGTAGAAGATGCTGCCATTGTCTGACTGAAAATGTATTTTAAACATATATAAATATTTAAACATATTTTAAATGTATTTGTTTGGGTCTCTGCTCCTGTCTGCTGACTCTTAGAGGGATCAATATGGTATATTTTATTTTATTGGTTCCTAAAGTCCCTAAAAAAGCGTCAACGTGTCTCCCTGTTTATCTTCTTTTAATCTGCACGTGCACAGCTCCTACATGAACTTTTCTTAATTTCCACGATTTGTGAACCGACCTCTCAAATAAACATGAAATTAAAAGATTAGCAGCTTAAATGTTTTATTGATTGATCATCAGCTCCATCTGATTATTAAGGATTAGAGGCTGATAAAGAGCAGAACACAGCATCACAGAGATGCTCCATGGCCTCTCTTGCGATTTTTCTTTTGTTACAGATTCAACGACATGATTCACCTGTTGGCTTTTTAACGCCCTGGGTTCCCTTCAGCGTCATTTTTGCAAGTTAATATAATGTATGTATATAATATTGTAACGTCCAAAACAGTTGTGAAACAAGACAGTTTAAGTTTAGGCACCAAAACTTCTTGTGTAGGCGCCGTTATTCGTATTATTTAGTGTAGACAGAGCGACCATAGTTTGGTTTTAAAAAGGAGCAGTGGGTGAAAGGTCTGGCTGGGGGGGGGTTCAAATTATATTCCTGGTGAGGGGTCGAGCAAAGAATTGAGTTACAACCAGCCGTTGTCTTTGAAGATTTTATTAACAAAAGAGAATAAACAGAGAAGCACTTAAACACACGAACCGCCGGTCCAGAGACCTGCCGCCTCGGGCAGCAAAGGGACGCATCATCATTTACACAGTCCAGGTTTCTGTGTTTTAGGAAACAGAGATCCTCTCCAGGCCTTGAAGGAACATTCAAGGACAGGAGAGGAACAACAAGAGAGGAAAACACCAAAACAATCTCACAGCACTGACCTGAACCCCGGTAAATGAGGAGTAGAGGAGAGGAAAGGTTAAGGGTAAAAACACAATACATGTATATAAAGACATAACAGTAATAATAATAATAGAAGATACATAAAAGATTAAATGTAAGAGGACACAATTATCTGCCATAACAGAGGCTCTATTCACCTGGAGGAGTAACTAACTAGTGTAAATTTGTGTATTTGTACAATATTATAACACATGTTAGTATAATACTAATATATTTACAGGTTACACTTTATTTGGCTCATGTCTGCTGACAGATTGTTTATAGTCGGCCTGTTTGTAACATTTCTAAACCATTTTCTGCTTAGGGCTGATGTTAGCATATTCATCACAATGTCAGATAACAGCATCCTGTAGCTTAGCACTAGTATAATATCAAGCTAAGTTCATTAAATCCAAGAAAAAATGCTCTACATGCTGGTTAGTCTCTGAGCCACTCACGCAGAAAGAGTTCAGCACGTCAAAAGTTTGCTGTAGCCCCATTGGTCAGTTAAGAAAAAGTGACACTGATGATCAACTTTCAGCACACGCTTGGATAAAAACCGCACACAATATCACAAACACTCACTCGCTGAGCTTCCACTGCTGCCTGTGTGTCGGCAAACGAAAAGCACGCTGGAAAAGTGGAAACAAACTCGGTCGCTTGTTTTTAAAGGTTCCCTCGCAGCAGCATTTAGAAATAAATCCACACAGTTTGTCTGCAGTCAGAACCAACTTCACAAACCGAGCTGGAGAGCTGGAGGAAGCTACCGTAGCTGCGCGTCACTGTGCAGTTTTAACGAAGCTCCTCTGTAGGGATGATGGACCGAAGTATCGATGAGCTCCGACGTCTCCGGTTCTGCTTTCAGAACTGGAGGAATTAAGAAAATAGATATTTATAATCGTTGCATAAACGTCATCCTGCACATTTGATCTAATTTATTTATTTAACAGGGACAATGCACAATATATGTACTGTACCAGATTTAGCTAAAAAAGCTAATTCCCATCTGCAGTCCCTGGGCAGGTGCCGATACCGTGCAAAATATTACAAATCCCAAAACCAAACCTTCCATTTCATAAATATATAGATAAATGCCAACCAATTCAAATAAGCCACATCTAAGCAACTAAAAACCGACTCAAATATACCAAAACCGTAAGAAACACAACATCAACAATCCAAATCCAAAAATAAACGAACTGTCACCGACCGTGTTTAATCTGTAATGAGATCAAGACATTTATGCGTCTATGCTGCTTTTTCTCTTTTCCCAGTCCAGAAGAGAATCTCTCTGCGTGCTCTCTCACACACGAGACGCCAGCTCATCATAAACCGGCCCAGCCTGCAGCGAGTTAACTGAATGATGTGAAGGTGGGTTATTGATTAAAAGTGACCGTTAGCCAGCCGACTGTTCAGCCGAGCTTTCTCTCGTTTGTTAAAGTTTCTTCTGCAGTAAATGATTGTTTATTTTGTTTGTTCTCAGTCATCCAGGTCAAGGTTGAGGTCACGGGCAACTGGACCCTCATCCGAGGGACTTCCTCTTTATTTTGTTTGTTACATTTTCATCATCACAACAGAGATTTGTTCAAAACATCGCTGTTTCTTCTGCTGTAAATAACCGTTTCTTTATTTTACTTTAATAATAAGGATAATAAAAGCAATCTGTTCCTAATTTGCTTTATTTTTTGCTCTTAAAAAAATAACAAAAAGAGCCGATGAGAGTTCTGTTAAAGTGCCGGATCGATAAGCAGAATCAGTATTGATACCGTTAACGACGCCCGTCCCCGCTCCTCTGTCAGGTCGGGTTTAGGAAAAGATGGAGGACGGAGTTAAAAGAAGACGTAACATCACTAAAAGAATCAATGTTGACTGTTTGTTTCAAACACCGTCCAGTTTCTGACCCAAACCACCTGATCAAACTTATTATTGTTCTTTACGCTCGGCCAATTTTCAGCGTTGGCTGCCGAAGGACGTGACAAAGCGTAGCTACCTGACGCTCTGGGAGAGACTTCCTACTCTTTAGGCTAAAAAGCCAGACGCAGATGATCCGCGTCGCGCTGAGCTGGTGCGCGGAAAGAAAGTAAATCATACATAAATTTATAAGAGAAGCAGGACGGAGAAACGAGGAATAAATATATGTACATTGATTTAAATTTAAAAATGTAAGTATTGACCTGCCTCCACTAGATGGTGGAGGTCAAAGGTCAGCGCAGCCTGAGAGCCACCCTGCAGTGATCATGAATGATGGAGAAGGAGTTTTACTCTCTGAGAAACCTTTAAATTTATTCTACAGACTGCGTCTTCACAGCTCGAAGTTAAACGTTGGGTGAGTTTCTGTCTGATCACCTTCACAGCTTCCTGTTTCTTCACTGTTCAACAACTTGATTTGTCTCTAATCTCTATTAGCAAAGTCAATTATCTCCTCGGTCACTGTAAAGTCACGTCTTCATCACAGACGAACATAAAACACGTTAAGCTGCCGTGAAAAGAGCTCAGCGACATCCTGTTTGCAGCGTGACGACAACACCGCCACCGCCGCCTCCTCCTCGTCATCCCGCAGGACCGCAGACGCTCCGACAGTAAAGATACCGCCGAGTAATTAAAGGAAGCCTCAGAGGGACAAAACAACACTGACCTGATTGGAAACTTATTTACAAGTGAAGTAAAACTGTGGCTTCATAATGTCGTCAGACTGAGGGGAGATATTAGGTTTCATAATGTCAGAGCTGCTGGAGCGTCACGTGATCCTCTCCAGGCTGAAATCAAAGCACATCAACACACGCTGGCTGCGTTCACCCTGCAAAGATTGTCATCACAAAGACGCCTGAAGGAATTCCACTCTGCGAGCTATAAGAAGAAGCAATAAGTTTATAATGTACAGAGTGAGTTCTTTGGAAGAAGCTAGCTCGGTATTCTCAGTATGGAAATCATGAGAGAGGCTGAAGAGACCGAAGAAGACGAGGCGGAAGAGGAAAAGTGACAAGTAAGAGGCAGCAGCATGTTAAAGCTGGATCGCCTCTTTACGTCTGCAGCTGCTTTTACTGAATAATCACAACTGTTTAAACCTATGTTCTTGACCAGTTACTCACCTTGACAAACCAATGCCTTTCAGAGCTAAGAAAGAACCACACCTCTATACGAATGATCTTATATGTTGAAAATGTTTGAATTGCAGTGTAGAGGATCTGGACTGTTTGAACAGTGTCACCAGGCCGGACATTTCCGAGATCATAGCCAATAACAGAAGCCTGTTGCTGCCGATGGATTATGTGTTTGGTAGGCGTGTGTCTAATATCCTTAAACAGACTGTAGCCTATAATTAACACAACTTACTGCTGAGTTATATATAAAATAAAGACGTGATCTCTTTTGCAATTATCCTTATGACTCTACAATATTTAACTTGCTGTGTACCGACCAGTCCAGTCCTTTTTAGCTGTTGAAATACCTTTAAGTGGCCAAAACAACCCATGAAATGCAGTATTCTACATGCCAGAAAGTGATTACAGCCTCTACTTATTGACTGAAAGGCAGTTTTTGCCACGAAAGGACTTGATTATATTCAGAAGAGTTAAACCCGAAATTGTCCCCCTTTTTTGTCTCATATATAATAATACTATACTGACCACCAAACCAAAAATGTCCCCTGTTTTCATTTCAGAAATCAGGTCACCTAACTGTAAGTGCTCCTGCTTCAGTTGTTGGCTAACTTTGTTGGCTAACTTTGTTGGCTAGCTCGCCACCCAAGTTTCAAGCAACATTCAGCTGCTGCTGGTGGAGCGCGGCGACATCACCGGGCTCAGCAGCCTCTATGGACGTAACGTTAGCTAACAGCAGAGACTGAAGGCAGAGACGTTTTATAGAGGACGCACGCCACTCACCCACATCCTCAACTTACCTCTATCGTCTGCTTCTAACAGCCAAACATATTTCAGCCATTCGTGTGGCTCCACTGACGTAAGGGTCTGTTTACCTTAGAAGCATAACCTGTCGGGAAAAATGCTTTTTAAACTTTAAACTTTTGGGGCAAAGTCATTAAACTTTTTCAGTGATTTTTGTAGGGCTGACCCCCAATAGTCAAAGATTCGATGCTTCGATGGGTGGAGCCTGATTCGACTGTCAATCTCACAGTTGAAGCTTTGCAGCGAAACAAGGGTCACACCATTTTGGTGATGCGGGGGTGCTCAGCGTCTGATTATTCATAGAACTACCAGTTTTCTCCCAATGAGTTAATATACAGCCTGTTACAATTTACATTTCAACGTTTAATGCTGTAAATAAACATGAAAAAAAAAAACTTCCAATAAATGTTTTTAAAGTGCGTAAATAAATCTTAAATTGTAACCCTGACCCTGTGGCGTCAGTGCGCATGTGTAGGCGTAGTGTGTGAAGAGACGGAGCTCCAGCTTCACTGGTGTTGTGCCGAGTCGTCCGAACCTCGCGGGACTTTCGGATAATTTTTCACCGTTGATGAACCACACAAAGAATATTTTATCGTTTTTAAACAGCCGCTACTTGAAATAGACCCGCGAGGAACCGCGACGTGCACGCAGCTGTCAGCAGCACGGCAAAAACTCCACACAAGACCGCTGAATGACAGGCGAGAGAGAGAAAATGGTCAACAATAAGCCTCAGTTTAGCTTCGGCTGGCAGTCGCCGTGCACAAAAACACACGATTCGACTATCAGCTGACTACAGGCATGACTTGACGATTCTGATTCGACTGTGTAAATCCTTGGTCGGGGACAGCCCTAGATTTTTGTCAGATTTTCCTGCTGATTCCAGCCATCTAGTTTTTATGTCCCGGTGACCAGTGAAAGTGCCGTTCTGGCTCTCTGCACATTCTTTCAGACAGCACGATTATCACCTGGTCTAGTTAGTCCGGAATAGCTGCCCGGACGCGTTGCCAAGATGGCGGCTGAGTGGAAGGATTTGCCTGTAGGGACTTTGCCGAAGAGGACGCTGATGGAGGAAGCTAAGCAGTAAAAAAAGAGAGTGACCGGGCAAGAGGCTGCCGGACGCTGAGCTAGCTTTTGATCGTAATGTAATCATAACAAATGTACAGCTCTCCTTTTTTACCCACGAGGAAAAATCTTTTTCTCTTTTCTTTAACTCTTGAGAAAACACTAAGATCTCAATAGTACATCTTTTTGAGATCACTCCAATCTGAACTGTTGCTCCTAAAACCCCTTTGGGGGAAAAGGATGAGGTGAACAGAGATTGAGGTTTTGAGACTTGGGTAAGACAAATGGATACTGAATTGAGATCACAACAGGATAAATGAAAGTAACAGATGAGATCTCATCATTGTCTCTTTCTGAGTTCATTAATGTCTTGCTTATTGCTCCTAAATAGCAGCTGGGAGCTCTGGGGAGATGTTCGTGAGCTTGATTGTATCACATTACTGTCTGTGCTTGGAGAACCGTGCTGGAGGCCCTGAGGTGGATTTGAACCCTGCTTCTGCTGTTGAAAGGGCAACAACACTGCAGCTGAACCATCAAACTGAAGCACTGATTGTCTTTGAATAGAGTACAATTTTCCTTTACTTAAAAGAGGAGAAATACCAAATCCACAATTAAATTCCTCAAAATTCTACTCAAATAAAAGGTATAAAAGTATTCCATAGTGAATGTACTTAATCAAAAGTAAAAGTGCTTATTCTGTATGACAGATACATGTTGTATCTCAGTTCTTGCGTGCATTCGGTCCTTAATGAATTAATCTCTAAACATCAGGTCAAAGTATTGGCTGTTCCAGTTATGCTGGCTGTGACCTTAACAAACTGGAAAACAAAAAGTGCATTATTTTCAATGTCAAAATTTATTTTATTTTTCTCAGTAACTTGTAACAGATAATTAACAATAAATAAAATAAGGATCTGAAATTACGGGGAGTAAAAGTACAAACCTCCATAAAAGAAAATACTCAACCTCAACATTTGATGTAAGTAAAGTACTTGATTAAAATAACCCCTAAGTGGGGTCACTAAGACAAAACTGAGAAATATCTTGGAGCTTTTTTTCTGATCCACATTCTGGAGACTGAAATGACGCTTATTTAAGATCCTGTAGAGATCTCATCTTTTGATCAGAGTAAGAGAGAGATGAGTTTTTTCTCCTGAGGCCAATATGAGAAAACTGAGACATATTTGAGAAGAATCATGAAATCCCAGGAGTCATAGCTGAGTTTTCTTTGAGCTCTTTCTCTGATCTCATGGTCCAACGTTCAGGAGACTTAAATTAGACTTATTTAAGATCAGTTAGAGATCTCTTGTTTTGATCAGAGTCAGACATAAATGAGATTTTATATGGTTGTTTCTCCTGAGATGAATCTCCTGAGGAGAAAAGGCCTTTGGTCTCACCTTGTGTCTAGGAGAAATGAAGGAAACAACTATGGGATCTCATCTCGGATTTTGCTTTCCTGTGGGTCAGCAGTGCATTACACTCTGAAACGGTGGAAACACATCTTGTTGTTTGCACATACAACAAATGTGTTGTTGTGGTAACTCATGTCCTTGTATTTAGTTTTTTCTCTAAACCAAAGTGACGAGAGGTCCAGACCTGTCATGCGCCGTATATAAAGTAAAAGCTAAATTACTTTAAAATGAGTATGAGTCTGTTTACTGTCGGTGTGCATGACGGCTATCAATGTACTGTGACATTTGATTTAATCTCATTTTTTATATTTTCTTATAATTTACAGACAGGAGGATTATCACCTGACAGCAAACAAACTTCTTCTTCTGTGGGCCGAGGATGAGCTTTTTTCCGTCTGTGAAACTTTGTTTTTGGTCAAACTAAAACTAAATTTCCCTGAAACAAAGAAAAGAGATAAATGAGTAAAGACTTCCTCCTTGCAGGATCCGTGTGGCGCTCTGATGTAATATTGATGACCTCCTCGTCTCCTGACGACCTCCGTTTGGTCGTCTCATGTTTTATCAAATATTCATCAAGCTCTGCGTCCCCTCTCCCTCCTCCCTCAGATCCCATAATGCATCTGTAATGTTGTGTCAGGTGAGGCATGATGGGGGAGGTAGTGATGGAGTGAAGCTCCTGGAGGGATGGAGGAGGATAACTTCTGATCCCAGGCAGCTTCTTCTTCTCTTCCTCTAAACCTGTAACATTTCTGAAACTGTCAGGAGCCCGAAGTCGAGCCCTGAGGAACGCCAAGCTCTGTTCCCTCTTTTCTCTCTCCACCTCCTTCTTTCTCCTTCGTGTCCCCTCTCTTCTATCTCTTTGTTTGCTCACTTTCCAGGTTTTTCCAGGGTTCTTTCCTTCCAGAAGTACTTTCAGCTGGCGCACAGGGCAAACATGCAGCAGCTTATTACGAACCATATTTAGGTTTGTTGTCAGGCAGCGACCTCTAGTGGCAGAAGAAATCAGGTGATGTAGTATAAAGAGCGACAAAGTCCAGGTAAGGAGGTGGTGGGGTGGAGGAGGGATGAGTCAAGTAAACTCAGGAGACCGAGGTTTGAGTCCCGTGTGGAAGAAAATCAAAGGTTACATGTTTGAAGTTAAATAAAGTTTTGTAGACGACTTAACGTAATGTACTTATTTTAACCCAAACCACCATCTTTTCCTAAACCTAACCAAACTACCATTTCACAGTGTTTTCTATGTGTGAAACATCAAATGCGTTTTCATCTTAGTGCGTTATTACCGACACTTTCAGACAGCGTGATGAAGCGTAATTGTTTGACACTAAAGGTAGCCTTCAGCATGTCATGGGTAGCAGACTGAGGACCCAAACGCAGACAGGCAACAGGCAAGGAGGTAGCAGTTCAAAATAAAGTTTATTTAAGCAAACTCAACAGGCTTATGTGGAAGCTCGGGGCAAAAGTCCAAACAAAGCAGAATCCAGAACAGCAATAAATCCAACAAAGAGTAAATTCATTCATTCAAACCTTTATTTAACCAGGATAAAAAAACTCCTTGAGATTAAAAATGTCTTTTACAAGAGTGTCCTGGCAAGTGGCAGCAGCGCAATACATCCAAGGAACACACGGTAATCCAAGAGCTAGGAACAAAGCAAGGCAGAAGACTCAACATAAGACTAAGGAAGTCACAAAGACTGAACAGAACTGAAGCCTTAAGTAGACAGGCAAACAAACAGGGAGGCAAGCACAGCTGAAACACATCAGGTAATCAAACAACAAGAAACACAGCCAAGGACACATGAGAACTGAACACTACAAAATTAAACAGGAAGTAAAGCATATGGGAACACACAAGGACAGAGTTACCAAAGTAAAACAGAAAATGGGGAACAACAGCATGACAGAACAAAACCAGGGCAGGGAACAGAGACAGGACCAAACAAGAAACAGGACCACACAAACATGGAGACATAGGACTAAGACACAGATACCACGAGAGAACAGACAGGGCACAGTGATCAGGGGTAGCAGACAGAAACTAACAACCCAACAGAAAGACAGAGACTAAGATGAAACAGTATACAAGACCAAAATAATAACAAACACTGAAGTACACAGACCAGGAGTAACACAAGATAAGAGACAAGACAGATACTAAGTAAACTTAAACATGCGAAAGAACAAAAGACTAAACTTAGCTACAAAACACGAAACCATAAACATTACAAGATCAAATAAAGCTTACAGAGCCTAAAACCAAACCCATGAAAATAGACTAAACAGGAAAAACATGAACACAAAACCACATTCCTAACACAGCATCCATATGAAACGCCACCATTTGCCACGTCGCAGCAACACAAAGGTAGGTACTAATATTTCTGATGGTTACGGTAAGGGTAGGGGGCTTTGGGGGCTGCCAACACCTTTAACACAAACCTAGGGTCTATAGGGTCCGGTCTGTCAAATAACTACGCTTTATCACTTTTTCTTAAAGCATTGGTATTGGACAATCTGAGATGAGAACGATCTGAAACATCATGTGACTTACGTAACGTGCTGAAGATCCAGTACGCCTGTCACCGGATCAATATGTTGTTTTTGGGACACTTGACAATCGGCCTGTTTAGTCATTTTTGTTGGCCATATTAGCTCTTTCAATGTGCATTTTTCATTTTGCATCTTTCATTGGACATCTAAAAATGTGAAAGTACAAATTACATATTTGTGTGCACAGTGGGAAGCAATATCCAATAAGTATTTTTAATGCAAATTCATAAAGTATTTATTATTGGTCACTTGATAGGCACATGGTCTTGTTATATATCAGCATTAGCAGTAAAAAGAAATACATGTTTTCCACCAGGGCAGTAAGATGTGAAGTTTAGCTGCTGATCTGATCTGAGCATCCTGAGCTGTTACTGTTTCATTACCAATAATATTCATCAGCTTGTTTGTCTCACGAAGGTAACGGCACATTTCTGTACACGTAACAAAGCCATAACAGAGGCTGGAGAAGAACTACATGAAATTACAATCCAACTACATATTTTTTCAAAGTTTAGCTGGCTGATCTGAGCTTCAATGCTGGAAGCTGCGGTTTTCTTGCCAATTAGCGATCAGCTGATTCAAACGAAGTAACATACAAAGCCAAAACAGAGCGCTGGAGAGAGAGAAAGTAACTAAATGAAACTAATCCAACTAACATAACACCACATGCCAAAGCACAGCGCTGGAGAATAAACCAATCCAACTAACAATAAATGTTTTTCTACCAGTCAGTAAAAGTTAAGCTGGCTGATGCTTCCATGCTCTAAGCTAACGTTAGGATTTTATTGCCAATTAACGTTACTGATCAGCTGATTGTCGGTAAAGCCAAACCGCAGGCTGGAGAATAAGTAGGCACCATGAAATTAATCCATATTTCACACCACGGACAGGGGAAACACGGCTCTCTGTGATAAAGCACTCACACAACAGTTGGCATTTGCATCGCTTAAATCTGACAAACAAAGTTCATTACCTGTCCAGCAGAAAACAGACAACTTCAGCTCCGCTTTGAAAACATCTGTCCCACATTAACGTTATAGCCTTCCATCTGGGAAAATCCACAAAATCCGTGATTTTTGCCATCAGCTGTCGGCTCTCGTGCTAAATAACACGTGTGCTCCTTCAGTTGTCCAAATGTCACTTCTCTTCTTACTACTAATAAACCAGAATACTACTCGGGGACTGTATATTACTGTTATTATTATTCCCTCTTCTTCTTCTTTGTATGTATTCAATGTAGTGACGGGCGTCTACTCTACCGGAATTACAAGCAGAAGAAGAACGGTGTGATGATGAAACGCGCTCTGTATGTAGCGCTGTTTGTTAGTTGACGTCTACAGTACAAATATAACGAGAAAATACAGCGACCTCCACAGGAGGGGGTGCCCGCGGTTATGTAGATATAAATGTCTCATTCTAAGGTAATAAAAACATAACGGTTAATTATGTAAGGTCTTTACACACCACTCAAAATATAGTTATGGATCTTATATATTGCATTTCTGTCAATAGAGCCACAGAAATATATTACACTCTGAACCTTTAAATGGATGCCTGTGCATGAATAACATTAAGTACAGCACTGTCGCATTTATCACTTATTTTTCATAATGATGTAAAACTGAGGACATATTTTATACTCCTAATCAGTCATTAGGGCTCAGATTAGCAAACATGTTAGTAGTCAGTCTAAAGCTCAATAAGAAAACTAAGACCTGAAACAAAAGGACAAAGTAAGGAGTCTGTCCCAATGTTTGTTGCATGAACCACAGGGCTAACCACAAGAAAATGTTCCAGTGCAAATGGAAACAAACTGATTTTACAGTAGTTTGCAAAACATTCTTGGTCAGATTCAGTAAATAGTTTCAACAAGATCCTCAGATTTAATCATGATTATAAATGAGGCCTGACATAATTGATTAAAGTCAACATTTAAAATTAAATACCTTTCTCTTGAGCATGTTTGTCGCATGCTTTTCTCCTTTTTTTGTAATATGATCCAGATGTCTTTTGCCTTTTCAGCTCAGAAGCACTTTACTTTTCTCCACACTTCATCCGCTTCACAACAACAACACTTCCTTGTTCTGCCTCCCACGTGACTGAACTAACCAATCAGAAAGTGGCAGAAAGTGGCCTAAGGTAAATGTGAGGCATATTATGATAGCTGTTTTAAAGATGACAACACTTCCTCACACCAAAACAACATAGGTACATGGTTCAGATTATGGGTGGGGGGGGGGGGGGGGGGGGGGGGATTGGAGGGTTCGTAAGATGTAAATGTAAAGATTTAAACATGTAAATAACAACTGTGTTGTTATGTTAACGTAAATATTTACGTTGTCAATATTTTTACCTCAAATATATAAACTTTTACTTTTATAATATAGATAATCTGTTTCGGTAGCACACAGGACACGACTTGTGCGACAGGTTAACTCATAATGAAAAGTCAAATAAGGAAACAGGTTAATGTTACAAGTTCTCCTCATTCCTACAAAGAAGGATTTTGTTTGCACCAGTGATTCTTGCATGAGTCCCAGTGGGGAAGAACGGTGTTTGTTAGACTTTAACACCTTTTAGTATTTTATTGAAGAAAACAGATTCGGGGATACCTGATATTTGTGTCTTCCATCATTAGGTCTCACTTTGCCTTACTTTCTTCTTCTTTCTTGCTGCATCATTCCCTCCCTCTCTCTCTTTTCTCTCTGCCTCCTGTTGTTTTCTTATTTATCACCATCACTAATACCTCTCACATCTCTCCTCATCTCCCCCCTGAGCCTCACCTCCCTCCCTCCTTCACCTGTTCCTGTGTTCTCTCACCTCCATGTTCCCCCGCCTTTCTTCCTCCCCTCATTATCACTGAGCCCTGATGGATGTCAAGGCGAGGCCCGGCTCACCCTCAGCATCATTCTCGCCTCTGTTGCTCTGTGCAGGAAACCCCTCACCTCTCGGCAGGGGTGGCAGTCGAAGTGGCCGTTTGGTTCCCTCCGTGGCTGCCGGCCATCTGCCACCAGCCTCTACCCCCTGCAGGAGCTCGCCACAACCGCCGCCGGAGCCCGGTGATTCCCGACACAGCTGGAACACCAAGGTGCTGAAGGAAGACCTGCTGCTGCATTCAGGACCCACAGGGAAGATCATACATGTGAGATTCCCGCAAGAAAATTAGATACTAAAAGGTGAGAAAAGAAGAAAATAAGCAGCATATCCCAACAACTAGCCTACAGGTACGTCTTACATCTGTTGATATTCACTGTGCCCAGAGTACAAACCCTAATCATTTCTCTGTCCCTCTAACATTTCATTTCAGTCACATGAGGACAAAATGTCCAGAATTCAGTTGCAAGTTATTTCAACAGCTACTGAGTCGTTACAGAAAGTAGAGGGCAGTGTGTTGTATTCAGTTGTGTTCAGTGTGTTGTGTTCAGTTGTGTTCAGTGTGTTGTGTGTTGTGTGCAGTTGTGTTCAGTGTGTTGTGTTCAGTGTGTTGTGTTCATTGTGTTCAGTGTGTTCAGTGTGTTGTGTTCAGTTGTGTTCAATGTGTTGTGTTCCGTGTGTTGTGTTCAGTTGTGTTCAATGTGTTGTGTTCATTGTGTTCAGTGTGTTGTGTTCAGTTGTGTTCACTGTGTTGTGTTCACTGTGTTGTGTGTTCAGTGTGTTGTGTTCAGTGTGTTGTGTTCAGTGTGTTGTGTTCATTGTGTTCAGTTGTGTTCAGTGTTTTCATTGTGTTCAGTGTGTTGTGTTCAGTTGTGTTCAATGTGTTGTGTTCAGTGTGTTGTGTTCAGTGTGTTGTGTTCAGTGTGTATAGTTGTGTTCAGTGTGTTGTGTTCAGTTGTGTTCAGTGTGTACAGTTGTGTTCAGTGTGTTGTGTTCAGCGTGTATAGTTGTGTTCAGGGTGTTGTGTTCAGTGTGTACAGTTGTGTTCAGTGTGTTGTGTTCAGCATGTTGTGTTCAGTGTGTTTAGTGTGTTCAGTGTGTTTAGTTGTGTTCAGTGTGTTGTGTTCAGTGTGTTCAGTTGTATTCAGTGTGTTGTGTTCAGTGTGTTTAGTTGTGTTCAGTGTGTTGTGTGCAGTTGTGTTCAGTGTGTTGTGTTCAGTGTGTTGTGTTCAGTTGTGTTCAGTGTGTTGTGTTCAGTGTGTTGTGTTCATTGTGTTCAGTGTGTTTAGTTGTGTTCAGTGTGTTGTGTGCAGTTGTGTTCAGTGTGTTGTGTTCAGTGTGTTGTGTTCAGTTGTGTTCAGTGTGTTGTGTTCAGTGTGTTGTGTTCATTGTGTTCAGTGTGTTGTGTTCAGTTGTGTTCAATGTGTTGTGTTCCGTGTGTTGTGTTCAGTTGAGTTCAGCATGTTGTGTTCAGTGTGTTGTGTTCAGTGTGTATAGTTGTGTTCAGTGTGTTGTGTTCAGTTGTGTTCAGTGTGTACAGTTGTGTTCAGTGTGTTGTGTTCAGTTGTGTTCAGTGTGTACAGTTGTGTTCAGTGTGTTGTGTTCAGTTGTGTTCAGCATGTTGTGTTCAGTGTGTTTAGTGTGTTCAGTGTGTTGTGTTCAGTGTGTTGTGTTCAGTGTGTATAGTTGTGTTCAGTTGTGTTCAGTGTGTTCAGTGTGTTGTGTTCAATTGTGATCAGTGTGTTGTGTTCAGTTGTGTTGTGTTCAGTTGTGTTCAGTTCAGTGTGTTCCGTGTGTTGTGTTCAGTGTGTTCAGTTGTGTTCAGTGTGTTGTGTTCAGTTGTGTTCAGTGTGTTGTGTTCAGTGTGTTGTGTTCAGTGTGTTTAGTTGTGTTCAGTGTGTTGTGTTCAGTTGAGTTGTGTTCAGTGTGTTGTGTTCAGTTGTGTTCAGTGTGTTCAGTGTGTTGTGTTGAGTTGTGTTCAGTGTGTTGTGTTGAGTTGTGTTCAGTGTGTTGTGTTAAGTTGTGTTTAGTGTGTTGAGTTGTGTTCAGTGTCTTCAGTGTGTTGTGTTGATTTGTGTTCAGTGTGTTCAGTGTGTTGTGTTGAGTTGTGTTCAGTGTGTTGTGTTCAGTGTGTTGTGTTGAGTTGTGTTCAGTGTGTTGTGTTCAGTGTGTTGTGTTGAGTTGTGTTTAGTGTATTGTGTTGAGTTGTGTTCAGTGTGTTGTGTTCAGTGTGTTGTGTTGAGTTGTGTTCAGTGTGTTGAATGTAAATGTAAATGCTCCGTACTTGCATAGCGCCTTTCTAGTCTTTTCGACCACTTAAAGCGCTTTTACATCTGCATTCACCAGTCATACACATTCATACACTGAGCCTAAGTGCTCAAACGGAAACTTACGCTGGCGGAACAGCGGGGTTCAGTATCTTGCCCAAGGACACTTCGACACGCAACCAGGGGGAGCCAGGGATTGAACCACCGACCTTTCGATTAACGGCCAACCCTGAGCTACAGCCGCTGTTGTGTTCAGTGTGTTGTGTTGAGTTGTGTTCAGTGTGTTGTGTTCAGTGTGTTTCTGGACTCAGTCCGGTTTTCTTCTCAGTGTTTTAGTCTCTTTGAGCTGCTGCTGATATGATGATGATGATGATGATGATGATGATGATGATGACGCAGATGACCACACAGTCATTATCATTCACTACACTCCCACAATCCTCTGCTCCAACTCCAATTACCGTGTGATTGTATGCTTGGCATGGAAAACATAATTAACAACCTGCGTCTCTGCCAAGCCAAGCAGCCAGCTCGCTGTTTGTGTAGAACGCCGATCTGAACGCAGGAAAGCAAACACAACAGCAACAACACAAACAGCGCCGTGCATTGGAGTTCAGAGGCAGAGTGGCGGCTCCACGCTCCCGCGAGGCCGCTGCGATTCGCCGTAATGGCGGCGGCGGCTCCACGCTGTTCTCTCTGATGGACCGCAGGCTGTTGAGGGAGGACGCTTTGTGGTGTGGACAAGAGGAATTATGGGAGAGCACGCCAAGAGAGGCCCGGGGGGAATGCCGGGATGTGTGTGTGTTATCAGGTCTCTTTTAAAACACACACTAAAGACACACACGTGTGCTTGTTAGAGTGCATGATGTACATCTCACACACACGCTTGCATATCTGTGTGGTCCAGCCCGATACTGATGACTCCCGACACGTTTCTGCTGTCTCAGTATGAGAAAAGAAAAGTTCCTCGTTTAAACATACGGAAAGTGAGAAGATACCAACTTATCCAGAAAGGTTCCTCATCTGTTTGGTATAATAATCACATTTTATATTAGTGTTATACTAAAGGGTTCCTAGCTTTACTGAGATGTTGATTCGTGTGGTGAGACGAGGGAATCAGCACGTGTATACATTTTAAAGAGCAGAGACACAACACGCTGGGGAAGCTGCCCGCTCGGCTCGTTCTCATTGGCTGCTGCAGGTTTCGGAGGCTCCATGATTTCAAATCGTAAACATCAAACTGTCAGGACTGGCCGAGGTTAGGACCCAAACACAAACGAGCACGATGCAGGTTTTGTGTTTTACGCGGTTTCATGGCAAAAGTCCAAACAAAGGAAGTTTGCAAAATCAAAGTCATAATTCAAAACAGGGTGAACACAAAGACACACAGGGAGCACTCCACAAATGATGAGGAAACAAGGACTGAACAGAGCAGGAGGAGCTAATCAGGACAAACAGGAAATAAGATGGAGACTGAAAACTACAAAATAACACAGGAAGTAAAAACCACGACAACAAACAACGAAGCACCCTCTCTTGGAGGAATCTGTATCTTCTCCCCTCTGGGCGAGGATACAGATTCCTCAAGATAAAAACTAACAGATGCAAATTTTCCTTTGCTCCCACAGCAATTAATGCCCTCAACGGGCAGTGAGCTCAGAAGCATCCGACAGTGTTGACGCTACCATTTCAGCTTTCTGCGTACTTTTAGACGAACAAATAGATATAGTACACGGTAACGGCTGTCTTTGTGAATGTCTCATGTATGTTTGCTTGTGTTTCTCTTCTTTAATCCCACTGCAAATCAAATAAAGACTGAATTGAATTGAGCGAGAATCCAACAGAACACTTTAGAACACTTGCATTACAAGCAGCTGGGAACACAACAAGAACACCGCGGTGACAAACACTACACACACCGGGGATGGCATAAATGAGGATAAACAGGAAAATACGGACACACAAAACCCTAACACAAACATTTTTGATCTAGTCAGCGACCATCAGATCCTGTCGGTAAAGGACTCGTACTACAGGACCATTTGGTTTGGGATGATTATCTGTTCAGACCAGGAACACGATTGTCAGGAGGCTGAATTTGAGCCCAAATGGGCCCAGTTATCCTCCAGCGTGCGGCCGACTTTACCAGAACCAAACTATTCTAACCGCTAAAGGAACTAATCTGAAGTAATGTGTCCAAATATTACATGTTCAGACAAACTAATGTGGACAGAGATCATCACACACGTCATGTCATGTATGAGTATTTTCATGCTTTTACTTTAAAACCATTTTATATTTAAGTGGGTTAAATTCTCTTCACATCATCTTCATGCACACAGTCACAAATGTCAAGACGTGTTAGTACAAACGAACGAAACAGAGAAACGTGTTCAGTAACTGCTGCAGAGACACATGGACATCACCACTGTGTGTATCTCAGCAGCAGAACGAGGAAACAACGGACGAGTGTGCGACCAGCGTTTGTGTGCATCCTGTAGATTCAGCAGAAAGAGGCTGCAGCTTCTCTTCTTTTTATTTATCGGGTGGCAGCGAGTCGCTGCTGCTTATTTACAGCAGATTGTTTCTCCAGATGTTTTAGAGGGAGAGAAATCCCCAAACACACACACAGTCCTCTCTTTGTCCAGATGGAAGTCATTCTTTATAAGACTCCGTAATCCTTCTCTCTCTCTGTGAGAGGAAATAGAGGGAGGGTGGAAGTGAAGCGTCTCCTCCTCCTCGTGTCACTGATGTTCTCCAGTTGTGTAGACATGTTTTCAGAGGCTTCGAGATGTTTCCACTGAAGGTTTGAAAGAAAGGGACAGGTATCAGAGCAAAAAAGGGCTGAGGGTACCAGCTGTTTGTGGACCGAGAATCTTAACTCAAGGTCCACTTACCAGCTTTTCCCAGGACCTTCTGCCACACTGCACCTCACGGTCAGCACATTAAGCTGTCGGCTCTAATCTGACAGATCTGGACGTTGTCTTCCTGACATAGTGCAGATTCACCTTCTCTCCCTGTTTTAATGATTCTGCACCTGCAACATTTTTGTGTCTTTGACGCAACGTGCCTGTTCTCCTTTAAGAAAATAAATCAGTATTATACATTTTTTGTTTCATTAATTCGTATTCGAATAATAATTCGAAGGGCCACTGAGTCTGAAGGAATCATCGTTGGTTTCCCTTCAGTATAAAAGGTGAACGTCGGCTCACCTGTGTTTTGGACCTGAGGCGTTGCTGCTGTTAGCGTCAGCTGGATCTGGGAGAGCGCGACACGTTGAACACGGTGAAGCGTTCCTTCAGATTCACGCCGTGTTGAAGGAAACGTCACGTTGGAGCTGCTTCCAGGACCCTCTTCTTCATGCTTTGTTGACGGAACACACGAGGTGACGTTAGGTCGGAGCAGAAGCTGCTGGCAGATCAGAGACACTTTGATGGACTGTAAGATGCTCACTGCAGTTCTGTCAGGAGCTGAGATATGCAGGAAGTTAGGAACCGAGAATCTAAACGCACGGGTCTTAACGAGTCCACAGGTCTTGAAAATTTGGTTCTCGATACCAAACCGTAACGGTGGGAATGTCACAGAAGGCTGCTAAAATGCACCGAATCCAGTGATACGAATCTCACTCTAAGCTAAACTGAACAGTTTGCAGCCCTGCTGACTATGTTATTTTGGATTTTTGCATCTCTTGCCGAACAGCAAACGGACTTTCTCAATAAAGATAATCACAGAGTTTCCTGAACTGAACACTGACAGCTTATGAGGAGCTATTGTTTTAAACTGTTCAAAGAACAAGTCACAACTTTGATATCCAATTTGTGTAAAGAAGAGAAAAATTAAAGAGGAACTAAACTACAGCGTGCATAACAAAGAGATTTCATAATATTCCCAGAGCTCTGATTGGAAAAACATCCACCTCTGTGAAGTTTCCTGAGAGACTTCCTGTGAAAACAAGAGCTGGTTTTTAAGCTGAACTACAATAGGGAAGCTTTGTTCAGACGCTTTGTATCGCTGCTCCTCTCAGTCAGTGTGGGCGAGAGGGAGAAAAATAACAACACCCTCCCAAAAAAAACAGAAAAAGGAAATGGCAGCTTGATGAAAAGCCAAACTAGTCCCAGGACGATACGTTCTTCTTCACTCCACAATATTAAAAACTCCCACACGTTTCAGGAGGAGGGCAGAATTAGCCTTGCCGGGACGCGCTGTGAGCTGCCGTAATGACTCATTTGTTTCATCCTGATGGATGGCTCTCCGGACGGAACAGGACTCCATTTTAAGAAAAGCTACAGACGGCAATGAAAGGTGGCGGGCGAAGGACGACTCTCTGATCACGGAGAACGTCTTTGGCTCGCCGCTTCAAAGTGAGTCGGACCGCCGGGGTCGCTCCGAGGGGCGGCGAGGAAGAAATAAAACAACGATGCCAACACACACACTTTAAACTGCTGTTTAACAGCGTGCAGGTGGTGCTGATGAAAAATCAGATGTTTGTGATCAGTGTGAAGAGCAGTTTGTTTTCAGCCGGACCATCATCAGGTGATCATCAGGTGATCATCAGGTGATCATCAGGTGACGTTCACTGTCGCCAGAACTAGAGGTCCCCACAGGTTAACATTTTCATGCATAAATTAATAAATCACGAAGTAATATTGTTTTTTTAACATTTAAACAAGTGAAAAAAAATGTACCTATAAACTTGAAAATGTTTGATGCCACAGAGGCGTTACCTTTGTGTTTTCACTGCAAGTGCCATTGTTGCAGGGATAGTATCTTACCAAATGTAAATGTAAATGCTCCGTACTTGTATAGCGCCTTTCTAGTCTTTTCGACCACTCAAAGCGCTTTTACACTACATCTGCATTCACCAGTCACACACATTCATACACTGAGCCTAAGTGCTCAAACGGAAACTAACATTCACACTCACTCATACACTGGCGGAACAGCCGCCAGGGGCAATTCGGGGTTCAGTATCTTGCCCAAGGACACTTCAACACACAACCAGGGGGGAGCCGGGGATTGAACCGCCGACCTTCCGATTAACGGCCAACCTGCTCTACCTGCTCCTGTTTAAACATGTGTCCCCTGCAGAGGACATCATGCATCAACGCCACCATCAACAGCATCAAAAAGGATTTAATGGAAATCAATATAGATCAACAAAACTATGTGTTTAAAACCTTTACTAGAAACTAGGGCTGTCAAAGGATTATTTTTATTTTATAAAAAATTTCTTTTTCTTGGGATTCTATTATTATATATCTTAACTGTTTTAAGTCTTTTCACTCACCGAACAAAGTGTACAAGAAATATATCATTAAAATCTGGATTAAAGTATTTGTAACTTATTTAGTTGAAAAATAGTATTTTTACCCGTCTGTTTTCTGAGAATAAAAAGGATTTTACAGTTTTTGCTGAGGAACTCCTCTTCCCTCCCTTATTTTGAATTTATGATGCGGTAAATCAGAACAACAGAGATGTAAAAGATAATAATGATTGGGACAAATATCTGTCCACTGTAGCAGGCGTCATGCATGAAGGACAGATCTGAAGCAGACCTGTGGAAAACCAGTGGTGGAAAGTAACTAAGTACATTTATAGTACTTAAGAACAAATTTGAGGTACTTGTACTTTATGTGAGTATTTCTATTTTATGCATCTTTTTCTCCTGCACTACATCTTGGAGGTAATTCTGTACTTTTTACTGCACCTCATGCAGTTACTTTATAGATTACAGTTGTTCATCCCCTTCCTGTCCAGTGGAAACCCCGTATCTCCAGGAGTTCGGCGATCACCTGCAGGATGAGGAGTTCCTTTATGAGCCGAGAGAATCCTCCTCCTCCTCCTCCTTCAGCTAAATAAAATCTATAACCCAACCTGGATCAGCTGGAAAATACATCGTCACAAAGCTGAAAACAGGCTGTTTGTCTAAACACATGAGGATCTTATAGACCATGATGCATTGCTGCAGATTAAACTACCCAATAGGATATAAAGGAGTTGCAGCAGTGAAATGCAGTATCTACGCCACACACAGCAGGAATATTAATGCAGACACACATCAGATGTAATAGAGGACATTTTACTGCAAAAGGCCTACTGTAAGTCATTTAGCTGACAATACTTTTACTGAGGTAAGGTTTAGAAAGTTTCATGGATAACTGAATAATCAGATAAAATCCTGGTTGAATACTTTTTTCCCCGATGAAGACGTTCGAACTAAATGAAAGTGTCCAACATGGGATTCTTGCGCATGAACAGCTCTGTAGATTCTCATTAGCTGCCAGCTTCAAACAGCCTCCCACGAACAGACGAATCTCTGGCTGCTTGTTCCTCCTCAGGTTAATATCTCCTCCGTGAAAGATCTCCCAGGAGCCTCCTGGTGCTCCACAGAGATCCTCCCTGCTTCCCACGTTCCTCTCTGGGCTGCTGGAGCTCCGAGAGACCAGCTGCTGCTGGTGAAGGATGACACTGAACCCAACAGGCCACCGTACTGACACCATCTGTGGGAGGTGAGCCGGCCTGAAGATCACTGCTGCTTTTAAAAGTCCAGATAAAGTGGAATAGTTGTATTTGTGTTTGCTACGGAAACACATCTGCAAATGTTGGCAGAGTTCTGCATTTATTTGACAGAATGGAGTTTGTTATCCAGCCGATCAAATCATCAATCGGGATCCACTTCATCATCCGACTGTACGAACACGTACAAGGAATTTGACTCCGGTTTAGTTGCTCTCAGTGTTTTACACTATATATATAAGCAACAATGACCAACAACATACAAGACACAAGTTTCTGTAAATTACAAACAAACACAAATAGTGCAAATGAATAAATACTGAATCATAAATACCTGTATTTGGGACAGGCCTTTACTTCCTTCACCATTTCTTCACTATAAATCTGAATGAATTAGACTTTGGTGCTCGTTGTTTCAATAAAATGACCTAAACGACTGAATTCTGCAGAATCTAACGATGTGCTGCACATCCACATGGACAAAGGTTTGAGCATTTATATTTGTATGTTTGATCTAAGCAGCTGATCCCGGTTCAGAGGATTAATACTTTTTTTTTTCTTTTTTTTTTTAGATTTTTATTTATTTGCACAGTTAAAATTACATAGAGTTGACAAAAAAATAACAAATAATATAACGTTCAGGGAGAGGCAGAAAACCCAAATGGGCTTATTTAACGCCTGTAGTAGTAATCACAGTAAAAAATAAAATAAAATACATCAAGAGAACTTCTTTAAAAACCAGACCAGGCTTCTAATTGAGACCTGAGTTTATTTGTCAGAACATGAAGCCACATGAGGCCAGTAAAAGGGACAGGCAGCTAACTGTGACTATTTTACGGAAAACGTTGATTCTGCGTGTATAGGAGACGCCCTGTGGTGACCGGAAACGCTAGTAGCGCTTCTGTTCGCAAACTAGCTAGCTAGCTAGCGAAGTTTGGCGTTGACAGCCCCCCCTTAAACTAACCTTAACCATCACAGAGGTGTGTGCCTAAACCTAAGTCAGTACATGCATGTCGACCGGCCGATGTGCTAGCAGGTAGGATTAGCCTTCTTTATGTTGCAACGCAAAAGCAAACTGCAGCATATCATACACACGCAAAATCGACATTTTATTAGCCACAGTTTTGTCAAAGCGTGTCTATGTGAGGCCTCAGATGAGAACGGGTTGGGATACCAGTACACCAGCAGCACATGATCCCAGTGTCAGTATTTACACTGACACACAACATTTGCTTTCCTTTTACAAACACAACCAATCAAAATGCTTCACTTATTGAGGCATTTTGTGTGTGGAGTTTGGCAAAAAGGAGACACGGTGGGCCGTTGAAAAAAAAACTAAGCGGCGTCTTTATCCATTAAATCGTCTGTGACAACAGCACACATTAGCTTCATGCTAACGCCGCCATTTTAGCCGACCTACAAACACGAACGCACGTCACGTTCTGAACGTTAGCTTGTTGAATGAGCCACAAACTGAACAAACATTGAACGGGGGAAAGTGCCCTGCTGACGTCAGACAGAGAACTGACAGATTTTAGCTTTAACTTTAGCTGCTGTTTGGAAGCATCGGTTACAGATTCATTTACATCTTTTCAACACCTGGTTAGAACGAGTCTCAATCCTCCTCGATGAAATGCTTCTTGGATCTAATTACACTCTTTGCTCCTTTCTGTCTGCTTCTCTTCTGTAAAGTGTTGTTTTATTTAAGGAACAGCTGTAAATGAGATTCAGCCACAGACCACAGAAAGGCACACAGCTGCTGAACATTAGCGTTGGCGGTTTATGGTCGGACAGTTAACGTGCTGCATGTTGTGGAGGTACAGAATAATTCAGACTGACTGCTTTACAGTGAAGGTGACGGCGTGTGGAGCATGTGGGCAGCAGATGATTCAGCTTCATTACAGCAGAAAACCTGAACACAACCAGCAGCTCCGCTCAGTCTGCACAGCTTTGACTTGAGTGTCAGTTTGAATCCCCGACGACTCCGATCACTAAATCTCGCTGGCCTGCGCACACGTCTGCACTTGTTCTCTAAAACAAAGTGACTTTTCTTGCTTTTTTAAATAGCTTCTTGGGAACAATCAGATCCTGATGTCACTTCCTGCAGCTGGTTTTATTTAGTGCTGAGCTGTCAAAGATTAAATTAAGACACATTTCAGTGTCTCCCTCATAGAGGGTATAACAGCAGTTAGCGTAGCCGGTGTGACGTCACACGTTGGGTTTGTGGACTACAGTTCTGAAGCCTCCAGTTTGGCATTTTGGCCGTCGCCATCTTGTTTTTTGTAACCATACGTGACCATATTTGGATGAGAGGGTGGAGCTAGCTAGCTTGGTTAGCAAGGTGAATCTGTACTTCACGTTAGCTGTGATGTTAGCTGGGATGCTAATTTTGGCTAGCGACAAACAGGCTAAAAACAAAACGTACTTACTGAAAAATGACGCTGGTTAAACGTACACAGAGCAGCAGATACGACTCGCCTCTATCTTGACTGACAGGTTGTCAATCAGCTTGTAGCCCCGCCCTAAAGCCTCCCCTGCTTCCTGGAGAGGACGCAGGTTTAAGTCGCCCCCTGCTGGCTGCTAGAGAGGACGCAGGTTTAAGGCGCCCCCTGCTGGCCGCTGGAGAGGACGCAGGTTTAAGGCGCCCCCTGCTGGCTGCTGGAGAGGACGCAGGTTTAAGTCGCCCCCTGCTGGCTGCTAGAGAGGACGCAGGTTTAAGGCGCCCCCTGCTAGCTGCTAGAGAGGACGCAGGTTTAAGGCGCCCCCTGCTGGCTGCTAGAGAGGACGCAGGTTTAAGTCGCCCCCTGCTGGCCGCTGGAGAGGACGCAGGTTTAAGGCGCCCCCTGCTGGCCGCTGGAGAGGACGCAGGTTTAAGTCGCCCCCTGCTGGCTGCTAGAGAGGACGCAGGTTTAAGTCGCCCCCTGCTGGCTGCTAGAGAGGACGCAGGTTTAAGGCTCTGCTTGGTCCACAGGCTTCTTGTCCCTTTTGACGTTGGATCAAAGCACCAGATATGTTATTAGACATGTTTTGTTCTGGTGATTCAACAAGGACAGTTTCGTGTCCATCTCCAACAATGACCACGTTAAAAATAAATAGGTCAGTCACTGCTCGGACCAACTGAAACAACTCCTCAAGTCTCTTCCACCTTCTGCCAGAAATGTCAAATCGCCCCATCACCTTCCTGCAGATGTGACCGCTCCTGCAGCTCCGAGGTTGAAATCTTGCAGAGGAAGCGACAGTGACGGTGAGGCAGACAGACGGCGTCCTGCGTGACATCATAAGCGGACGGAGCTGGAAGGAAGTTTCAGGTCCTGACAGCTGAGGATCCATTACTCAGAGACCACCACAGTCCAGGTGGACCGCATGAAGGAAACAGCTCCAGTGCTGCTCAGTACCACTTTATCATCATTTAATCCTGCGTGACACACACACACAACCCTGTTTCACCATCTTTGTGGGAACCGGTTATGGGCACGATGCATTCCCTAACCATCTCAACTACTACAGTGTGTTGTTTTAAAGTAACGTCAGCTTGATGTTAGATGCACAAAACCCCCCTCACACTGGATATTAAATTAGAAAGGTCTGCATGCAATATAAACTGTTGTTTATGGTCACAATACAAAGAAACAGCACAACCCAGACGACTGCAGCGTCAACAAGCACTGTTTCAGTACAGGATTTAATCAGAATGATTGATCACAGCACATTTGATCATCAGTCTGTCCCACACACGTAAAACTGATCAGCAACATATTAATACAGCTGAGGAGGCCTTTCATAAATTTAAAGTTATCAGATAAGGATTCGTTCATTTAGTATGTCGGAGGTCGCAGACTCTGGAGCAACTAGAGGTTAAGTGTGGAAGTATTACCAAATTACTTGTGTTTTACGATTGCAAAATACTCTTATTACTACTTGTATTCACCTCAGACACATGCAATCATCCTGTTTGCTGTCAGGTTTGTTTTTATGATCTTTGACAGGTGAAAACTGTAAAAAAAAAAAAAAAAACTTTTCTAAACATTTCTGCAGCTTTTAAATTCGATCATCAGGCGACTTAAACCTGCGTCCTCTCCAGCGGCCAGCAGGGGGCGCCTTAAACCTGCGTCCCCTCTAGCAGCCAGCAGTGGGCGTCTTAAACCTGCGTCCTCTCTAGCAGCCAGCAGGGGGCGCCTTAAACCTGCGTCCCCTCTAGCAGCCAGCAGTGGGCGACTTAAACCTGCGTCCTCTCCGGCAGCCAGCAGGGGGCGACTTAAACCTGCGTCCTCTCTAGCAGCCAGCAGGGGGCGCCTTAAACCTGCGTCCTCTCCAGCAGCCAGCAGGGGCGACTTAAACCTGCGTCCTCTCTAGCAGCCAGCAGGGGGCGACTTAAACCTGCGTCCTCTCTAGCAGCCAGCAGGGGGCGCCTTAAACCTGCGTCCTCTCCGGCAGCCAGCAGGGGGCGACTTAAACCTGCGTCCTCTCTAGCAGCCAGCAGGGGGCGCCTTAAACCTGCGTCCTCTCCAGCAGCCAGCAGGGGCGACTTAAACCTGCGTCCTCTCTAGCAGCCAGCAGGGGGCGACTTAAACCTGCGTCCTCTCTAGCAGCCAGCAGGGGGCGACTTAAACCTGCGTCCTCTCTAGCAGCCAGCAGGGGGCGACTCCAGCGGCTGCAGAAAGAAGTGTGATTGTATAGAAGTCTGTGAGAAAATGTTTCTACTTGTCAGCTGATTTATTCCCTCAGTAAACACTTTCCTGATGAGTTTCTGGTCTCAGTCGCTAGTTTCAAGTCTTCTTCAACACAGCATGATGTTTATTTAGTAAATTATGGTCCCATTTAGAGGAACAGAGACCAGGAAGCAGGGGAGGCTTTAGGGCGGGGCTACAAGCTGATTGACAACCTGTCAATCAGGATAGAGGCGACTCGTATCTGCTGCTCTGTGTACGTTTAACATTTATCAGGAGTCGGCTGCTCATTTTTCAGGAAGTACGTTTTGTTTGTAGCCTGTTTGTCGCTAGCTAAAATTAGCATCCCAGCTAATATCACAGCTAACGTGAAGTACAGATGCACCTTGCTAACCAAGCTAGCTAGCTCCTCCCTCTCATCCAAATATGGTCACGTCTGGTTACAAAAAACAAGATGGCGACGGCCAAACTGGAGGCTTCAAAACGGTAGTCCACAAACCAACGTGTGGCGTCACAGCGGCTACGCTAACTTCTGCTGTTATACCCTCTATGAGGGAGACGCTGAAATGTGTCTTAATGTCATCTTTGACAGCTCAGCACTAAATAAAACCAGCTGCAGGAAGTGACATCAGGATCTGATTGTTCCCAAGAAGCTTTTTAAAAAAACAAGAAAAGTCACTTTGTTTTAGAGAACAAGTGCAGACGTGTGCGGAGGAGGTATAAAGCAGCATAAAAAGCATAAAATGGAAGTACAAGTACCTCAAAATATAAAGTACCAGCTGATCAGTGACCTCCTGAACACCAATAATTTTCTTAATGAGAGAAAAGATGAGGATAGATTCAGAGGAAGGCCTCCTGTCTGGGTTGACCTCTGGCTGCCAAACCCCTGAATCCGTTTAGCAGCTGATTTTATCTGCAGACACAACGCGGACTCTCTAACAGAGAGAAAATCCTGGAGGCGGATCCACTCGATCAGAACAAGATCAGAACCAGATCTCCACGACCATGACGTCCAAACTCTCACCGGGGTTTCAGACGCTTGTTAATTAATTGTCTCTGCACTAACATCTGTCGTCTCTGGAGTCCCGCGGCGCGCCGCTGCGATTCAACATTTCTACATGACTCCTTACAGCAGCCGCGTTTTAATGATGAAGCATATGGAATACAGCCGAGCAGAAGAAGTACATTCAGGCTGCGACGGCTCTCAGCTGTGACGGAGCTGCACTCATCACAAGAACAACGAAGGGGACTTTTTTTTTTTTATGTGGCGAATTTAGATGGACAGTCAGAGTGAACATGATCTTTGAACTTATATCTAAAAATAAACATACACGGAAGCGGCGAGCCATGTGAATTCAAACAGGGACGCACGTTTCTGTGGGAGGTGTTTGGTTCTGCTCCCTCTAAGGTGGAGCAGAATGAGGCTGTGACGGGTGGAAAACAGCAAAGTAATCTAGAGACACACAACATGAAGACAATACGTGCACCGGGGGGGTGAGGACAACAAGGCCCAGGTGAAGACAGTCGGGAATGAGGTACACAGGAAGTAAAACAAGACCACGACATTGGAAGCAGGAAAACAGGAAACACTAACAACGCAACAGAGCCGTGACAGCGCTGACGTACGGGACACCTACAGAAGTTTTAGAGCTCGTCCATGTTTGGAGTTTGGATTTGAAGTCCAGTGAAAAACCTTAAATGGAACCAAAGTCAGCAACAAACTGCCAAAGTTAAAAAGTTTACATTATTTCTCTGTTTTTCTGACCTAAACTTTGTCTTTACTTTGTTTAGTTCTTCTGCAGCAGTGGAAGGGAAGTGGACACATTCGAACAGCCTGTTAACACACCCTATATATATTTTATATAATATTAATGAAGGCAGACGGAGCAGCTGGTCATCGGTTGAACCTACAGTGAAATAATGAACAAAACTTCTGTCCTTGGCTGTCCTGCCACGATTGCTTTATCCATCAAGACAGCCCGGGGTCAGGGCGGGGTCTGGCCGCAGCGTAGCAGGTGGCGACCGCTGTTTTTACGAAGAGGAGAGCACCATGTGACGTTAGGGGGGTGCTAACTTAGCCGGGGAGAGACGGGCAGGGATCAGCTGGTAGTGGGTGGGATTTGAACATGTTTTGTGTGTGTAGCATGAAGGAACTACAACTTTAGTTTTGTTATGCAGCCTTGTGCTGAATATTTATTATATTTCACCTATTTAACCAAGAATGGATTATGGTACTTTTCTCTTTCTGGATGTGGGTTAGAAATTATAGTCTCGATTGCATGTGCTTCATTTATTTGTAGTATTTATTTAGACAATGTTTCAGTTCTTCAAATATATATATATATATATATTCTTAGTGTTTGGGTCTCTATGTACAAGCTTCAGATAAAAAGGTGTCCCTTTTTCTAATGATTGTACTTGTATTTGAATGTTTTGTGAGAAAAACTAAACTGAGCTGAGCTTGGCATCCTGCAGCCACAAAGACTAAAACTAATAAAAGCTAAACTAAATTTATCAAACTCACCTTAAAAACTTATTAAAACTAAACTGGAATTGAAAACAAAAAGTCAAAACGAAATAAAAACTAATGAAAAATAACCTTGACCAGGGGACATCTCGTGATCCGCTGTTAAACTTTTTTAAATGGATCATATCTGCACATCCACACACTCTGGGCCCGGACATTCAACTTTTATGTGGAAAACTAAATTATTATTCTATAAGATCAGTATTTTTATTGCTCTTATCTGGGGGCCGGGGGCCCGGCAGCAGTGTGGTCCAGACATCCTTCTCGTTCGCAGGCCTGATGACATGTATGATCTCTCCAGTTCTGGGTCTCCAACCTCCAAAGGAAGGCGCCAAGAGGATCCTAATCAGATGCCGGACCACCTGAACCGGATCCCTTCGACCCGGTGTGTCGTCCTAACACGTGTGGAGAGAATCTTAAATAAAGTAGAGGCGCGTTTGTGTTCGGGGCCGTCGCGCTGCAGGAGGAGCAGGACCTGCTGGAGATCGATCGCTCTGGATTCCTGAGAACACGTGAACTCCTCCTGCTCGTCCTACATCTGTGTTCCTGCAGGAGACGCCTGCAGAGGCTCAACCACCTTCGCTGGCAGCGAGGCCCGGCCCACGTCCCCGAGTGAGTGCGACTTCCTGTGGTCTCGTTATGTTTGCCCCGTTTCCCTCCAGCGAACATCAGATGTAACAAAACCAGAGGACAAAATAAGAGCATTACTTTTTAAAGAGGTGTCCTGAAGATGGGAGACGGTGATGCGCGCTGACAGCGGCTGCTAATTGGAGTAAATTAATTTACCTCGGGCGCCGATGTTCGCACAAAGCGGCGCTCGCCGCGTGAATAAGTGATGATCGGCAGCGGCAGTATAAGCCCCGACTTTTTGAATCATTTAACGCCGCAATCTGCTAATTAGCAGGGAGAAAAGCCCGCTTTCAGCCACAATTAAGACAGGCCTCTGTCAGTCAGGGGGGGGTGGAGAGGGAGCGCTTCATTTATTCATCCTCTGAGCAGATGCTGAGTGCAGCAGGGGTTTGGATGGAGGGATGCAGGGATGGAGAGGGGGAGCTGAGGGATCTGAAGGGCTTGGATAGGGAAGGAAGGGAGGGGGGGGGGGCTTTGGCGTGTGGTTGTAGAAGAAGTTTTCCTCCCCTCCACCGCCTCTCCCCTCTTCTTCTTCTTGTTCTGTGAGCCTCAGAGGAAGGCGCCACCAACCAACACAAAGGCGAAACAAAAGACCCGATGTGTGTGTGTGTGTGGGGAAGGGGGGGGGGTTAGAGGAAGGTGGTGTTAGCGCTTTAGCATCTAGCAACACACATACACACGGGGAGCGTTCCTGTTTCACACGCCGAGTGTTAACCAGTCGTACAGCCCAAGGTCAAACACGGCGCTGCAGGTTCCCCAGGTCATAACGCCCCCCCCCACCCAGCGGCCCACCCTGGCACGGAGTCAACTGAGCGTGCTGGTGGTGGAGCGCTCTTTAAAGCTGCTGCTCAGCTCTTTGTGTGAACCTGCAGTCCGAATGTTTCAGTCAGCGCCGGATACTTCAGGTCCTGACCACACTTTGACGCCACATTCAGCTCCTGTCGATGTCGTGACGTTTTCTGGGTGTCAGTTTTCAGACTGAGGTCTTTGTTTTTTCTGCGGCTCAGAAACGGCCTGCAGCACGGCTCGTGCAGCGTCACAGCTCGCCACGGCAATGTGTGGTGCAGAGGTACATGTAGAGGTAAATGTGGAATGCATGGATTAATGCACACAGAGGGGAAGGGTGACGATGGAAGAAGGGTGCCGTCTGATAGGCCGGTCTGAGAGCGGGCGGAGGATCCGTCGAGCCCCCCAGACGGTACCTAGATGAGACATGAGAGCTGTGCCCTGATTGAGTAGGGAGGGATGACGGGAAGAGAGGATGAGCGGATGTGTGTTGGGATGAAGAGAAAAGAAAGGGAGGGAGGGGTCGAGTAATCTGAAACTGGCTGAGCAGAGCGGGTCTCCGTAGCCTTGACAGGTGATTGGAGGCGTGGTTGAGGCGTGACCCCGCTCCCGAACCTAAATTGGCAAATTAACTTCAACGTCATTTGCCTCCTCAGCCAATAGAAACACTGCTCTGTTCCATCAGTTATTATTCTAGCGTCTGGACGCTGTCCCCCCTGCTGAGAGGACCTCTGTACTTTTACTGAAGTAAAGTTTTGAATGCGTGAGTATTTTGTACATTGTAGGATTATTGTAAGTCGAGGATCTCATCATGTCTTCACGTCAGGGTAAACAGACACTGAGCGAACTTTTGTGTCAGAATAATTCAACAGATGAGAAAAACTGCACGATAATAAAAACACAGCGTCTTTCCTGAAGCTGCGTGAGGCCACGTCATTTTGCGGGGACGAGGTGAATCCGGCTGATTTAGCGTCGCGTGACTGTCGGTTCTGCAACATTAAAGCACAAACTGAACATTTAAAAGAGGAGGACGGCAGTAAAACCCGGATACACGAGGTGACAAACACCTCGACACAAACGCTGCCGCAAATAAAACCCGTCTGCCGACACATAAATCTGCGTACAGTGGATCACAGCGAGGGTTCAGGGATCTCCTCCCGACACCGCCTCGCTCTCATTACGACACGGAGCGTCGTCTTCGCCGCGACCCGGTCAATTTATTCACGCTCAGGCCCGGGGAGTCCTGCCCCGGACATCCGGCGCCGAGCGTTATGGCTGCTTAGCACCTCTGACTTGGAAATGAGAGGCGGCCCAAGGTAATGAATATGTTAAAACTGGAAGCCCCGAGGATTTATGTCCGACACAGAGCTGTGAGGGCGAGCTGATGTTTATGCAGAGAGCAGGAAACGCAGGTTTGTTGGCTGCAGGTGATTTATTAGCACTGTAAACAGAAGTAAAAGTCCTGCGTTCAAAATATCAGGCAAAAGTATTTCAGTTTCATCACTCCTGGATGTTGCTGCTGTTGGATTCTGAACTGTTTTATTCAGCGTTAATCTGATTTACTTTCTGGATTTAGATCTTTTTAAAAAAAAATGGTTGCAAAGGCCAAAGTCAGACCTGCAGTCTAAACCTTCCTTTAAAATAAACGTTGGCAGAGCTGCTACCAAACTCTTTGAAAACACAAACGCAGCCCTGTTTTGTGTTTCTGTGACGAGACCACAGATTTCCATTTTGGTCTTTGGGGGGTCAAAGTCAGGTGGAGAACTGGTTCACTCAGCTGGACGTTTACGCGCACACACCATCAACACGATGCCTTTAAATGATTTATTAACGGAAATGAAAGACGGCACCCGCTCAGGAGGAGGGGAGGGCGGGGCGCAGAATACCAGAGCGAAAAAGGAAGAGAGGTTTATTGTGAAGGAAACATTAATGGGTACCGTGACACAGGTGTCCCGAATCATGATAGGGTCAACTGCTAAAGTCTGCCAAAAGGTGACGGACGTGGTTCCTCCCTCGGTCGACTGACTGACGCAGCTTGCTGATGATGCAGTTGTCCATTTGTTCGCTAACCCGAGGTCGAGAATAACTTTGTTTTGTTTTATTGCAGACATTTGTTCACACACGGACAGGTGGTGAACAATAACCTTCTCTGGACACTTAGGCCCGTGTCCACCAAAGCGTTTTTTACCAGCTGAAAATGCCAGCTGCTCTTCTGAAAACGCCCAGCAGGTAGCGCTAACGGGCGTTTTCAGAAGAGCAGCTGGCGTCAGAAAAAAAAAACGCTTTTGTGGACACGGGTCCCTTAGTGAATATCTGTAAATCTAGGAAGGATTCTGCAGATTTTACGCTGGGATTTGATGTGTTCACACGTTGGATACTGTATCTCAATAAACACGCTATGTTCAGTCTTCGTCACACCTGAATCTGGCCCACAATAATTCTTAACCAGGAATCAGGAGAGCCAGATGTGGCACGATCGAGGCGTCGTCCTGAAACTAAATAACTCTCACAGAAATGTGCGTTTAAAAGTTTAAAATACTCTCGAGATCGATCATGTAGACTTCTGTCTGAACCTGATCAGCATTTTGTTTCCCAACACGTAACGTACGTATGAAAAAAAGACTTAAACAACCATCAAATCAGTTGCCAGCTAATTGTTTTTTTATTTAAACTTTATTTAACCAGGTGAGTCAAATTATTTTTCACAGCCTGGAAAGAGGAGGACATCGTCATGAAGAGAGGGACACACGGGAATGAAAGGGGTATGAAAAATTAGATCATATATATATAACCTTTGACCTAAGAAGTCACAGAGTCACCACGGGTTCAGATAAACAACAACAACAAAATCCTTTACATTTTACAGCTCACAAACTAAACAGCAATATTTGGCTAAGCAGCTGACAGTGATCTCTTCCATTATTCTAGGTTTTAAATAATTTAAAGAGGATCAGTCCAGGATCAGGGGCCCCAGTTCACCAGGCTTGATTTACCAGCCGCCTGTGTGACCTGAGATTGTGACGCTTTGCAAAGTGAAACACTTCCAGTTTAGGTGAGTCGAAAGTTTATTAAACCCTCTCAGAAACGTTATCCAGATTCTGTTGATTACTAAAAATTGGGCTAAAATTCAAATCCACTTAGATTTGTGTCAAAATTCTGTTTTATCTTTAAATGATTAAACTGTCACATCATGCAACAAGGAGTTACACGCCACAGCGGACAATACGGACTGTTTCTTATGTAATGCTGGATCTAACAACAACAAACACTCATGGTGGTGTTTATAACCCAGTAACATGTTTTTATCCTCATCTAACTTCATGTTGAATCATCTCAGTTTTAACATCCAACATGGGTGGTGATGGTGCAGTGGATGAGACACATGCCTTTGGTGTGAGAGACCCGGGTTCAATCCCTACTGTGAGACGTCCACTGTTGTGTTGCTGAGCAAGAGACTTAACCCCTCGTTGCTCCAGAGGCGTGTCACCTCTGAAATATATAGCAATGGTAAGTCGCTTTGGATAAAAGCGTCAGATAAATTAAAACTGATTTCTTTACAGGATGTGAGAACAATATTTATCCTTATTTCTTGTGAAGGCCGCAGAGCAGTCAAAAGTTGCCATTTAATGCTGTAATATGCATTTTTGCATTGTTCTTTATATTCATGTATTTGTTAAATATTTTATTATAATACAATTCATCACATCTTTGAAAAGGTAGAATAGACAAACTGGCAGGTTACAGAAATCCAACTGAGTGCACTCAGATTTAATTTATACAAAGTACAAGGTTGTTTATTAGTCATTATACAGCACAAGGCTGCATAACGAAACAAAATTTGTAGTTCCTTTGTGCTACACACACACAACATATTATTAAGTGTAGGCCTATATTATAAAACGGGTAGCACAAATCAAGCAATCTGATTGGTTCGTAGCAGTGATCTAATGAGCGTCGAATTCCTTTGCACAGATCCGTATCACTCCGCGACAAACAGGGTTCGAGTTATAATCTGAGCTTCGTGGGGGGCTGAAGTATTTATTTATTAATAAATAAATAAATAATGAGAGAGAGAGAAATCATTGCTTTTATGCTGGGTACACGCCAAAAGATAATTAAAAAGAATTTCCCAGCTATGTCCTGATTATCTTGATGGTTGTACAGATTGTTTTATCAGATTCTCTCTTGGTGTGAGGTGTGTTAAGAGTGTCCGAACCTGATCGGAAGAACGTCAGAGGCGCCCCGATCGCGAAATCCTGATGTATAGGGGGATCCCCGAGGACAAACGCGCGCTGGTTCTGGAGATTATCACGTGAAATCCAATCAGAAATCGAGGTTGATTGAAGACGGAAGCATCAGAAACTCAGTCATGGCGCAGCACAAGGTGAAATTACTGTGGACAGCAGAGATGGAGGATCAGCTTGTAGATTTGTGGCAACAGCACGAATGTTTGTTCAACGCCGCAATTTCTTCCTGCATATCGTCCGCCACGCTTATTCTGAAGTCTCGCGAGATTTTGCGAGACTTCCTGTGTTCACAGTCTAGACTCGGGTTGAAAATCTGTTTGTGTGTCATGGCACACCACACGCTATAGGAGCAGAACGGTTAAATCTAGGACTTTTTCTCCTCATGTTTGTGGTCTATCACATTTTGAAAATCTTATAAGATGTAAAAAATCCTTTGGTGTGTATCCAGCATTACGTGTTAATATTATACGCACTGCTGGCCGCCGGCACACAAGAGCGAGCATATTATAGACGCTTTCAACGGTAACAACATGAACAACCGGTACTGCGCATGTGCATTACTCTGGCCCAGACCATCCGTAACAAGTAAATAATCTTAGCTGCCAGTCGAAGAAATCAACATGTGGCGGTCAGCGCTGATAATGTGGCGGGCCGCCGCAAACAAATGAATGTACGGGGAACAGCGTACTGGACATCACTCACCGTGTTAGCCAGTAAACACAAACCTGCATTTATAACATATAAAACAATACGGTTATTTACATACAGACACGTCTCCACCCACTGCATTTTTTGAATCCACCTCCTCTCATCTTGCAGGAGTCTTGCGCTGGCAGCTCGGAACACGGACCACCTGCCGAGCGCTTGATCCGGGACGTCGATGGATCAGGTCTCTGTAACAATGTGGGCACAGCAGTCTCTAAACTCTGTTGTCTGGTCGATATGAGTCCCATTTAGTCAGATCTGATCTTTAGGAGCAGATTTAAGTCCGAGCTGGTCCAACATGGCTCCTCTCCCGGCTCTCTTTCCTCTCCTCTGAGCGATCACCCGCCGTGGCGCCTGGTCTGGCGTTGATTCGTGGTCTGCTGCTCTTTAATCCAAAAACCCGTCTTCATCTTCCAGTGACTGGATTTATGTCAGAGGTGATGCATGTTTTGGCAATAAAGACGGAAAAAAACAATAAAAAAACAAAAGTGTGGTGAAGTTTGAAGGAGCTGCTGATTCTGTACATACTACTATTTTTTTTACCTTGACTGACGTCCTTGAATAAAAGTTTTTCACAGATACGCCTGAGGCATTTAGCACAGGGCCGTCACAGTCAGCCATCTTGGATCGATGAGGTCATCAAGCAATAAATCTTAAATATAGAACAAGAGAGTAACCACGGTTACAGTGTCGCTGTCAATCAAATGACACTGTCCTCAAATGACTTGGAGAACATAAACTTGACATATTAACCCAAAACGGACAAACGTGGAGACCGCGCATGAAAGGGTTAAATAATCTAGATTAGAACGTACCAGCAAGCTGGAGTTAGCGACGTATCTCAGATCTCACTGAGTGATTCAGGGGGTCCGCTTTGGACCAGAGACCTGAAGATAGAATCCACATAAACACGTGTGCAAAGAAAAAAGAGCTGCGAAAACACCAGCTGACAGGAAACAGGAAGCAGAAGCAGAGTTCACACCAGGGCAGCGAGGTGGAAGCAGGATCAGGAGGTAAAACAACGGCACAGATTAAAGCGTGTTGTGTGGTAACGTTTATAAGAAAGCTGTACAAAAATCTTAATCTGCAAAGTAACCGGCAGCTGTCAGATGAAAGTACTTCAGACGAGCTGCGGGGGAGCAGAAGCAGAAAAACACTTTTAGTACAAGTACCTCAAATGTGTATTTGCGTACAGTACTGCAGTAGATGTATTTAGATACATTCCAGCACTGCTGCCGGCGTTCCTGGATGGTTCTCTCGCAGCTTGGCAGCACCGATGAGGAACCCCCCCCCTCCCCTCCTGAAATTAAAAAACCAACCCTTCAGAGGCCGAAGTCTTTCACTTTGATCTGAAAGTCTTTGCAGCCTCATTGACTGTAATGAGATCTGGAGAATCCGTGAGGACGGCGGGGATTTGACGCCGAGCCGAAAAACTCCGGCCGGGGAATCGGCAGCGGGCACAAACAAAATCGAAAAAGGAGAAAGAGGAGGAGGAAGATCTCAGATGGCTTGGCAAGCGGTTTGCCTTCACCCCTCCCTCCCCCTCCTCCATCCCAACGTTAATTTCCCCAACGTCTGAGATTCCAGGGTAGGTGGGGGGGGGCATCGGGATGGGGGAGGCAGGAGGGGGGGTGGGGGCGTGTTGGCACCAAGGCTGCTGGATGTTTCTCTCTGCAGCGGCGTCCCCAGACGAGGAGGCGGCGTTTCTGTAATCTCACCAGCTGACTGCCGTCCAGTCCATTAATCAGTCAGTCAAGGTCTGAGAGGCCCCGAAGACCTGAACGCACCCCGAGGTGGGGGGGGGGGGCGTCCGCCGGCTCTGGGTCAAGGAGACGATGTCAGTGTCACTGCGCTTTGTTTGTTCCCAGAATGCACCACAGTGGCTTTACTGTCCACAGAGTCTGCTAATCAGTCTGAACCGCACAGCCAATCAGGAGTCTGAAGGAGTTAAGATGGTGTCGTGCCGCAGTGTCTGGAAACACGATCAGGTCGTCCCACAATGCAGCATGAGAGAGCAGGTCGGGGGTCATTCAGAAAACAAACAACATCGTATTTATTAAGAGTTCAGATCTGCTTCATCAGATCTGATTGGTCCGCAGACATGACATCACAGCGTGTAGCAGCCACTTAAAACCAGCAAGAAGAGAGAAAAACAGAAATGACCCAAACTGCTTTATTTTGTTTTTTCAAATAGCGTCCACGCCGTCCAGCCGCCGCCGCCCTCAGTAGAATAAATGAACGTAAAAATTCTGATAAACATGTAAATAAAACAGTAACGAGGAAAAGAAGACTGACCGGCCTTTTACAGCATGTAGTCGGTAAAAACGATCTTATTTCTGAGGGCAGCAGCTCTCAAACTTTTTCCCACCCGAACTGAAGGTTTTTATTACAGAACACACATGTCTCCTAAAGCGTTTGAACGCACCACACTTGGATTTTAAAGCGTTTGAACGCACCACACTTGGATTTTAAAGCGTTTGAACGCACCACACTTGGATTTTAAAGCGTTTGAACGCACCACACTTGGATTTTAAAGCGTTTGAACGCACCACACTTGGATTTTAAAGCATTTGAACGCTCCACACTTGGATTTTAAAGCGTTTGAACGCACCACACTTGGATTTTAAAGCGTTTGAACGCACCACACTGCTCCACATGTCGCACAATGATAATCGTGGCGTTCACTTCCCTCCCGTCTTCACGCCACCATAACAAAATCTCAATCTTCCTGTGTGTTGGATCATTTGGATTTCACTCTGCAGTTTTTCATTTGTTATTAACCAGCGTGTAAATAATGCGGGGGGGGGGGGGTTAAATCCGACCCCGAAGTCTCCAACTGAATTATGCCGCTGGTCTTTTTGCATCTTTGGGGGTCTGAAGCAGCTCAGGACTGAATCCCAGCAGCAGTTTCAGACTCAGAGGCCTCCGATGTCTTCCTCGCCTTCATCCTCTCGTTTTCTTCTGCCGCTCTCTGAACTTCACCAGGTGGCGAGATGACGTTTCCATGTAAGTGAACTTTCTGGGAGACACGGTCGGGTTTGATCCTGCAGGTATTTTTAAAGACTTTAGACAAAACTAATTCCTTGTGCTGAGAATCAAGTTTCTGATGTTTGTTAATAATCTCATGACCCTTCAGCTTCACCGTGTGACCTCTCCGAGGGGCCCGGCCCCCCAGGTTGGGCACCAGTGCTGTAAACTGGAGAAGATGGATTCAGGTGGTTCAAACCTCTGGATGCCGCTGTGTGTGTGTGTGTGTGCGGTTTAATTAAAACAGTGTATGAGTAGGAGAGGTCATTAGCGCAGAACAGATGGGGCCCTGGCTGCCATGGAGACGCTCCTCATTGTTTACAGCTCCTCTCTTTGTTTGGCTGCTCCTCTAAATGAGCAGCGGCACATTTCCCTGCAGCCGCGGCGGCGGCGGTGGCGGCGGCGTGGGACGCTGCAGAGTTCGCCGCCGCTTTTGTCTCTCTAAATGTTCATTCACCTCAACATCTGCACAAACAGGCCGGAGCGTTTCATTCTGTTTCCAGGGCTCGTTTTTTGACGACCCGCTCCTGTTTGATGATGCGATAACGGAGTGGGTGGCGAGCGCTGGGGGGGGGGGGGGGGGGGGGGTGTACGCCCTCACAGGGTCAACACTGTTGCGCCCCGCAGCCGCACGCCGCTCTCACTTTACTTTGGAGGGCCATGCTGCATTCGGACGCCGCAGGATGACACAAGGATGCGGCAGGAAAACGCCCGAGGTGAATATTTAAGAGGTCAGAGCCGGAGTCAACCGGCCTTTTCCCTCCTGCTTCATGTGGACATGAGCACGCCGCCTCCTCCTCCTCCTACACGCTCTCCTCCGACATCCATCTTTAATGTAAAAACCTCCGACAGAACAATGGCTCTTCCCCCGACGAGGGCCCTGCCTGCTGATAATTAGCCGGGGGTCATCATTTTTTGATAAAGCCGAGCAGCAGAGAGACGGAGACAGACAGAGGGACACATTTCATTTGCATCATCACATGTTAATGCGGCCTCTCCTGCCGGCGCAGGTCAGCCCGGCGCAGGGATCGTCGGCGAGGTAATTAGCTCGAATCCCCGTCGCATCGTCTGAAATATTGAACATCGGCGGGCCGAGCGGCTGAAAGAGAGAGTGTTGTGGCGAAGCGCTGCAGCCGGACCAGAGAGGGAGAGAAGGAGGGCTGTTGTTTGTTGCCGAGAGCTGAGCGAGTCTCAACAGGCTGATCAGTGTGGAGGAGGGAGGGAGGGAGGAAGCCTCGGGGTTGCTCTGCAGCGTTTCAGCTGAATCTGAATCACTTCTGACTGAACGGCGTTAAAACTTCTTTCTACATAAAACCGGAGAAGACGGCTCTTCAATCTGTTTCTTAAAGGTCCAGTGTGTAATATTCAGGAGGATTTATTGACAGAAGTGCAATATAATATCCATGACTCTGTTTCCAGTGGTGCATAAAGACCTTACATAATGAGCCGTTATGTTTTTATTACCTTAGAATGAGACATTTCCATCAACACACGCCGCGGGTCAACACATCTCTGTAGCAGCGTCCATGTTGTTTCCACATTCAGACTCAAGAGCACGTGAACACAGTGAAGTCGGAAGAACGACTTCACAGCTCGGGAAATGGGACCGTCCGAGGAGCACCTGAATGCACCGTGAGCCGCTGGTTGCAATTCACATCCCTCACCACTAGAGGCCAGTAAAACTCACACACTGAACCTTGAGAAGATGTTTTTTCAAAAGCAAACAGATGTTTCACAGATTTGTGATGGAAAGTGCAACCAGGGAAGAAAGTTGTGCAAAGACGAGACGAGACCAAAAAGGTACGAACGGTAAAGACCAAGAGCCGGAATCACGATTAATTAAACCGAGACCGAGACTAAGGAGAAAAGGTAAGTTAGTGATATACATGCAAATATGTATATGAAATAAATAAAAATCAACAACAAAAAATTATCTATATAAAACGGTGTTGGTCAGTCAGCTTCCTGTCCTGTCACAGTATTACTAAAGTACTTGGTCTGACGTTCAGATATATCCGGCAGGTCCACATCTTAAGACATGTCCTCAAGGAGCCGTTCACTCTGCTCCTGATTAAGATCCTCCCTTATCCATCGGGTTGTGAAGGTTCTTACAGGATTGTTCACAATGAAGCTCCAAAGTTTCTGTACAACTACTTTACCAAAATTAGGGAATACCATAACTATACCACAAGAGTACAACTGATTGGGTTCCCATTAGGTGGAAGTGTATGGGGAAGGACACTTTCCTGTATTCAGCTGCCGTTTTGTGGAACGGGCTGCCGATGATGAGCATTAAGAGGATCGACTCTTTAGCTAAGTCCTCGCTAACAAAATGGCTGAGTGGCCGATTTCCCTCACAATAAGAATTAGAAAATAAATATCATGAAATGTTGTCAATGTGCTGTTGTTTTAAATCTCAGAGGCCCATTCAATAAAATTTTTAAGTAAAGATTTAGTGAACTTCCTCAAATAATGTGCAGTACTGTTGCGACAGGATGGTATAAAGGAATGTGTAAGGATTAGTATTGTTATTGAATTTTACTGTTTTTAAGAGAAACGATGTATACTGGGACGCTGCTAATAACTAACTGGTTGCCTTTTCATGATTGACTTCCATGGTATCTGTAGCTGGGATATCTGTTGTTATTATTTACAATCAATAAAGAAGCTCAATCAATCAATCAAGGAGGCGCTGGAGATTTCTGCCTGTTCCACACGGACGCGGGTATTTTTATAACCGGAGTTTTTCCTCCTTCGTTTAAAAAAAATCTCCGTCCACATGAAAACGCAAAAACACGTGCTATCAAGAGCACGCCAAACCACCTGGCGGCGATATGACCCTAACCGTAAATCCACTTTGGCCAATCAGAGCCTAATGAAATTGTAAACAAAGCAGGCAGTGGCGCACGATTGGACATCAAACACAGCAGATAACGGCGCGCACTCTTATGTGGTGAGGCGGTTTTACGGTTCCTCACCCTGGCGGGGGTTTCAATAATGTTCGGTTTCAGTGACCAGATGCTGCGTTTCCGTGCGGACGAACTGCTGAAACCGCGCAGAAAAAGGCACGGTTATGAAAATACCCGTGTTCGTGTAGACGGGGCTTCAGTCACTCAAGAGCTGGAACGGATACTTCGGATAAAGAATGATGATGTAATGTTTTAAAAAGCAGATCTCCAAAGTTAAAAGTGCATTTTTATATGGTCCTTTGAAGGGAGAGATCCAAAGCTCACACTTGGTGGGAAAGATCTTTTAATCGAATGAGTAATAATCGTCACAGTGACTTTCCCAAATATGTTTCTCTTATGGAACTTCAGAGGATATCTGGTCAGATTTCATAATCCATATGAAAATATTGCAGAGATAATGTCCCTGTAATAAACTGTTAAACTAATTTAAAACAGATTTTTCATTTAGATTTAGATTTAATTGTATTTTTTCTCAAGAATTCTGGATGGAAGTTGCTTTGTGGATATTTCGTCGCTTTAACACGTAAATACTCATATTAGAAGACATGGTCTTGTTTCTAAAGTGTAGAACTGACTCACATCCCGTTTTAACGCTGTAAAACTATTATGTCTTGTTGGTAAATTTCACATCCATAAAGCTAGATGGCTTCAAAACACTCTGTTTTATATTGAATTGAAATGTCTCTTTGTCTCAGTCTCTAAAATATCAAACAAAAAGCTGTTAAAACCTTGTTAATAATTAGCAAATTACTTAATAAAGAATCTATTAATATATAGGCTCTACATTACTTTATATCTCCCACGTACAACTATTTTTTCTTTTCTTTTTTTATTGATATTTATGTTTTACTGTTCTGTACGTATGTTCTGTTTGTCCCGATCACTTTTAGTACATGTGTGTTACTTGTTAATATGTTTGTGATTAATAAAGTAAAAATAAATAAATAAATAAATAAAACTAGAGGGGGAAAGGTTTCCTCAAAGGGAGAGAGCGGCATTGTGGGTGGAGGTACGCCGAGTAATGCAGTCATAGCAACCTTTGATCATGCACCCAGTAGAACCGAGAAGACGAGCAGGACAAGATGTCTTCAGGTTGGACAGAAGGACCAGCAGGTATTAACATCTCTTCTAGTATTCTGCATTTTCACGTCTCGTGTGTTTTGTCCCAGCTCTAATCTGAGCCCAGCACTTCAACACAGAGTGACGCTCCTGCCCGCCTGGAACTGTCATCGGCTTTGCGGTGTTGATAACAAGCAGCCCTTCAGAACGTACTGCATGTAGTGGAGAGCCTAGTGGTGCTTATGGGACGTCGTTCTGGGACGGAGGAGTATGAGGCTGTGAGGGGAAAATCACAGAATAGGGTGCGGCTCAAAGGGTTAATAAAATGGAAGATATACAAGTGATCTAAACACTGATTTTCTTTTTGTGTTGCTATTTCTAATATATATGCTGAAAGAAAATATCTGGTTTTGACAACAACAATCCACGATGGGAAACTAATGAGAGTCACTTTTTCTGTTTTTGTCCTTGTCAATTCAGTTTTATTTAACAGTTATCTCACAGCGCTTTTCATAAAAGAACCGTAATCTGTGATGTTATTTACAGAAGCCCAACAGTTCCCACCAAGAGCAGCACTAGGAGACAGAGGCAAGGAAAAACTTCCTTTAAGAGGCAGAAACCTCGAGCAGAACCATGGCTCAGGGTGGGCGGCCATCTGCCAGTGTTTTTTAACAATAACCATTTAACTGAATTCATCATTGGTCTCTGCACGTTTGGGTTTTCTTCAGGTTCAGGTGTAATAAAGGTTTGAAAATGAACATCACGGGGCCTCCTGGCAGCCCGTTACCTGCACAGTCTTAAAATAGGCACTTCAAGGATTAAGACAACAACAGTGGCAAAGCAAAAAATGCATTATGCACGTGGACCTGTTTCCATCTAAACTAATGCAACAGCCTCCTCCTCCTCCTCCTCCTCCTCCTCCTCCTCCTCCTCCTCCTCCTCCCCCCCGGGTGAGGTGTGGAGGAGATTTTTGGATTTGCAGTTGAATTTTTCATGCTGTTTTCTCCCCCTGCGACGAGTCAGTTTCTGCAGACACAAAGAGGCAGAGAGCTGCAGGTGAATTACCCTCAGACTGTAAACCAGGTCCTGAACTGGACACAGAAATACTCTGTGTGCACAAAAGTATGTGGACGCCCCCCCAGATTGTTCCCCACCTGAGGATCAGCACCGTCCTGAAGATGAGAACTGGAGGGAGAAAATCTTTAGCACCGATGTCTCCCAGCAACTTTTACTTAACATGGTTCATCACTCAGGTGGATCTGACTGGACCAATCAATGAAACTTAAATCTAATACATTCAGTCCAATATAAAGCCAGAATCTTATAAATCCTGCAAAGGAAACATTATACGTATTATGTACTGATACAACAGGAAGTTAACACAAAGTTCAAACTGTCCGTGTAGTACTGACATGAAAACACTGATCATAAACTGCTGCTTCATATTAAAACAGAGATAATAACTCCCAGAAAGCTCTTTTATTAGATTAAAAAAGCTTCGTATAGAAAGGTGTCGGCCGGCTGCGTTATGTTATGAATATTAATTCATAGACGGACGGGAGGATGAAGCAGGGGAGCCGTGGTGGAAAACAAATTATTTGGAGGCAGCGATTACAGCGCGTCGGTCCCCGAGGTGAGGCGGATAATATTAAAGTATTAAAGAGAACACGCTGCCGTCGACGATGACGGACGTCTAAATTAGTCCAACTAGAAGAAGAACAGGAAGCTGTCGGAGAGGCGGGCGGCGGCTCGGAGCGTGACACCTTCATTATGGAGGTTTCAGGTTCAGCTGTCAGAAACATGTCACGCAGCAGCTGTTTAGAGAGGGGGGTCATGGGTAATCAGGTCCTGAGCTATGTGTCATCACAAACACATTCAGCTCTCACCTGAAACAGGATTCACACCTGATGCTGGATCTGTTCTCTGCTGGTTTTGTTTATTTCAGGAAATAATTGGACTTGGAGGGAGGAGTCGTCGTTCTAAGTACATTCACCTGGTGACACTCGAAGAACCCTAAGTGACACTTGAAGAACCCTTAATTTCACTTGAAGAACCCTAAGCGACACTTGAAGAACCCTTAATTTCACTTGAAGAACCCTTAATTTCACTTGAAGAACCCTAAATGACACTTGAAGAACCCTTAATTTCACTCGAAGAACTCTAAGTGATACTTGAAGAACCCTTAATTTCACTTGAAGAACCCTAAGTGACACTTGAAGAACCCTAAGCGACACTTGAAGAACCCTTAATTTCACTTGAAGAACCCTAAGTGACACTTGAAGAACCCTAAGCGACACTTGAAGAACCCTTAATTTCACTTGAAGAACTCTAAGTGATACTTGAAGAACCCTTAATTACACTTGAAGAACCCTAAGTGACACTTGAAGAACCCTTAATTACACTTGAAGAACCCTAAGTGACACTTGAAGAACCCTTAATTTCACTTGAAGAACCCTTAATTACACTTGAAGAACCCTAAGTGACACTTGAAGAACCCTTAATTACACTTGAGGAACCCTAAGTGACACTTGAAGAACCCTTAATTACACTTGAGGAACCCTAAGTGACACTTGAAGAACCCTTAATTACACTTGAAGAACCCTAAGTGACACTTGAAGAACCCTTAATTTCACTTGAAGAACCCTTAATTACACTTGAAGAACCCTAAGTTACACTTAAAGACTTATTATACTGCATTTCCAGCCCTGTAGCTCTGTGACTCCTCTAGAGCAGCTTTGCATGAAGTTCTTCTTATACTGGCTCTTCATGCGGGCCCCGCGATAACAAACCAATAACAAAACAAAAAGTGAAACCGGGCAAAGCAGGCAACTACCCCAGAGCCCAAGACACCCAGACCCTCAGAAGCCCAAAGTTAACTGCATGCCAGGGGTTTTTGGTGATTTATGAGGAAACAACATCATTTTACTTGAAGAACCCTTAATTTCACTTGAAGAACCCTAAGTGACACTTGAAGAACCCTAAGCGACACTTGAAGAACCCTTAATTTCACTTGAAGAACTCTAAGTGATACTTGAAGAACCCTTAATTACACTTGAAGAACCCTAAGTGACACTTGAAGAACCCTTAATTACACTTGAAGAACCCTAAGTGACACTTGAAGAACCCTTAATTTCACTTGAAGAACCCTTAATTACACTTGAAGAACCCTAAGTGACACTTGAAGAACCCTTAATTTCACTTGAAGAACCCTAAGTGACACTTGAAGAACCCTTAATTACACTTGAGGAACCCTAAGTGACACTTGAAGAACCCTTAATTACACTTGAAGAACCCTAAGTGACACTTGAAGAACCCTTAATTTCACTTGAAGAACCCTTAATTACACTTGAAGAACCCTAAGTTACACTTAAAGACTTATTATACTGCATTTCCAGCCCTGTAGCTCTGTGACTCCTCTAGAGCAGCTTTGCATGAAGTTCTTCTTATACTGGCTCTTCATGCGGGCCCCGCGATAACAAACCAATAACAAAACAAAAAGTGAAACCGGGCAAAGCAGGCAACTACCCCAGAGCCCAAGACACCCAGACCCTCAGAAGCCCAAAGTTAACTGCATGCCAGGGGTTTTTGGTGATTTATGAGGAAACAACATCATTTAAGAGCTCCATTATTCGAGAAGTTTGTCAGGACAGCAGGTTTGATAAGTTCTTTACATTAAAATACAAACAGCAGCAACATGAGATTAAAATAAACAGCAAACACACACACACACAAACACACTCTTTTATATTGATTACACATGATAAATGAAGTTTCCATCATCTCTACTCGAAGTGAAACCTCGCGTCTCTCTCACCGAGGTTTATGGGTAATGTAGTCAGAAACACGGAACCTTTATGTTTAAACTTTCCTTCTGGGGAATAAAATGAAGTTGAGAAAGTTTCGGCTCCATAAACCTGCAGGAATGTCTCAGCTCAGAGCTGCTGCCGCTGTCCCGAGAAAACGCCACCTTTCCCACACCTTCTGCGGTCGGACTGCAGGCCTCCTGCTGCTTCCTGTGATGAAGTCAGTAAATTATTGGCCTCCAGCTGCAGCGTTATGGATTAGCACGCTCCATTCGCTCTGTGATTTACAGCGCCAGCAGAAATATATGATAGTTTTAACACAAACCTCTAAAACCTGCCGCTGGAGTTCAGCTCGGCTCGTAACCAAACTCCATTTCACCTAATTAGCTGTGATTGCACAATCAAGCTGCAGCAAATGGGTGCAGGTCGGCCTGAAGCCGTGTTTCAGAGTGGGGCAAAGACGGCTGTCTGCCGGCCAGCGGAGTCAGGAACATCTACAGCAAACATCCATTACGGCGCCGGCCGTTTCTGGCAGCTCCAGGAAACGTTCACTTCTCTGGGAAAAGAGAGCGCCTGGCTGCTCGTCAGGAAAAACAGCGGCCATCAGCTGTGTGCTTGTTCTCAGAGAGGCGTCACTCGGAGCCATTAGCCTGCAACCGAGCAGAGCTAACTATACCGGGGCCCCAGACCACCAGGGGCTGCACAGTGCTGACATGGTGCGATTCCAAACGGTGGTCACGTGGTACCGCAACACAGAGAGAGAACAGGAAGTGACTGTGGCCCTCAGAATCAGGAATCAGAAAATAAAAGACTAAAAAGATTCCTGCAGAACGAAGGAGCAGCTTTACCATCGTTCAGTAAGAAGAATGATGAAGTCCTGCACGCGGTTCAGTTTAAGGCAACACAAACACTTTGGTTGAGGTTCAGGGAAAAGATCCGGGTTTGTGTTAAGTGTTAATAAAGTTGTTTTTAATATTTAACCTTAAAGACTTCCATCTATCCTGAAGCTGAATGAAGAGCTGCGAGGCAGGAAAACTCCGACCGGTTCAGTTCAGGATCAAACGTTATGTTGATAAAAGTTTCCTACAGATTAGAAACACACAAGCTGATTTTAAAGACTCCATCAGATTTAGCAGCTCCATTTGTACAAAATAACTAAAATACTTTCTTAGTTTCTATAAATAGACGGACACAGAAAATGCAGACTTAGTTTCACTTGACAGTTTAGACAGACTTCACTCTGAAAACACCGCCGGTTCTTCCTCTGTGGTCCTCCCGGACGTTCTCCGTCAGCTTCCCGGTGTCCTGACCCCTCACAGTGATGGCGTCTGACGGCTGAACCGGGCGGAGGCGTGAGGTAATTGCAGCCCATTTGTAGCTCGACAGCTGGGCAGAATTCAGGATTGCCATTTGGCCCGGAGTGGCGGGGAGGAGATGCCACATGTTCTATTAAAATGTGATGATCCTGGCTCCCGCCGCACCGCCGCCGCCTCCGCCCGGTTTGATGTCCTGCTCTTTAGGGCCTTAATGGGAGACGACTCTGCTGCCGTGTCACGCTGCGCTCTCACACAGTTCAGGACGGTTATTTACGCCGGCATGTTGGCTTCCTCTTTTATGTACGAGCGGCTGTGTGTTTGCGATGCTCTTGTTTGTGTCCAGATGTTCGTGGTCGAGTCGCTGCGGGACGAGAAACTGTCACCCCATTTTGTTTTATTTAAAGAGATGCGAGGTCGGGACGCGCCCCGTCCAAAAAGTAGTTAACAGGAAGGAGGTGACGGCGCCGCGGCCTGCTTTATTTAAAGATGACAAACAAAACAGCGCTGATGTGTTTGTTTCTGTCAGTTAAAGGCCGGAGACGAGCTGCACGTCAGTTAGAGACGGCGTCCATGTTGGAGTGGCTGAGTGAACAGGAGGAGGAGGAGGAGGAGGAGGAGGAGGAGGAGGTGCAGATGGTGTTTAAAATGGAAGATTTGTCTGAGATGTCGTCTCACATCACAGCAGCAAACAGTTTAAAGCTGCAGACCAACAGCGGAGAGACGAAGACTTCACTCATCAGATGAAGTTATTCGGAAACACTGTTTGCTTATTAAACTAAGTTAAAGTCGCCATTCAAAGTAAAATAATTCAAAGTATCATCAGCAACGTGTACTTCTCATGCTGCAGTAAAATGTTCCTGTCAGTGTTTCATATTCCTGCTGCATTAATGTGGATGTTGCATTTAAACTCTTTTATATCCTGCTGGGTAGCTTAATCTGCAGCAATGCATCATGGTCTATAAGATCATCATGTGTTCAGAAAAACAGCCTCTCTTCAGCTTTGTGACGAGGCGTTTTCCAGCTGATCCACGTGAGATTTAAAGAGTTTATTTAGCTGGAGGAGGAGGAGGAGGATTCTCTCAGCCCATAAAGGAACTCTTCATCCTGGAGATACGGGGTTTCCACTGGACAGGAAGGGGATGAAACTGAAGTAAGTGAAGCTGTAAGACGTGTAGTGCAGTAAAAAGTACAGTATTACCTCTGAGATGCAGTACAGGAGAAGTAAAATGCTGCATGAACCCGCTGAAGACAGGTGTGCAAGTTACTGACTTTAAATAAGGTAAAAGAAGAAATAATTGTAAGTTCTAGAAATCCAAAGTATAAACTTTAAATCGCCAAACTCAAACGTTTATTTAACTTTTCTTTGTTTCCAGTTTGTTGTCGGGGCCGACGGCTGCGGACGACTCACAGAAGTTTGGGTGAATCTAAAATGATTCACCAAAATCTTGTATTTAACAAAGAAACCTTTACTTTAAAGAGTCAGTGACCAGTGATCATCTGGCCTTTCTGACCCCCCCCCCAGTGTAAACAGGATGTGACATCACCGCTGCACTCGCCGCTGTAACATGTGGATCAAATAAACAACAGCTGTATTAAGATTCAGGATTGACTGATTGTTTTTTAGAATAATGAAACTGAAAGCTTTTGTCATTTATTTTGTGTTTGTGTGGAATATTTCTTTAAGAACGTGACTTTAGATATTTATGAAAAATAAATATTATATTCTTTCATGAACATATTCGTCTGTATTTTTATCTTCCTATATGAAAAACACAACATTTCAATATAAATCAAACATTATACTGAAGCATCAGTCTGAAGAACGTCACACAGTTCAAATGTATAAAGACTCTTTTTCTTTCATGCCTTTGCTGCTTGTTACGTCTATCTGCCAGGTTCTGTTCTGTCCTTTAATGTCGGCTATTTTGTTTTGGCTGAAGATTTTATGATTCAATAAAAACAACAGTTTTCCATCAGGCAAGAGCCTCAACACAGTAGAACCTTTGGGCTGCGGTGTTAACCTGCGAGTGGTGAAATCCTCCACGTTAACCCACATTTAAAAAAAGAAAGGCCCCATCGTGCAGCAAAGGCTGTTGCACACCTTCGACAAGCCGGCAGCGGTGCTCGCTCGGCACTGGAGGGTTTAACTCCGCCCTCGCTGGCTTCTGATGGCGCTCGATGTGACGGACCAACGTGCAAACGGAGTGGAAGGAGGCGGGGAGAGGGAGGAGCGCGCAGTTTGGAAAGGCCCTCAGCCACGACTCTGTTGCCTCACATCAAGAAGCTCGCGGGTTCAAACCCCGGCCGTCCCGGCCTTTCTGTGTGGAGTTTGCGTGTTCTCCCGCCACCATCACAAACATGTCAGGTTCTGCAGAGCCATTGACCAACACTGACACAGATCTGCAGGCGGTCCCCGGCGCTGCAGATCTGAGAGATGGGTAAAATGCAGAGATTAAATTTCACAACATGTTTGTGACAGTAAAGCACCTTTTCCTGCCCAGAGGGGCGCCTGGTACTGAGAACCAGACTGTTCTGCTGACGTCGTACGAGTGATCAACACGGCGACTGTCCCCGGGCAGCTCGCCACAGGCTCACTTTGACTTGTACTTTATATGTTCGGGCGGGTGATGGCGCAGCGGATAAGACACACGCCTTTGGTGTGGGAGACGTCCACCGGCGTGTCCCTGAACACGCTTCAGAGGCGTGCGACCCTGCGAGATGTAGTGATGTTTCTTGAAGCTAAGATATATTGTGAGACGACCCCCCCGCAGCAGGACAGTCAGCTGGGTCCCCATCAAAAGTAGCTGGATCAGCTGTTCGGCTCTCGCTGTGATCTTGAAGGACACTTAAAACATGAAGGTTCTCAGTTCTGCAGTATCTGTCTCTGGATTCTGGGCGCCGTCAGAGACCATGTTAGTGAACGGTCTGATCAGAAACCTGAACGCACCTGTCCTTTGACCTCACACTGTGTCTTTATCTCACCTCCCTTTCCTCACCTGCTGAGCAGTGGTGGAAATATAGAGTTCAGCAGGGCCCACATCCTGTTAGCGAGTCCACCCTCAGGCCGGACCAGAGCTTCTTATAGGCCCCTCCCATCTGAATAACACCGCGCGCCAGGTGCTGTTTGAATAACCTGCTTCGATGTGTTTCACACTGTTGAACTTTAAACTGTTTCACTTTGTGTTGAAACCAAACCTCTGAACGTGTTTGCGAGCTCTGAGGCTGCAGGAGCATTAACAGCGTCCCCCTGCAGCAGGAAGCCATTAAACCTGCAAACACTTAAATTTAGTTCAATTAATCCATCTGAGGGGGCGGAGGAGGGAACTTTTATTACACCTGCAGCTCCTCGCCTCGCTGCGCCCGAACAACCTCCACCTGCATCAGTGTGAAAACTCTGATGGCCCCCTGAGGCCCCTTCACTTCAGTCCGTCGTGTTAAAGCTGTGGTTTGGCCCCAGACAGCGTTTCTGTGCAGGTTAGCGGCGTGCCGGCGTTCCCGCGGGGCCGCAGATTATCAGAGAGAACAAAAAGCCAGTTTGCTGCAGCAGAAAGACGCCGCTCGCCGCTTCACCGAGTTCAGGTAAACAGCCGCTCTGCGAGGCGTCCTAAATACCTCGGAGCCGCCCGCCACGCCCTGCAGCTCAGCCCGCATCATCCTCATCATCAGCCGAGCACGCCGGCGGCGCAGCCTCCGCCCTCCTCTCCCAAACCTCCACACTTTCATTTCGTCTCTCCTTCCTCTCCTCTCTCTGTTTTTATTTCCCTCTGGCTGCGTCTGCTCTCTTTACAAAGCCCCGGAGCATTATCAGAACATTACAGCGCGCAGCATGTGTTTGATTAAAAAAGTGTAAAGTTACAAATTAGTTAATAAAATCATTTAGGCCGATCGCTGCAAATGGTGATAAATGTCTTCCATATGTTCCCAATAAAACAGCAAAGTGCCATGTGCCCGTCCCCTCTGTCTTCGCCATAAACAAATAAATTAAAACAATTACCGCGCCGAGCGCCTTCCGTCTTTAATGAGCGCGCGGCCGTGTGAAATATGTGACAGCTCTCGTTTGCCCAGAACGGCGTCTGTCTCTATCGAGAGGCTGTCGGCCCCCTTTCACATAAATCCGCTCGGAGCTGCAGGATTCTGTCCTGAACCACCTGAGATCAGGTTTGGAAAAGCTGCTGCTCACCTGCTGCAGACTCAACATGTGGTCAGGGGGCCCCCCAGGGGTCCCTGAGGGGGCCACGGGGCGGGCGGGCGGGGGGGGGGGGAGAAACAGATTTACACACTAGGTCTGTTCACTAGTCAGCTGATGAAGACCATGTGATGCGGTTAAAAGCTGGTCAGTGGACCTTTAGTCAGGACAAAATCAGTTTAATGTCTTCTGACATCACAGTGATATCAGACGGCAGGTGGGGTGTTGAGAGACACTCTCCAGGTGCATTGTGGGAAATGTAGGACCCAGAGCTTCTGGTGCTGTTTCATGGAAGTGAAATACTGAATCACTACAAGTCGTCCACTGAATGGGATTTAAAGACAATAATTTCAATCTGTTTCCTTCAGAAATCAGCTGATGTCTACAGATGAGCTTCTTCAAACAAAGATCACTGAACTAAAATCAAGAAAAACTCAACAAAAAGTGAATTTCTTCTCATCGGTTAAAAGAACTGCAGAAGTGTAATATTCTAAATCCTCCTGTTTAACTGAAGAACTGTTAATTGTGTCTTTAATCACCTCCTGTTGTATTTTTATTGATTTCATCTCAACTGTCTGCGTTTTTGCTAATTAACATGATAAAACAACCGGAGCCTCTGAGCTGGAGATTTTATTTCCGTTTAGATTTAGATCAGACTTCAGTGTCCACCTCAGAAATCAAGAACACAACACAGTACCAAGATTAAACATCCAGAAAGGAGCAGCAGCAGGTGGGAAGTCTGCAAGAACGCACACGTCCGGGGATAAAAGATCTTCTCATGTTCCAGCTCGCCCTCGGGACCCCGAATCGTGGGTTTGAGGCGTCTCAGCCTCGAGTTCGTCCTCAGTTTCATTATCTTCTTTTTGTTTTTCTGGGTCTGTCTGAAATCACGTCCGATCAGAACCGCCACTCTGAGACCGTTTAGCGTGTGGTCCTGCGTCTCTGTCGTCACGTCTGTGGTATCTCCATCGCTTAAGATCTGAAATCCTCTCGTGTGCAGCGTGAAGTGAAAATGCGCAGTGCAAAGAAAGAAAAGCTCGTCAGGAAGCAAAATATTGATTAAAATACAGACGAACGGGTCTTTACAGAAAAACGCCTTTTCACCTCTGAAGGTCTACCAGCAGCTCGGCTCGGGGGGGGGTCTTTATGAGGATTTGGGACAAAGCCACAGTTTTAATGGGACTCAGGTAATGGCCCTTACACTGACTGAGGAGGGGGGGGGGCTCCATGTCTACTGACCTTCACAGGAGCCGGTCATCTGGACTCAGCAGATAAAGAAATATAAAACATCGAAGAAGCAGATGAGAGGAAATGAGCCTTTTAATTGAGGCGTTTATTAAAGGTGCAGAAGAAGAAGGGGGGGGGGGGGGGCAGCGACGTGGTTTAATGCTGCGAGTCTGAACTGTAGGAACCTGGTTCAGGCAGTGATGAACTTCAGCTGCAGGTTAAACTTTATAACAACAGTTTCACGTGAGCTGACGTAAAGATAACGACATCTAAACATTTTCATCAACACAAACACACTTTTGTTTTTATTCATTTTTAGCTGAGCTTTATTTAACCGGGCGAGTCTCACTGAGATTCAAATCTCTGGCCAAGAAGCAGCGTGAAAGAACATAAAGGAGAAGTTTCAAACACAGGAGGGGCAGCAGATACACAGAAATACACACAGGCGTCCAATAATCACCTGCTCCGTATCCTCGACCTCCAAAACAAACTGCCATCAGAAGGTTCCAAGCAGAACCTCAAGGCTTTTTTACCGAGTTCTGTTCAGACGCGAGGAACCAACGATGGCAGGACGGCCTTGAGCTCTTAGGTGGGAGCTGGTCTAAGAAGTGTCCTCTGAACCCAGAGAGAGGGCCGCTGAGCCTGGAACGATTAACGCAGTTCATGCTTACGTTGTTCATCCTGCTGTGGAGTCGGGTTGAAGCTGAGAAAGCAGGATTGTGTATTTCCAGGAGGCGTTTTGCCAAACAGATGAGAGGAAACGGGTGGTGGTTAAGACTATGCCTTTGGTGTGAGAGACGTGGGTTCGATTCCCCACTGTGACCCATCCACCATTGTGTCCCTGAGCGAGAGAATTAACCCCTCGTTGCTCCAGAGGCGTGTGACCTCTGACCTGTATAGCAATTGTAAGTCGCTTTGGATAAAAGCGTCAGCTAAATGAATAAATGTAAATGACAGTTTCCCTCCACACGTGAAGACGAGAGCGGAACTGGCGCTCTGACTTGTTGGTTGTTTGTCAACAGGAAGGATGCTGCACACGCACGCTTCCCTAAAACAGCCTCAGTGTCGTTCAGCTTCTGATGAAGGATCAAACTCCTGCACAAGGTTTCTCCCAGAGAGCTGCTGCGAGGACTGTTCCTGCATTTCTGTGAGGGGGAGGGGGGTGAAAGAGGAAACTGCCTCTTGTCTTTTCCAGTTTGGGGCGTCCAGATGGGAAGTCATTTTTTATTCGTCTTGAGGCGGCTCTTCACATCTGTCGGCCCAGATGCCTAATGAATACAGAAGCAGGCCGTGCTGTCGCCTCATTAATACTGCACTCGCGCGGGGAGCCCGGCCGGCCCGGCTGCGTCGTACTGCCGCCGCCCACCACGTCCCGGCGCGCCGCCGGAGCAGAACGCGGCGCCGTCCTCTGGGCCCGCCGCCGGCAGCTGGCGCCTCGCAGGAACAAAGCTGCTGCACTTTGTCGGCCTAATGCCTCTCTGTGTTGTCACTTAAGGTCTTTATTGGTATTAATTGATACAATCGGAGCGACTTCACCTCGCCATCTCCCAAAACATCATCACCCCCTCACCCCTCCCCTCACTGAGGCTTCAAACAGGTGGACGGGCTGACGGCAGCGAGGCTCCGCCCCCTGGTGCAGGGGAAGTGACGGCTGTTTTTTTGTCACAAACTTTCATCAGTTGTTAATATTATTTATGAGAAACTTTCTCCTGACAAACATCTTCCTGTTCCAGTCGTCACACCTGCAGACAGAAAGCAGGGTGTAACGAGTCAGCTGACCTTCAGAGCTCACCGATCCCTGAACGCCACTTCCTGTCTCGCTGACATTTAACCCCTGGTCATCAGATCACATCAACGATCACTCTGACTGAGTCTCTCTGATCCGTGACGATGGCGAGAGGAAGAGGCGCAGAAGAAAAACGGATTCTGATTCAAGGTCCTCTTACTTGCTTGTTGCGGAGCGTTCAGGAGCATCACAGTCTTCCAAACTGCAGATGTTTAAACCCTGCAGGGAAACCGAGGCTCTAATAAAACGCAGAGCAGCGTTAATATTAACATTCATCTGCAGCTCTCTTCACAGCAACACAGACACAGGGCGGTTCTTTGAAAACGGGCACGTCTGCTTTCTCTGATGCACAATTAAAATAAAACAAAGACAGGTGAAGTCAAAAGAAGAAAGTCCTTTAAAAGTCCATTTGACCTTCTGCTTTGACTTCAGACATCAACTTTTAATGCGATGTAACCATCTGCTCCGCTGGAACGCAAACAGAAAACGTTCCACGACCTTTTAGCTCTTATACATGAGATTAACGTTTTTAACTTAACATCAAATAAACAATTTATTTATTGCATTAAATTACAGGAGCAATCATGAACATAAAAGTATTTATGCAACAACACTTCAGTCACGTCCTCGTTCTCCACGGATTATCCACCTGGGCTGCGGTCGGAAAGTCAGAAAAATGTCCTTTAATAACCAGTTTTCCCCTCGACCTCGATGAGAAACGTCACGAGGTTGAAAAATTATGTGAAGAAGAATTTATTAGGACGCAGGGAAAGATAGATGGATAAAGACAGAGACAAAAAAGTAAGGTTTCTGTCACTCCTCTCACCAGAGAATCTTTTTTTATTTATACGTTAGGGCTGCAACTAACAATTGTTTTCATTACCCATTAATCTGTCGATCATTTTCACGATTAACCAATTAGTTGTTTGGTCTATAAAAATGTCTGTTTGCTAAAGTTTGGTCCTCAAACGTCCTGTTTTCTCCACAAAGATATTCAGTTTACTGTCACAGAGGAGGAAAGCAACCAGCAAATATTCACATGTTTTTAGAAAATTACTCATTAAACACTTCCTGGAGACATTTCTGCACCAATAAATGTCTTTATTTATATTAACAATGCAGAATATAAAAGTAGAATCTAAAGCCGTAATCAGTGAATAGTTTTATTTTAGGACAACGCAGATCTGTTTTTTCTGTATTTCATTGTTTTCTTGTTGTGCCAAAAGAAACTTTCTCATAACACTTACATTTGTTATTTAACTTTTCTTGTTGCAAGCTATTTTTACAAACAACGAACAAGTCCGAGCTCCAGTTCCGCTCTCGTCTTCACGTGTGGAGGGAAACTGTGTCTGTGAATCAGAAGCAGCTTTATAGCCAAGTAGTGTTTTACACATACGAGGAATTTGCTGTGGTGATGAACATCCAGCTGACATAAATAAATGTAGAAATATATAAATATGGAATAAATAGATGCAAGTTATGTAAGATTAATAGAAGAATAAAAACTCTTTGCAGATAAAGAACAATATTTCCATGTGCATTACTCTGGTGTGTTTTGTGCAGACGTAGAAGCGGAAGAGGATGTTGTGTGCATAAATAAATAAATTGACAATAAATAAAAATAAAAATAAAAACAATAAAACAACAAAGATTAACAATTAACAACAAATATGTGCAACGTGCCAGGTTCGTGCATGATATGAAATGATATTTACATGTGCAGAGACATGGGGGGAGTGTCCCGGGTCTTGTTAATGAGGCTGCAGACGCAGGAAGAAGCTGTTGTGGCGAGAGGTTTTGGTCCTGATGGACCGCAGCCTCCTGCCAGAGGGGAGAGTCTGAAACAGTGTGTGTCCGGGGTGGGAGGAGTCAGCTGCAATCTTTCCTGCTCGCCTCAGAGTCCTGGAGGCGCACAGGTCCAGAAGAGAGGGAAGATTGCAGCCAATCAGCTTCTCCGCAGAGCGAATGATGCGCTGCAGCCTGCCCTCGTCCCTGTCCCCGGTCTCCTCGCTGTGCTGATGGACCCCCACTATTGTTTATTTAATCAATGAATATTCCTTTTTAATACTATTAAAATATCTTCTAGTCTTGTTCTCGTGAACCCCCAATATTCTGGATTGTCACGTCTCGTGTGTTTTGCCCCAGCTCTAATCTGAGCCCCGTCTCACTTCAACACTAAGTGACGCCCTCGCCCGCCTGGAACGGTCTTTGCAGTGTTGATAACACACAGCCTCCTGAACGCTCTCTATTACATTAGTGAGTGCTTATGGGACGGGGGAGGATGAGGCCGGGAAGAAAGAATCACAGCACACTAGACTACACCACAGCGTTTAAGCATCAATTAACAGCAAAATAGATGGTTGTTAAAAATAAAAATAGTAACATATCAATGATATAATGGGGGCAAAAAGCAATGTACAAGTGGAGAAGGTTGAGTCATTAAAATAATCAAATAAAAATAAGAACCGGAGCAAGAGGCAGATTATCTTCAGTTCCCTGCTGTGGGCGGTTTGACCTTTTTAAACGTGGGTTAAGAAGAGAAAATAATTGTTCCGTGTTTTCCACAATACGAGGATTCAGTGAAACAACATTTATGTGTAAAGTATTTTGTTATGATGATATTAATTCAATATGCTTGTTCCACAAGCGTGAAATAAAGTGCTCTGTAGTTTCTACATTTACGTGTTGTAACCTTCAGGAGGTAAGAAAGGAAGCACTGAAGCAGCCTTCCTCTGCTTTTAGAGAATCCATTACAACCTTTCACGTTAAAACACATTTTAATGCCAGGTATAAACAGCCTCTTATTGAAATTCTGCATTCGGATCAGCACCAGGAGACTCCAGGTCCGAGGTCTCGGTCAGCGGCACCGAATCTCGTACGCGTCCTGATGGTTGGGGGAAACCAGAGCGCTCTAACTGTTCCTGCTGTGTGTACTTCACTGACCGTCGGCCACCGGGGACTCTCGCTAATGAATCAGTGCAGCAGCAGCAATCAGACGATTTCACAGGTCGTTTCTCCCTCATAACGTATTGATGCAGTCATTTAAAGGACACTTCCGCTCTGCTTTGTGCACACGCTCGTCCTCTCCTCGTCTGATTTCCCAAACCGTGTGAACCGCGGCGGCGGAGGAGGGGATGGGGGGGGGGGGGGGGGGGGGGGGGGGGTTTATAGTGAGATAAATCCAGGCCAGCACCCGATGAAGAGTCCCCGCAGGTTAACGTCCTCACAGGAGGTCTTCAAAGTCAAATGCGAGTCTAAATGTGTGGAATTAAGCAGACTGTGTGGCTAACAGCTAACAGCTAACAGCTAACACGATCTCAGTGTTACTGAAAGATTTTTTACCGCCTTCACATCAGTTATTACAGTGATTTCAAATGTCTGTGAATTTGTTTTCTGTTACGTTTCATTTAGTTTTCAAATCCGCAGGCATTGGTGTGTTTTTCCAGGGGTCTTTTTTTCAAAATAAGTTGTGTTTCTGATGTTTTCCAGATTGTCACTGAGCTTCCATGAAATGCTGATTTTTCTAAAACACCACATTTCTGACTGCATTTTATTGTCCTAAACGGAGCCTGCAGATGGTATTTCAGGCATCACAGAAGTCATCTGAATCAGAAAGAGCTTTATTGCCAAGTGGCATTTTACACGTACGAGAAATTTGTTATGATTAGGTGCTCGACACAAACATAAACAGTGGACATAAATAAAAACAACAAAATAAATAAATATGGAACAAACAGATGCGAGTTATTAAAGAAATATAGAACTATGTGTAAAAGAAAAACTGTTATTTACAGCGTGCATTACTCTGGATTTGTATTTACAGAAATATTTTATTTTTTAAAATTTTATTTATCCTTTATGGAAGTCCCTTGAGATTGAAATCTCTTTTCCGAGGGAGACCTGGCCAAGACGGCACACCAGTTACTATTTAAATAGAAATACAGCATAGTCAAAACAAGGAACAGGTCACATGTGGCAGTAACATTTTTGGGTAACAGGGCATTTTAACATGGCCTTAAATTCGTTTAATGGGACTAGATCATTTAGATGTAGTGAGTTATTCCAAGACCATGGAGCGAAGTAAGAGAAGGCTTTTTTCCCAGCTCAGTAAAAACCCTAGGAACCTGGTGGAACAGAGATGACGACTGCTGGAATTCTGCCTGAGGAGATTACATAAATATGCAGACATGGCCTTGTATAGAAAAATATGCAAATGAAGTTGACGGCCAGCCTACCTGTTCGTACAGTGTACAATGATGAGTACAGGAATCAGGGTTAGTTAATAAGTGCAAAGCACTATGGTACACAGAGTCTAAAAGGTGGAGAGTAATAGAGGCAGCGTGCATGTAGACAACATCACCATAATCCAAAACACTTTCTGGCTATCATGTTAAAACAAGCCTTATTTCTAAAGTAAAACCCAGCCTTAGTTTCAGCTTTTTTACAAGCTTTTCAACATGAACTTTGTAAGAAAGTTTGTTGTCCAGCCAAAAACCTAAATACTTATATTCATATTTATATAAATGCAAATCCTTTCCCCTTCTAACATGTTTGTATAATATTTTATGGTCACATGTTCCATACGTCCTCCTGTCACACAGGTCCTCTTTCACAACAGGCAGACGTCAACTCGTCACATATGGACGCTTGGTCAAGACCCCTTGGCGTCACTTTTTAACGTTGTTTTTGCACATGAAGCTCGTTGTTTTTGCACATGAAGCTCCGTGACCAAGTCACGTCCTCGTTCTCCACGGAAAACGTGATATTTTGTATTTGGCAATTCAGGGTTTCAGATTCACGACTCCACCACATCACAGCAGAGGAGTTCAGTCCCTCCAGGATCTCGTGGCCTTTTTTGTGATTGTTGCCTAAAATGTGTCATTTTGCAGCAGCTTTTCTAAAAGACTGGGACAAAAGTTGTGATGTTTTTGTTGCGATGAAATTGTGAAAACTGCAAATATAGATGTGATTTTTGTTTAAACTTTCAAATTATATTTGAATAATAATAAGTGACCCTAGACTTTTTTATTCCTAAACTATGTTCTAGTCATTTGACATTACAAGAGCATGCAACAAAACCTATAAGCACGCACAGTGTACATCAGTCTAACCCAGAAGAATCTGTGGAGCCCAGGATCCAGGATTTCTCCCTCAGATGGATTATTGCTTCATCTTGAAAGCTGCTCTAATCAATAGTTTTATATTACCAGTGAATTAAATAACTGAAGGTTCATATCATCACCAGCTTTGCTGCTCCTGATCACGTCGTCCTCAGAGAAGAAGCAGACCGGCTGTAGTGAGCTCAGACAGACGTGCACACAGATTTCCGTCTAAGTGAGTGTTGAAGCGGTGATCTGCTCCCGGCCTCGCGGTCACATGACTGAAAAGATTGTAATGACTGACACTTATTCATAATTGAGGTGACATGATGTGAACAAAGAATCATAGCCCCTCCCCTTCAAGTGGACCGCCATGGGATTTCATTTTATATATTGGTGTTGGCGCAGTGTTTAAGACGCATAGCTTTGGTGTGAGGGACCAGGGTTCAATCCCCCACTGTGACCCGTCCACCATTGTGTCCCTGATCAAGACACTTAACCCCTCGCTGCTCCAGAAGCGTGCGACCTCTGACATATATAACAACTGTAAGCGTCAGCTAAATGAGTTAATGTAGCTACACATGTAGTCATGCTTTTATACCTGTGCGTTCTGCAATTACACCGCCAAACGCTAGCCCGCACAGGCTAACTTCAGGTTTAGCCCTCCGCTAACCTGAAAGGGGATCCAACTGTAAATGTGTGGCTGTTATAACCTTTTCAACCGAATGGATCGCATTCTGAGTTATTTTGCTTTAGTTGTGACGCTCAAATATGTTGATCCAGCGTGTTACAGCCGCTGGTTTGGCCGCTAGTAAAAATAACTTCAAAGCACGGGGCACTTCCTGTCTGCTCGGAGGCATTGCGGGGCGACCCGGCCGACCAATCACAGTTTTTATGGTCCGCGTCGCCTCGATGTGTAGTTACATTTTTGAGTAGGTGCACGTCAGGCTATGGCGTAGACAATGGCGTAGGGTACGGGACTACGCAGAGGCTACGCCATCGATTCGACAAAGAAGTGTAAATCACACTTAACATCGAGACCGACTGGGAGCTTTGGGGCTCGTTGGTTTTGTTCATGAACCAGAATCAGACTTCTGGCTTGTTAGCATGTTAGCTTGTTAGCTGCCTGCAGACTTTGTTAAAGGAGACCTATTATACTGCATTTCCAGTCCTATATTGTAGTTCTGCGACTTCTGTGTGGCAGCTTTGCATGATTCATTGCATGAATCTTATACTGGTTCTTCATGTAGGCATTCATTTCAGCCTCTGTCTGAAAAAAGCTATAGATGCTCCTGTCTCTTTAAGCCCCCCCCTCAAAGCCCACTGTCTTCTGATTGGCCAAGACCTGAAGGGTGGAACAGGCAGACTGAGCGTTGCTGTGGGAGCAAATGACCATATATGGAACAGCGGCTCCTGGTGTCGTGTTAGACGCCACACAAAAGCAGTTGAAAACGTTCTGAACAGGAGGAAATCTGAGGTTTTCACAGGGATTACTTTTAAATACTTTAACCTCATTATTTGAGGCTTTGTTTAACATGAACATCCAACACTGTAACACTGTAGATGAGTAATAAAATGTGGAAAAGCACAATGGGTCTCCTTTAAGACTCAGCTGCACGTTGGTCATTTCTTATTTCTGCTTCTGTCATAATACAAAACAAATATGAATCTGTAGATTTCAGTTTATTCACTGTATAAATAATGCACATGTAGCATCAAGACATTCAATCACAGTAAGTACTGAAGAGTTTTACTTTCAGCACCTGCACTTCACGTTAGTGCGTCCTGTACATTTAGCGGTCTGGACCCGGGTACACCGAGGCAACATAACACTCAAACCTCCCGACAGCAGAAGCCTCACCAGCGCTCGCTGTGCTGGACACCCTAAGTCCTAAATGGAATTGTAAAACTCCACATTAAACTTTAAATTTGTGTAAAAGTACATTTAAATCCTAAAGAAAAATACTTAAAACAACACCTTCACAGTTGTGTCAGAAGATCTGTAGCGTCACAATCCCATAGGTCGGACTCTGGATCCTCCTTTTGAAGTCAGCTTCAGGGTTCATCTGAGGTGTTAATATTTCAGAGGTGTTTAAACCTCCTCGGCTGAGTTCTGCAGGTGTTTGTAAATGTTTCCTGGGTTCTGTTTGAGGCTGAACGTCGACTCTCTCTGTCAGCTGTTTCCTCTCAGCTGTTACTCTTCCTTTGATTTGCAGGATCATAAATCAGGAAGAGGAAGAATCGCCGCTGCTTCACATGCAGGTGTGTGTGTGATTTATATAAAGCTCAGAGTGATAGGCTGAATTCTCCACACTCACGGAAATTGTAATGCAGAGAAAAGGCCAAATCTCAGACAAAAAGATCAGGGCTGAATCTTTTCTTTTTAAAGCTTCTTCTCTGCAGCTCTGTCCTGAAGTCCGGCAGCATCCCGGAGTCGCCTCTTCACTGCTGGTGTTGAGACACTCATTCTGCTCTGGAAGTAGTTCACAGCATCGTACCTGATCTTCAGTTTCTCTCCTGGAGCAGCTTCATTCCTCAGAACAAGAACAGACTGACGGGAAGTTCTGTTCCTGGCCGTTTTGAGCCTCTAACAGAAACCAACACCTGCTGATGCTCCAGATAATCAACTAGTCTGAAGAAGATTAGTTTTATTGCTTCTTTAATCAGCTCAACAGTTTTTAAGCTGTGGTACCATGATTGTAAAAGGGTTTTTTAATAATCCATCAGCATTTTAAAATGATAAAGCAAACACAACGTGGAGCACAGAGCTGATGGCTGCTGATAACGGGCCTCTGTAGATGTTCAGTCGCAAATCAGCCATTTACAACATGAACAATGTCCACACTGTGTTTCTGATCAATCTGATGTTATTTTGATGGACAATAAATTTGCTTTTCAATTAAAAGCAAGTTATTTTCTAAGTCTCTCTCTCTCTCTCTCGCTCTCATATATATATATATATATATAAAAATAAATCCAAATGTAGAAATTAAAGGGTACGCATGTATTAAAAAACAAATATATGAAACTATTATATATTAATATATAATGTTGCTCGGGAAAGTTTGGGGTCCCCTGCTGGAGCTGCTCCCCCCGCGACTCGATCCCTGATAAGCGGATGAAGATGGATGGATATATTAAACTTTAAAGAGTTTAAGAATAAATTCTGATGTGGTTGAAAGTCTTCAGGTGTTTTCCTGGTTGTAGTACTTTCTGCAGTTTGTCCTGTATTAATATTCAGGGTGGGGGGGTGGTGATGGTCGGGGGGGTGATGTGGGAGCTGAAGGGCAGCTCGGTGGCAGCTGCTCGGCGGTGCTGTTCTCCGGGCGTCGGTGTGTTGGAGGAAAAGGTCACCTTATCTAAAGACAGACCTGCAGCTCTCAGACAGGTGGCCCTGCCTGCTGGTCCAGATGTTTTTTTGTCCTCTTTAGCTTCCCGTAGATGTAGTCTGTGTTGACACGCAGTGACCTCAGCAGGAGGCGGAGGTCTGATCTTCAGCTCCAAACACATGTTCCTCCGTCACACTGAAACGTCCTTTTTTTTTACTCTTTCAACTTTTCTACACAATATTTCAGCACTTTTTTTTATCATAAAGAGGATGGAGAGTTTTACTGGTGATCTGAACGGGATATACAGATAACGGGGGGGTGGACAAAATAAAAGGAACACTTGTAAAATATGATGACATCAACTGTCGCTGCACTGTAATAAATGTGAAATTTATGAGAGCACATTTTTGCTGAAAGTGATACAACGTTGTGTTAGTTTTCTGTTGTGTTAGATTGTATCAAAATCTGTGACATTAATTTTGCCTTAAGTCATCCTCACATGTAGAACAGATGAATAATGAAAAAAACTGCCTTAAGGCTTGACCTTAAGGCTTTATAAACCCTTTTGTAGAAACCGAGGACATTTGTGGTAAATGGGGAAATTTCTGTAAAGTGAGGACATTTGTGGAAACCAAGGACATTTGTGGTAAATGGAGATATTTCTGTAAAGGGATGACATTTGTATAAAATGGAGACATTTGTGGAAAGCAAGGACATTTTTGTTAAACGGCGACAAAGACATTTGTAGTAAATTGGGACATTTGCGTGAAGTGAGGACATTTATGGAAAATATCTGCAAAAGGAGGACATTTGTGGAAACCAATGACACTTGTGGAAAGCAAGGACATTTGTATAAAATGGCAACATTTTTGTTAATGTAAAGTAAAGACATTTGTGTAAACTGAGAACATTTTTGGAAACCAAGGACATTTGTGGAAAATGGGGAAATTTCTGTAAAGTGAGGACATTTGTGAAAATGGGGAAACTTCTGTAAAATGAGGACATTTGTGGAAACCGAGGACATTTGTGAAAATGGGGAAACTTCTGTAAAGTGAGGACATTTGTGGAAAATGAAGACATTTGTGGTAAATGGGGGAAATTTCTGTAAAGTGAGGACATTTGTGGAAACCGAGGACATTGGTGGTAAATGGGGATATTTCTGTAAAGGGAGGACATTTGTATAAAATGGAGACATTTCTGTAAAGTGAGGACATTTGTGGAAAGCAAGTACATATCTGTAAACAGAAGACATTTGTAGTAAATGTGGGCATTTGGGGAAAATAAGGACTTTTGTGGTAAATGGGGATATTTCTGTAAAGGGAGGACATTTTTCAAAACCAATGACACTTGTGGAAAGCAAGGACATTTGTATAAAATGGTGACATTTGTGTTAACGTGGACATTTCTGTAAAGACATTTGTGGAAACAAAGGACGTTTGTGGGAAATGGAGACATTTCTGTAAAGTGAGGACATTTGTAGCAAATTGGGACATTTGTGTAAAGAGAGGACAGTTATGGAAAACAGGGACATTTCTGTAAACAGAAGACATTTTTAGTAAATGGGGACATTTGTGGAAAGCAAGGACATTTTTGTTAAACGGTGACAAAGACATTTGTAGTAAATTGGGACATTTGCGTGAAGTGAGGACATTTATGGAAAATATCTGCAAAAGGAGGACATTTCTGGAAACCAATGACACTTGTGGAAAGCAAGGACATTTGTATAAAATGGCGACATTTGTGTTAATGTAAAGACATTTGCGTAAACTGACAACATTTTTGGAAACCAAGGACATTTGTGGAAAATGGGGAAATTTCTGTAAAATGAGGACATTTGTGGAAACCAAGGACATTTGTGGTAAATGGGGATATTTCTGTAAAGGGGTGACATTTGTATAAAATGGCAACATTTGTGTTAAGGTGGACATTTCTGCAAAGTAAAGACAATTGTGTAAACTGAGGACTGTGGATTGTGGCATGCGTATTTTGAAATCATGCATGTGAAAACATGAGTGACAGGATGCGATGTCACTGTGTTATAATGCTGTAGATCATTTTAAAACTAAAAGGCAAAATTGGATAAAACAAGTCCATCTGACGTCTGTTTCCATGTGAGATGAACCACTGCCCCCCCATCAGCTTGTGTTTCATCAATAAATGATCCGTGTAAAATAAATAAGTCATCCTGACATGTATAACAGATGAATAATGAAAACAGTGTTTTTCTTTACTTTCTTTTGTCTCTGAACTCTACCTGAAGGCTTTTCAAATTAAACATACACTCTGTTCTCAAATCATGCACTCCCTGCTCTCTCTCTCGCTCCGCTAGAACATGAACTCTGCCTCGCTCGCTCTTTTTATTTGTCTTTGTACCTTCAGGGAGAATAAGAGTTTCACAGAAACTAACAAATACATGTACACATGTGAATCACAGGCTGGAAATTAACTCAAGGACATTTGACCAAAATGGGGACATTTGTGGAAAGAAAGGACATTTTTCAAAGTGTGGACATTTGAATGAATCGAGGACAATTTTTGTAAAGCAAGGACATTTGTATGAATCAAGGACATTTTTTGGAAATGGGGACATTTTTTTAAAGCAAAGACATTTCTTAAAAAGCGAGGAAATTTGGGAAAGTGAGGACATTTTTGGAACACAAGGACACCTGTCTAAAGTAAGGACATTTGTGGTAAATGAGGACATGAGGACATTTTTGGACAAAGGGGACATTTTGTGGAAAATTGTGATATTTGTTGAAAATTAATTCTAATTGCAGAATAACTGGTTAAGAACATGACGATATCTGAGAAATGACACCAGAAGCAACTATTATGTTCAGAAAATGTGTTTTTAATGGCTGCATCATTTCATCAAATAAAAATGTTCTAGACTTCTCGAGCATCATTGAGACACATTTCCCCAAATTAAAGGCCTCAGAAACATTTTCTTCTCAATGGGCTCCTTGCTCTGAGTGATTGGATAGTTATTTTTGTTTTTTCCAAATGACAGATTTCTGTATTTGTGTTTTGTCAGTGCATCGAGGGGGGGGGGGGGGGGGGGGTGATGTCAGGTGTGTTCCAATGCAGCACAGCGGGCTGATGGGAACACATAGAACAGCAGCCTGCGAACCAAGAGAGGCTTGTTCACTCCACATGTGTAGCTGCTAATGTTGCTGTGATGGCAACATCTGACCACCAGGGGGCAGAAAACGTGTACACACAATCACACACACAAGCAAACAACAGGCCTGATGCTGCAGGTCTCTTGTTTTTTTAAATGCCTGGTCCTCACTGTTCAAAAGGGCTTAGACCTGGTTTCAGGTTCAGGTTGTGGAGAATGTGTTGTGTCCGTCTGTCAGTGATCATTTTGTGAATTTTGCACATTCCTTGTCAAATATTCTTTGTTTATATTTATATTTCTATTTTTGATTATGTGTACTGTTAATCACCAATGTACCAAGGCAAATTCCTCATATGTGAAAATGTACTTGACAATAAACCTGATTCTGAGTCTGATTCCATGACAAGTGAAGAATCAGGCATGAGGCTCCAGATTTTACAGTTCTGGTCAGCCACGATAACAAATGTCAGTCAATCAAGTTTTCTCACAAATCACAAAATACGCATGTATATTCACACAGTAAAGGAGAGAATACAAACTCTGCCGCATATCTTTACATTTTACGTTAGTTGTTGCTGTTTCTTTTGGATTTTTACTCCCTACATTGCAGACATGCAACATTTTGTGGCCACTGAATGTGAAAAACAGCCTTTTTGAGTTTTCCACTTTTAAAACTGTTTGTCCAGCAGCTGATTCTCTGATCTGAGATGAGTAACCAGTCTCTTCTCTGACGTTAACTCCTGCCTCTCAGTGAATATTTAACCCTGAGACTTGTTAAAGAGGTGTCACTCCTCCACGCCGCTGGCGTTGCTTCGATAACACTCTGAGACGTTGGTAGACACAGCGGAGGGCTAATTAACCCCCCTGATTGCTCCAATTAACCCCAACACATTAGAGCTCATCAGAGCAGAGTGACGAGTTTTCCTCCGGAGCATGAACTCAGCGTTGACGTGTCAGAGAGTCTCTGCAGGTCAGAGGCAGCAGGAAGTGATGTCAGATCTGCTGACAGCTGATCTGAGGTCTGTTCTGACGACGTCACACCTGCACCGAGCTGCGTCCTAATCAGAGTGAAGCTGATGTATAAACACGCCCACAACCCGCTCAGCAGCCAATCAGAGCTGCACAGGGAAGACAGGAGTTTGTCTTCATGCCTCATGCTGCGTTCCTGGCAACTCGGAACTGGGAAAAATGTCTAACCTCCAACTAGGAAAAGTACCGTGGAAGTCGGATTTCCTACTTGTGAACTCTGAGAAAAAAATCTGTACCCCAACTTCACGAGTAGCAGCTGAATGACGTCACACAACAAAGGCAGCTCCCACGGAAGCACATTACATTTAGCTGATGCTTTTATCCAAAGCGACTTACAATTGCTATACATGTCAGAGGTCGCAGAGGTCTGGAGCAACAGGGGGTTAAGTGTCTTGCTTAGGGACACAATGGATGGGTCACGGTGGGGAACTGAACCCAGGTCTCCCACACTAAAGGCATGCATCTTATCTATGCGCCACCACCACATGTTGTAGGTGGTAAACAATAACCTAAAAGGCCTAATAAAGCATATTTGCATGTATTTAAATTAAGACAATAGCTACATTCGATCATATAGTAAAACCTTTTCTGCATGTAAAAAGATGTAGAAATATGTTATAAGGTAGCTGAAGAATCTCATAAAATCTTCTCTGCACAGAAGTTATTGTTAAAAATGGCAAAACATTGGAAAACATTAGGAATTATAACCTTCAACACCGACAGACTCTTGAGGATTACTGATGTAGCTTGACAGGTACACAGTTTAGTAACGAGGCTATTTATGTCAGTTGTTTGCATTTAAAAGGCCATCATTTTAATTAACATCAAAAGCACTGCTGAGGGTGCAACTTTGTGTAAAATTGTCACGCTTTGGTAGATATTTCAACTTGGATATTTCCCAGTTCCGAGCAGGCTGGAACGAGGCATAATGCCTCTCGGAACTGGGAAATGTCTGAGTTGAAATATCCGACTAGCAACCTCAACCTGAACACCCTGCTGTGTACGCACTGCGTTTTCCTGCCTTTTTAACACCGTTGTGTTTACAAACTCGTCGCAGCTGAGTGGGTAACACCTGAGACACGCCTACCAACTGGGAGAAAACATACCTCGAAGCCCGTTGCAAGGAAACATGTCGTTCAATAAGAAAACGTTGCAAACCCGTGCAAAACGTTTTGAGATTGAACTCGCCCCAGGTGTGAGACATGTATCAAGATAATGAAACATAACAGGAAGCAAAACTAGGCACAGACAGCAAACACAGACAATCTGCAAAACATAACAGGAAGCAGATCATGACACTGAAACATGGACTGAACAGACAAAGCACTCAGACAAAAATGTAACTTGACACCGAACATAAAATACACTGAAACAGATGAGGAGACGGACAAGAACGACCGACAACCGACAAACCCCAGAACAGATGACAACGGACCAGCGAGAACAAAACAGACCACAGAATATCTGTAAAATCTAAACTAATAAACACCTCAAAGAACTAAGAAGCTGGACTAAAAACTAAGATAAGAAAACGGGGACAGAAACAGCTGAACATGCAAATATACATCAACAATGCTGAACAGAGGAAACGCACAACATCAAAAAACTACCACAAAATAAATGAATGGATCACTTTGCTGATCCAGGATGTGTGTAAGCCGGCTGCTCAGGGTCAAAGGTTAGTTTGTCACTGCGGCCGTTCAGTCTGTGAAGGAAAGATGAAGAAAGAGAAGAGGAAACGTTAGAAAGCTCTGGGGATTTGTTTCAAAGACGTCTATCTGCTCAGGGTGACACACGAGCTGTAGGTGGGAAATAACAAGAGCAGAAATAATAAAGGAAGTCGTTCCAATTAACAGATAAATTTAAATCCAATAATGAGATTATAATAAGTCTGATATGAGTGAAGTGTTGTAAACTCAGGGGACGATCAGACGTCCTGTTGTCGCGCAGCAGAGGCGACATGAAGCCGCTCATGTTTTCATAATCCTGTTAAGATTATATTAGTGAGAAGGTGAACTTTAAATCTGCTTCAGCTGCAGCCAGAGACCCAAACTGTTCATGTCATCCTGCAACTGCTTGTTTCTCTGTGTAACACCTAATCTCTGAAACAAAATGAACTTGTGTTACGATGGACTGTTTCCTCCTCATGAGTTCATCACGGTTCAGTTAGAAATTTGTGTCGTAGAGGCTGCGAGCTCTCGATGGAGCTCGGCCCGTTATTGTTTACGTTGTAAAGTTCTGTTTCCAAAGTTTCCAAAAGGTTCTTCTAATGGAATTTATTTGTAGATGACTCTGTGGTGGAACAGCGACACATGCAGGACGTGAAAGAGTCCCAATGTCTCAGGGTCAGAGCGTTATCCCATCACAGTTCCACGTTCTCTCTAAAGTCTGAACACTGTGATGACATGACTGCAGTTATTCCACATATTCTGCAGCACATTATCATTAGAGTCACTCTGAGTCACTCTGAGTCACAACAATAAATACAAAACTGATCAATGCATCAATATGTGCCACACAGAACATGAAACAACGCTGGGATACTGTGAAACTAAAAGCTGGCTTCAAGTAAAACAGAACATGCTAATGCTATTAAATTTAACGATATTTTCTTATCTGTCCTCTGGTTTCACTGCCGGCTCCCAGGCCGACCAGTCAGTACTTAAATCTATAGAGTGAAAATTTTCAAATTATTATTTTCATCGTTTTTATTTTATTTTAAATGTTTTGTTTATTAATACACACATGTTTACGGTTTTATTTATTTATTTTAATTTTTAATGTCTTATTTTTATTTTTTAACACACACACACACACACACACACATTTATTGTTTTTATTTATTTTAATTTTTAATATTTATTTTTATGTATTTTATATATTTTTTATCATTATTTTTTTAAACACCCACTAACACACACGTTTACGGTTTTATTTATTTTAATTTTAATGTCTTATTTTTATTTTTTAACACACACACACACACTTATTATTTTTTATATTTTTTCATTTTTAATATCTATTTTTATGTATTTTATATATTTTTATCATTATTTTTTTAAACACCCACTAACACACATGTTTACTGTTTTATTTAACGAAATGTATGAAATTAATTGTTCTTTGTACTTTATTTGTAGCTTTGGCAATCTTGTTGTTTTACATTCATGCCAATAAAGCTAGATTGAATTGAATTGTGTCTTTGTAATCGGGCCTTGAAATCTTGGAAAAAAGCAAGTTAGGTAAAATCACTGAGGTTTCAATACTACTTAGGTTCCAGTTACCTAGTAATTAATTACTGTCAGGTGTAGCGTCTATAATACTTGTGCAGTGTAATGTAAGCGTATGGTACATGTGAGTGTGAAGTCCATTTGTGTTCCTGTTGTTACTGCAGACGTTGGTGACAGAACCTCTGCTCCAGCTGAGTGTTAAGAAGTACTTGAGTACTTCTCTGTTTATTGTGATATAATAAATTCTTCAAAGAAGTTTGTTGTAACTCAATTATTTGCTCAACCCCTCACCAGGAAGATCATTTCCACGACAAGGCCCAGGACAAATTTCCCTTAGGCGACAATAAAGTTGATTTTATCTCATCTTAAATACAAGATTTTAAGTTTTGGACTTGCTCCTCAGCCCTTCTGCAGATACATGAAGAGTCTACAGAGCAGCTTCAGGTGGTGTCTGTCTCTCTGTAAGTCTTGGAGTCTTCTTCCTAAACTTGTAATTTGCTCTAAACTTCCCCACCTTTAAGAGAGAAGCCCTGTCGTTCCTGTTACATGCGGTTTATTGCATCTTGATATGCTCATTTTACCTCCTTTTATCTTGTGTTGTACTGTACTTTTTTTTTTGTACGTGTTTTATTTCCATAAAAGCCCTTCCAGCGAACAGGTGTTGCAAATTAGCAACTGCTACAAACACTGTGATCCAGACATTGGATTGCTGCTTTCAGTTTTAAAGTTTTATTAGTTCCTACCAAAAATAAACCATAGAGAAAAAGCATGCAGCTCACACTCTTTGGGAAGACACAAAACAAATTCCCCCTGCTTGATATGATGCAAACATTTAAAATAAGTGCGATAACAGACAGAACAACACGAGAAATAAACCGGAGCGACAAAATAAACTGATATTTTGGTTGTTTATTTAGTCTGTTAATGCTGTTCGCACGCTGGAGGATAACTGGGCCGATTTTGGATCCCATTCGCTCTGTGGCATTCAGACGTTCTGCCAGTTCGATCCCACGTTTTTAACGCCAGGTAAGATGTGAGAATCCTCTGGCGTGCAGCGTTGGATGCGTCTCCCTCCAGTTTATCATGTGATTCTGTTGATGAATTTATTAAAAGCTGTGAATCCTGAATCCTTCACGTCTTGTTTTGTCGTTTGTGACCGATCAGCTGCACGTCGGCGCTCGTCTCTCACACGTTAAAACACACCATCGACACTAAAGCTGCTGCAGTCAGAGTGTGATTTAAACCATCAGAGCTGACGGAAACGATGACGCCAGCGCCCGGGGACACAAACTGTTTAATAGTATACGTTAGTACCATTAAAAACTACAGTTTAATAAAGAGATTACATGATATACTATAGTTTACAGCCCTGTAGTAAACAGTAATATTGACTAACAGAACTACGGAAGCCCTGAAAGGAAAGTGAGAAAGAGAATTGATTGATGGATGGATTGTTTTCTCGCCTTTGTTTATGACTTAAAGTTTCTATAAGGAGTTTTAACTGGTTATGAAACGGTCCCAATTTAAATTGATGCCTCTTTGTGACCTACATCAGCAAACAGCACCGTTACTGAGAAGACTGGCTATTTCTCTGTCGTTGTTAGGAACGGCACCGGGTCTGATTCCCCCACAAATCAGATCTTTAGTTAGGGCCTGTGTCAACCAACCAACCAGCTTTTATTTCAGACACATAGGTCCATGTCAGTAAAATAAAAAAATAAAAGACACAATACAAGACACACAGTACAGAATGATGCACATTCACATTCCACCATAATTAAAACACATATAGACAGAAACACATGAAATACCTTGTATCACGTTCAGTTAAAGCTATAATGATCAAATTTATGCATAAAATTCCTTTACTCATTACTCGTCACAAACGTAAGACTTGCACTTGTCCATCTTGGGAACGGGATTCTAAATGCATCATTAAAGGCCACCTGCAGCTTTTTCATCTTCACTGTAAGTGCACCACAGGTGGGCTGTACAGAGTGGAGTACAGTACGCTTTAAAAGGAGCTGCTTTAACATCGTCAGAACACATCTGGCTTGTGCATACTGACGCTGCAGATCATCATCATCATCACATAAATCCTCCCTGATGATGTTCAGGTTCAGACATCATACTTTATAACATCATACTTTATAACATCATACTTTATAACATCATACTTTATAACATCATACTTTATTCACCACATTAAACACTTGGTCTTCCAGGTTTGTTTCTGATCCTCTTTGGTTTTGGCAGTTGTTATAACCTGGCTTAAAAGGCCACAACAAAAGCGAGACACACCACGGCAAACATTTAATATATAAATAAATAAGACAAATTTAAAGGTGATACAGTATTGGGTATGAACTAGAGAGCTGCATTGGGATTGGGGTCCCGCGGGAGCAGGCAGTTAAGAAATATACTGCGGGTCCCGCAGTAGCGCTAATAAGATCGAATCAACAAACGAAGACCACAGTGAGTTTATGCGGCTGCTTCTGAGAACGTGCTGCACGGGCCTGATTCAAACCGGCGACTTTGGGTACGGGAGGCTAAACCCCACAGACACTGGCGTCACTCGCCAGTGCGTCTGTTAAGGTGTCGGGGAGTGAGGTTTACTCACTGCACAGCCTCGCAGGCTTCCGTCACACGGGCTTATACCATACAAGACCAAAGCAAGGCAAGTCTGAAATTTAGTTCTTACTGACAAAAATGAATGCAATGATTTATGTCGGGTATTCTGCCAGACATTTGTGTCCTTTTTACACTCTGCATGTCACCATGTTTGCGGGTGCGGGATGAAGAAAACAGTCCCGCGCAGGTCTCTAGTTTGATGCATATACCAATAAAGCAAAATCCTTATGAAATATGGAGGGACCCCTCGCTCTTGTAATTTCCTACGATTAAATCGGTCAAATTCTTTGGACGCATCAAAAAAACACAAATATTGTAGTGTTGCGTCTTTACATCTTCCTTAAATGCGTAGATACACAAATCTGTACTGTGCCTACTTTTTATACCAAATTGATTGTTTCCACCGAAGCGTTTTTCCTGAGGCCAGTTTCAGTTCATCGCAATGTGAGAAGCGTCACGTTTTTACAACATGGTAAAACCGCCAGCAGAGATTTGAAAAAAACGACTCGTCACTGTCACTTTTTACCCAGCCGTCCAATCACAGTGCAGGAGGGGCGGGACAAACACCACACCGAGCCATCTCAGCTCTTTAACGAAACGATGCGCCTCCTCGCCGAGGTGTTTCCTCGCCCGCAAAATCTCACGGACCCCCTCGCTCTACATGTTTCAGCCTTCTCTTGGTGCAGAGCGAGTGGGCCTACCCTCCTCTGTGGTGACTCTTTTACAGTCAGTAAAATTAGGCAGCCTACTGGCAGCACATCGCCGCCACGGATATTATGTATCACAGCAACCACAGCGTCTCAGCCGGAAAAAACGCTGCGCCTGCAAAGCGCACCCGGCGGCGTTTTCAGCTGGTAAAAAACGCTTTGGTGGACACGGGGCTACAGTTGGTAAGTATAAGGTTAAACTTTCACAATGACACATTTTTCCCACCTGCCTCTCAGGGCTTCCGTAGAAATCATTATGCCAGCAGGTGTGATGATGGCGACCCCGTCCAACGCGAACACCTGCTGCTCACAGCTTCTGTTTCTAATCTGTCTCTCACAAATCACAAGGACTTTATGAAGAGACACACTCAGACACAATCTGAATTCCAGTCAGCGTCTGAGATGAACTCACAGACTGAACAGGAGGAGGATTTCTGTCTCTGTGACCTGAATATTAATTCCCGTTCAGGTCGTGTGGATGGGAATCGTTCCGATTGACCTGAAATCCAGACGGAGAGCTCACAGGTTCATTAGCGGGGACTGGGTTCCGTCATTAAGGAAAGCCAGACATTAAACAAGGATTACCTCCGGCTTCCTTCCCTAAATCCTGCTGCTGAACTCTGCCTCGTTAATTACAGAGACGCCCTTCAACCAGCAGACAGAGTTTCATTAAACAGAGATCAACATGAATCCAAACACTCGGACACGACGTCGTGATGCCGTTCATTTCACTTTTAGACTTTGCAACTGATTCAGACTTCCTGGCAAACAGTTCACCCACCTCTGAAGCTCCCTGATGAACATGCTGCACCTCGTTTGCAGTTAGTCAGGAACTGTAATAAAAAAAGTAATGATGTTACTTTACTTATTCCTAGATATTAAAAGTAATTAGATACGTTACTATATTACTTTCACTACGTCACTGGGGACGCGTTCCTGCCCAGCACTGCTCGTTCGTTTGATCCAAACAGAAACAGGAATGTTAAAAGAACAATTTGTGCTTTCAGGAGGAGGTAGTGTCACGGGAAGGGCTGAGTGCAGAGGCGTGGACCCAAACGCAGACACAGGAGGCGAGGAGGACGCAGTGCAGGAGTTTTATTATAAAGAAAGCCAAAACAGGCTTATACGGGAGCTCAAGGCGAGAGTCCAGACAAAGGCAAATCCAAACGAAAAGATAATCCAAAATTAAGCAGGGTAATCCAAAAAAACAAGCAACAATGTGTACGGGGAACAGAGCAAGCCAGAACGCTCAACATCAGATTCTGACTACTACAAAATAAACCAGGAAGTAAAGCACGACTGAACTGAAAGAACTGAACAGAGAAAACAAGAAATGGAATAAAAATTCTGAACCACGTAAACAGACTGAAACAAGAAACACAGAACAGACTGACATCAAGACGACAGACAGAACTGAAAACCAAAACACAACGGGCCAAATAACAGAACTGACCAATAAACAAACCTCGCAGAGAAGTAAACTATACAGAGCAGACAGGCAGACGGCAACCAAGCATGGAAGAAACACCAGATACTAACAGAATAAAAGGAGAACTAAGGCAGGCAGATCAAAACCAAACAGGTTAAGTGTTGGAACTATTTCTTGACACACAACAGTATATCCATCCGCCCTGTGCAGCGTCTCTGACACGTTGCCAGCTGTAGTCTGAGAGTTCTGGTTCTGGTCTCTGTACCAAACCTGACAACCTCAAGGTGACGACACCGACAGTTGTTCAGCTGGAAATAGTTCCGGCTCGTTACTCCACCTATGGCCCAATCCCACCGTCCCCCCTCACAGACTCACAGACTTTGAGGCGCGTTCCCGGGAAGTCCGTGAGGGTCGTCCTACTGTCAAATCTTCAAGTGGACGAGGTCTCTCTCGCGGACATTTTGAGCCCTTTTTAGACCCTTTCTGTAAGTCCGCATTTCTGCAGACTTTGGCTGAGGGAATTGCCCACAGTTCATAGCGGTATGACGTGAAACACGGGGGGGGGGGGGAGTGAGAGAAATATCACTTCAAATCCGCATTATAAGAAAACTGTAAACAAACAAGCATCGACACCAACGCTGATGTTAAAGTTGGAGAAAGTTTTCTTAACATAGATTAAGATGCTGGACAGAACACATGAAGTCAGAGGAAACCTGAGTTTATTCAACTGTTTATTTTAGTTTTCGCTTAATGAGGCTGTTTGACCAACAATAGTGCATTAATGATTATTGGCAGGACTTTAAATCAGGCAAACACAGAAAATAAAAAGTTTGCAACCTGTTTCAGCATTTTGAGCCCCTGCAGCCTCTCAAACTCAGTCACTTTCCAAGTGACGTCAGTAAAGCCTGTGAGGGTTCAGGGCTCAGAGGGGACATTGGGATTGGGCCTAAACCTCAAACCTTGTCCAGACGGGAGCACCACATGTGGATCCATCCGCTGCTGGAAATAGTCCCCAACAGATGCAACGTTTCCTCGTTTGAAACTAGCGGCAAGCAGCATCACACACTCACATGTAAACTTCTTTTTTCTTGTAGCTGCTTTTCGTTTACTTAGTGTTTAATGCTATGAACTGTGGGTAATTCCCCCAGGAAAAGTCTGCAGAGAGCCCTCCTGCATGATTTGACAGTGAGACAGTCTGAGTTTGGATGACGGGATTCAGCCCCATGTGATCTGATAATAAATGCTAAAATTCTGTAAAAAAACATCCTACAAAACATCTCAGACAGTTTATTAGATGATTAGATCATAGTTTAATATTAGAATGTATCATATTATTATGTGATGTGACCTTGTAAGGGGGGGGGGGCATGAAAAGGACTTATCTTTATCAAACAGCCACAGAGACGGATTTCTGATTTCTTCTTATGTTTAAACTCGGTGGAGCTCAGGTTTGACTTCAGGGAAGCAAAAGGACAAACTAACTAGTGTAACTGGGAAGTTTAACAAAAACATAGAAACCAAGAACTGAAACAAATCAGCGGCGAGTGGCATCAGAAGGAGCCAATCACCTGCAGGAACCAGTAACCGGTCGGCCAATCATCATTTCCAGTGACACCTGTCACACATCACAACATTGTTTACTTTGTGATCTCTGATATTGGTGAAATGTTCCGATCAATATTGTGATGCTGAATCTGACGTCAGGGCTGCACGTGTGTGAATATGAGCAGCAGGAGGAACGACGAGTTAGATTTGATTTGGTCGGCTGCAGGAGGCAGATGCCTCTGACATCTGGGCGATGTCAGCGTGTTGTCAACACATTGTTAGCGCCGCAAATGTGCAAACAGATTAACAGGCGGGAGGGAGAGCAGCCGAACTGCTGCTGCTGAAACTCGGGGTGAGAACGAACCTGAGAGAGACGGAAACAGCAAAAACAAAGTGACAGACAGGATCACCGTGGGGAATCTGTCCGTCGGTAACGTTACGTTAACAGCACTTTGTCTTCCTTTAAAAAAATACTTTCGCCAGAACTTTGAAAAAACAGCTCGTTTAAAAAATCAAATCAAATCTGATTTAATGTGGCTGATCCTGACAAAATAAAACACTCAGATGTTCCGTTCAACAGCGAGCAGAACGCAGAGGCTGTGACGGAGCAGGCGCTCTTAATGAGGTTTATTTGAAAACCAGGCGAAACTTACAGGTGTGGTGACGGTGACAGTCCAAACAGAAACCCCACAACATCCAGAGATGAGGAACATGGAACGAGATAAATCCAAAACCCAGAGTGTAGAACCGCATGAAACAAACGATGGACCAGCACAGAGTGAAGGGAGCAAACCACTCAAATACAACAGAAGGGCAGAACATAGTGACACACAGGTGAAAGCACGAGACAATCAGTGAGGCCACAAACACAGGAAGTCAAACAAGAACACTAGGAGCAGACTACTACAAAGTAAAACAGGAAGCATGAAGCACAAAACACCTCAGAACCGTAACAGTCACACTTAAAAACAAGCACTGTGCAGCTAAAAGGTGACCTGTTTATGCATTTCCATATATTCTGTATATATATATATATTTATAATGTTACAGTGTCGGATGTTCAGGTTAAACGTCGCCAAAGCTTCAAATAATGAGTCCCTGTGAGCCAAAACGTATAAAAGTTATTGTTTCCTAAACTTCACACGTCCTGTGATGTGTGGAGCGGAGCAGCGCCAAAAGTCACAGTTATTTATTTGTTTTTCATGTTTATTTAACGACGAGTGCATCTGATGGACCAAAAATACCTGAGCTGGTTCGTGTGTTGACAAATACACACGACAGAAAAAGCGCCTCGTGGCTGCACGAGGAACCTGTCCATAAACTCACCACGAGGTGCCGAACTCTTCAGTCATGGAGTCAAAGTTCAATGTCGGGACGTTTATTTGGGACAAAACTTAACATAGAAACATTTGCTAAACTTTTACAAGGATCAGTGAACAAGGTGGTTTTTGAATGTATCAATAAAACTTTTCATCATCACCATGACACCAAATTAAAAAAGTTAAAAAGAAAATGAAGATTGGTTTGGTCGGCCCCAGAAACCAGTCTGAGTCTCTGCGGTGATCTACAAACACGCACATCTCTGTAAAGTCCTTCCTCCTGTTCATCACAAGGAACTGATTCTAAAACCTTTGAATACAAGTTCTTGGAGACACTATTTTCCCGGCGGAGGAACCTCCTTTTTCCACTGTGATGTGACACCGACCAGCACCTCACCGTGTTACTGTTGGTGAATCTTACTCTGACGATACTTTTGCATGTTGGGGCTTGACTTCCTGTTTATTTGTCTGGGAGCAGATGGGCTGCTGGGTTAATTAAAGCAGAGAAATCCTTCTGTGTGAATCACTGCAGCAAAATAAATCTCCTCATGCCACGAACTGAGGACAACCGGTGGAAACTCATAAATATATTAAATAATTGTGCTTTAAAATTTACAAATTATTATTATTTTCATTGTTTGTTATTTTAGTAATTGATCCTTTATTTGTTTTTGTTTTTTAAAATTTCACATTTGATACTGATTTTGTTGTTGTTTTTTCTCATTAATACACACACACATGTTTTATTTATTTATTTTTAATATTGAATGTATTTATTAATTTTTTACACACACTTTTACTTTTTATTTATTCACTTTATTTTAATTTTTAATATTTATTTTATTTGTTATTATAAAATTTTTTTACACACACAAACACACATTTTACTTTTTTATTTATTCACTTTACTAAAATTTTTAATATTTGTTTCTATTTTTTATTATTTTAAAATTTTTTTAAACACACACTTTTACTTTTTTATTTGGAGTTGATTAAAACTCGACTTCATTCTGAGAAACAGATGAACTGAGCTTCTGGATGTCAGAGTTTGTTGGTGAAGTTGACTCAGACCTTGAAGTTTGATGATCGGCTCCGTGAGGAAGTTAAAGTCCCCGGGGACCTCAGCCGGTGGGATCCGGGGCCGAGCGTTTCCTCGACACCCACGTCGCAGCGCCGCGCCCCGGGCCGCCGGACAATACATCACAGTGTGTTTAAACCAGCCTGGAGGAGGCTGCGTGGGCCGACGTGGACCCCAGCCAGACCTTCCCTGAACATTCCCAACAGCTGATGAGCAGGAAGGGAGCGGGAGAGTCCCGGCCCCTCCCTGAGTCTGGCAGATATCAAGCAGGACTCGTCCCACAACGGGTTTAATTCAAATGTAAAGCAAACAGACGACACAAAGAGCTGCTGTGGCCCCACGCTCCCTCCGCCTCGCATACATGTTCAGGAAGAAAGCTGTGTAATCTTTCCTTCTGACTTCAGTTCCTCCGCTCGGACCGCACGCTGCCAGGCCTCGCCTCGTCTAATCCTCTGTCTGTCCAATCGCCGCCAGCGTGGACTCCCTGCAGCCCGACGCCTCGTTAATCACCTCCAAACAGCTTCTTCTCGTCCAGAGACGGGTTTGTTCTGTTAAACTGAACCAGAGAGAAGAAGCGTCCTCTGAGGCGAGAGAGGGCGACTGAAGCAAAGTTTGGATGTTACAGAGAAAGTTCTGCTCACGTTGAGCCGTCAGAGGTCAGAGGTTCTGTTCCTGACAGCTGCAGTTTCCTTCCTTCCTCACGTTCTTATCTCTTTCTTTCGTCCCTCCTCTTCTTGACTTTCTCCTTCGTTGAGTCCGCTCTTCTTCCCCTTTACTTTTTCCGCTCCTCTTCCCGTAACAGCGTGAACACTTTGAGATTTTATCCTCACTTTTGGGAGCACTTCTTTATTTCCTTCTTTCTTTCACAGCAGTCCTTCTGCTCTAACTGCACGTGCAATAATTAATCTCTATATACACGATCATACAACATGTTTTATACACTATTTATTGTGACATCACCTGTTTTTATGCCTAATGCACCTTCAGTTGTGAGAATCCCAAGAAAAGGCTATGTGGTCTTTTCTTCTCTGCCATTACTTCTTTACTTCTGCTTTATCCTTCCTTCTTTCCCTCTGATCAGAAATCAGTCGAGAACTATAATTGATCACGAGTTTGGGGCACTTCCTGTCACGTTTGATCCTTCAGCACTGAAGGGAAGTACTGGATAGTTTTCTTTAATTCATTTTCTTTCTGCTGCACTTGATTTCACGCTCTCTTCCCTTTTCTCCCTCTTTCTTTATCACCTTATCTTCCTTCTCTTTGCTTTTATTTCTAATTGTCTTTCCTTCATTTCAGTCCTTTCTTTTATTTTCTCCCTTCATTTCTTCCAGCCCGTCCTCAGCAGAAACACTGTTGTACAGGTCGATTATAGTCCAGCTTATTACGACCCGTTACTTTTTTAGCGACCTCTAGTGACCGTACGACAGTATGCAAGGAAGCCGGAAGTCAGAAGACGTATTATAAACAGTGACAAAGTCTGCATAAGCAGGCAGGATGGGTCAAAGCCCGACTTTCACACAGGAGAACGGTGTTCGAGTCCCGTGTGAAACCAAGTAAATGTTGAGTTTTTTAGAGTTTTTAGTTGTTGTTTTAAGTGTTGCTCTCACCAACGGCATCCTGATAAAATCTACGTCTGTCCACTGCAGAGGCTCTATCCTCCTGGAGGAGGAACTAGTGTAAATTAGTGTATTAGTACAATATTATAACAGTAAATAAAAAACATATTTATAAGTTGCACTTTATTTGGTTAATGTCTGTTTACAGATTGTTTATAGTCTGTTTGTAACATTTCAGCTGATTCACAAATTAAACGGTTTTCTGTCTGGGTAAGATCTGATTAGGGCTGATGTTCATTGTTGTGTCATATAACAGTATCCTATAGTTTACCGCTGGTATAATATTAATTCCAGTTACAGCAGTTTCATTATAGTACGCTGGTCTCATTCAATAAATCCTTTTAAAAAATTAAAAAAGTGCTCTGCATGGTGGTTAGTCTCTGATTTGTTGATGCTAACTGATAATAATAATCAGAACCATTAATGCAGAAGAGGTTTTTTTCATCCAGGCTGTGATTGGCTGGTTCACGAAAACTGACATTGATAAACAACTCTGTGCAAACTCTTAATAAGCACCCAATTTATATCTACCTCCACCAGTGGAGCAGGCAGGCAAGAGTAACCTACCGGCAGTCCCGGTCCTGGTCAAAGCAATGCAAAAACACACACAATCAATGCCAGCTTACAAATCCTGGCTGGACACATCTTTTAGGTCCCAAAACGAGGACATGTCCAGGAAGAGAAGATGTCGTTTTGGGCCTCTTGACAATCAACATATTTTGTAGTTCGGGTACGAGGCCGTGTTGTTTCTTCTGATCTAAAAGCATGAAAATCCAGTTTTTGTATCATGCAAAAGAACTTTTCTGAAGACTTTTACCTCTCCGGTAATACTGGATTACTGCAGTGAAGTTCTGAAAGCAGGACTTTGTCTCTTGCAGCAGACACACTTGGACACGATGTCGAGTCTCTGCACAACTTTTCTAACTTTTCAAACGAAGCGGAGAACCTTCCTTCGCTTCATGTCACCATGAATATTTATGTTTGCTCCCCGGAAATGATTTCAGCTGAATACCAAATGTTGATTGTTCCTGTTTGTGTCTTTCACATAACGACGCTGATGTCTTCGCTCCTCCTGCAGGATAATTACATCTTATTTTGAAATGTATATCTAAGCTGCTGCCGGAGGATCCCGGCGTTCATTTTAATTGTGAGGAAACACACATGAAGACTAAAAAAATATCTGGGCCAGATGTGATGGAGGAGAGCGAGCGGGCGAGCGAGCGAGGGCAATTTGCATTTCATTTTAAGGCTGTCGGCAGATTCCTCACAGCGAGATGCATCGAGGAACAAACTGTTACTGCCGGTGTGGAGCTGAAGGTATTTCCTTGCTGCTGACGGAGGAAGGTGAGATTGTGGACAGGGGATATATGAAACGGCTCCTCCTATAGTAATTAACGGTGGAGGCTGTAATTGGGCAGAATCAGTCTTACTAAGTGATTTCCTGACTGTCAAACGAGCCAAATTAATTTGAGTGATACTTTTCATTTAGTTAGCATCAAACAGCCCCTCCACTCGGCCTCCATATGGGCGTCTGATGCAACGCTCGCCATTAAACCGCCGCAGCCAGATGTTCCCCCTCAGCCCCGCCATTAACAATGCAAATTTATTCATTAAACAATTTAATTGTGTCAATGATTGACAGGCGGCGGCGTGATGACGGAGGAATGTTATCAAGCTAATAATCTGTTAGTCTTATTAACTCCCTGTGTCAGCAATATGGCTGTCAACATTTATGTGGATTAACCCTTCTAATGTCGCCACACACACACACGTCAGCTGCTTGCCATGACAACAGACGGGCTCACCGGTTGGTCGGCACGTCTCGATGTTCGCATCACACAGCGCCATCGCCGCCGTCACCGCCCCCCAACCTGAGAGAGAGGGAGGGATGTTTGTTTGTGTACAACATCTTCTCTTCCCAAACATGTTTTTCAAAATGACCAAACTTTCTGCTGACATTATATTATCAAGGTAAGCATCGCGCTTCCAGGACGCCGTCACCTCCTGAATCGGGACGATGCTTCAGATACTGAAGTGTTTCTTTTCTCTGTGAATTCCGGCTCCAAACAGGCAGCTGTGAATGTTTATCTGGATAATCTGAGAACCTCAGCATGTAAACTGGTTATTAAAAAATAAACGAAGACAACATGAAAACCACAACACGAGCAGCAAACCACATTTTTTATAATATAATATATATTCTGTTTCTGTCATGGTCGCATCATCAGAGTACAATGTGTCTGTTTTCTAAGAAACAATACATATTGGAATGTATGGAACTGAACTTACATAACAAGTTAATTTAACTTTTCCTAAACCTAACCAAAATGCAGCGTTTCACAACGTTAACCACTGGTTTTATTATGGAAGTCTAACAAGATCTTACATATTTATTCTTGCTAACTTGACCACGGAGACCTACATTTGTAAAAACAATGCCAAGGGGCGTTAAAAAGCGACGCCAAGGGGTCTTGACAAAGTGTCTGTGATGATTTGGGAGTGAGAACGTGTTGAGGCAGCAGGTTGGTATTTTGGCTCAACGTGAGCACCTGACAGGTACAGGTTAGGGAGTTATACCTAAGTTATGTGCACATATTCAGGCACTACTTTTCTTTAGGTCGCGAAGTTTGCATATCATCTTCGAGTGGAGTACAACATCAGGCGTTTTAAAAGCAGCAGCAACAGCTCGTTACTGTGGACTACAGTCATTTTTTAAGTCTAACTATGGAACTCCTTACATTTGACATCAATTAATGAATTCTGTGACTGCTGGAGATGTTGGTAACATTTCTCTTTGTACCAAACAAATAGAGGCTTTTTGTTCTAACAAACATTCAGCACGGTCTCCAATAAACAAGGCTGTGAACAAACCAAAATCGGTTTCCGGTGCTCCTGCATCTGAAGATAAGCAATAATCATTTGGAAGCTAACATGCACATTTGCAGGTTTGATGAAGGATTTAAACAATCTCGCTGTATTTCCTCTTACAAACAGAAGGACCTCCAGCTCCTCTGATGGACGGTTCTGCTGTCAGACTCACGTCGACCATAAAACTCTTAATTTCATCTCCATCTGCCTGCAGAGAGTCACCTGAAGAACGTTTCCCCCAAACTCAGGGCTGTTCATCAGCCCGTTACACCTGGTGTCTTTATAACGGCACACTAGATATCAACCATTTTGTGATAATGTGATTTTCTATTAAATTACGGCAGCTCGTCTTTTTTTTTTCAGGCCTGTTTCTCTGTTAAATGTTTCCAGCAGAGACGTGGTGGAGAGAAGAAACCCTGAAATTCAGTTTAGCTGTGTTTTTATTGCCCATAAACGTTTTATGCTGATGTACAGTAAAAAGCTTATGATCTAAAACGATAGCGTAGCAACATAAATCTGATCAAACGGATGTCAGATTCATGGAATGAAGATATTGTCTTTTATAAAATAGAAAATAAGGTGTGAATGTTTTCTGATTACATTGATTTTTGTTTTCATATTCTGTCAAATTGGCCTAAGTTAGCATAAAAAGAAGCAGGAAGCAGGTAGTCTGAACCACAAGAGAAAAAAAATGACAAACTCTGCTGAAAATGGGTTAATCAACCACATAGATCACAAATACACTGACATCGTGACAGAATAATTTGTTCCTATTAGCAACAAAGTGAGCAGATACTTTAATATAACCTAGCAAAGATTTAACTGTACCTATTATGTACAACTTTCATTGATGTGTTATAATTCAACATGTTCTAATTCATCAACTAATCTTTAAATTGTTGAATTTGTTTACTAACAAGCTAATATTTGGACCAGTTTAGCCTAGCTTAGCACAAACACTGGAAGCAAGAGGAAACTGTTGGCGTAGCTCCATCAAAAGAGAAATAAAATACATCTTCTAACAACTCCATGTGTGGGTCTGATTCACATGTTAGCTAACAAGCTAGTCCCCAATCCAATCCACGACCCCATTATGAGTTCAGGACTTTAGAGACTGTTCAGTCGATGCGCTCAGTAGTTGTAGCTTTAATGCTAACTGCTGCTACACAATGTCAAATCACAATGTGGTTTACATTGCAAATCAGAGTTTTTGATGGATTATTTTCTCTTTAGACATAGCTAGGTTAGCAGTTTCACCTTACTCCCAGTCTTAAGCTAACATAGGCAACAGGCTATGGATTTATTTCAGTAACACAGGAATTTGATATGTATTAAAAAATCAGAGTTTACTTAAACTTCAGCTAGCAAACCTATTAGCAAGTTAACTTTAGCTATAACTTTAGCAAGTAAGGTAATTAGCTAGTTAACTTATTAGTAAACTATTAGCTATAGCTAACAAGTTTACAAGCTAATAAGTATAGCTATAGTAGCCTTTATTGGGTCTGGGATATTAGCAGTCCCACTAAAGTCTTGACTAAATACACATTTTCAGCTGCTGGTTCGAACTGTTTCATCCTGCTTCCAGTCTTTATGCTAAGCTAGGCTAACAGCTTATGGATCCTGTCTGTGCTGGATATACATTTGAGCAGGGCCGTGCAGGGACCTTTGGAAGGGCAGCTGCTCAAAGTATAGAAGGGGCACATGGAACAAGGATTTAAATAGGGCTGTTCTCAAAATATCGATACAGAAATATATTGTTATGTATTCCTTGATTATATGCGTATACAGATGCTTCTGTATCGATACATCAACAAATGCTGTGACACAGTTTTGAAAAAGAAACACAGGGAATACCCAGATCTAGCTTTAAAACATGGTGGGCTGACATAACTTACAGGGAACTGTTGCTGTTGAGGGGTTGCCGGGGATGTTGCTGCTGCTGCTGCTTTGGTTGCTGCTGATACTACTGGAGGTGATCTGTGACTAGAGATATTATAACAAACATAGAAGATATATAAGCTGATGAAACAAATATGTGACCATGACAAGATGTAAAGATTGTTGACAGTATTTGGGACAGACTCACTATGACTGACCTGCTGTAGCTGCAGCCGCTGCCAAGGCTGACTGCTACGAGAAAATAAGAGGGAGACGCTCACAGAGACGGCTGCACACCGAGAGCTGCAGGGAGAGGAAATAAGATTCCAGGTTCAAAAAAGTGTGGGAAATAATCTGTTGGCCCATAATAACCATGACAGAGCAGCATTTACCTTTCACATTAACATTTCATACCTTTTTCTGAAATCTAATAGGGCCATTTCTTCTTCACTCTTTACTTTGATGTCAGGAATATTAAATATTTTATATTGACACTGACATTATTACATCTACTTCCAGTTATTTAGTTTATATAATAGGTTTGCTATCTATTCAAATACTGTTCTGATTTAAGTGATCGTTTGAAAAAGGGCTGATAAGTAGGCTATAATTCGGAGGAATAAGTAATAAACCTGTTTTACCAAAGTTGTTATAATTATTTTAAGGCACACTACGTTTTTAATTAAGTTACTGTAATAATCCTAGTTGAAGTGAAAGGTTTTTAGTCAAATTATATAAAAAATACCAGACCTCACGACGCCTGTGAAACTTTTCTCCCTCAAACAGCAAGAACGAAGTGAACAGAGCAACTTTTGTGTAATCTGTGTGTAGAAGCAACGTTAGCTGTGGGCGCAGTGTTAGCCGGCAGCTAACGTTACTTCTACAGGTGACACGACATACACAACTACTGTGCTGCTCTCTTTGCGTCTTTCTTGTAAAATACATCCAACAACCCACAACAAGCACGTTGAGGCAAACCCCTCTGACCGGCGGGATCGCAGGTGTCCTGCAGGCAGAGCTGCTGAGTCACTAATGTTGTGTGAACGGGAGGGCTCATCAGGTGAAAGGTCATAGGTCATTAGCACTTTGAGATTTCCCTGAAATGTAAAGTGCATTATAAATAAAATTTATTATTATTATTATTATTATCATCATAATGTGGGTCATTTTATTTACTGCGAAATTATTTTTACTAATAGTTTGATTCGGCAGGCCTTCACAAAAGGACCTTTACAAATTTAAAAATTAATTAATTAATTAAATTTGTCATTGACAAAAGGGCACTTTGGGCAAAAGGGCAGGTGCTCAAGCACCCATAGCACCCCCCTCTGCACGTGCATGCATTTGAGACATCTGACTTTGCTAGTCATCAACATCAGCTAGTAAACCTAATAGCAAGTTATCTTTTGCTACTAAACTTTAGCTAGTGAACGTATAGTTATAGATAATAGTTTACTAACTAACAAGTTTACAAGCTTATAAGTTTAGCTATTTTAGCTGGTGGTGGGCCTGGGATATTAGCAGTTCCACCCAAGCGACAAACTTCCGGTCTCCCGCCTGAAGCCAATACGGAAGCATGTGAAACTGCAATTCATCGAGTGGCCACTTGAGGCCGGCTGCAGAAGGGAGTCAATCTCCATTGACCCCCATGTTCAAAAAATGGTGTTAGTGCAAATCGCTAATTTTGCCCTTCGTGACAACTGTGAGGGGGGTGAATTTTTTTATAACTCACCTGTTTAAATTATATTAAGCCTTAAAGTTCTGCATTATTAGGGGCGTGGCCGCTTTGATTGACGGGCACCTTTAGCCGCTGCAACTGCTAGCACTCGGTCCGCCGTCTGTTAGCCTCACTCAGCTACACGGAGCTCTGAGGCTCAGCCTGTTGGAGCCTTTTGGACATTTCTACATGCAGACACCGGATGAATAATGGCCGACTGCGCAATTTATTGGAGAGAGAACCTCCAGGAAATCCGTGTTCTACTTGGTGAGTGAAATTCCTGTATTTTATTTATGTGCTAACATTTAACAGGTATCGCTGTCGGCATATAGCTTGTTAGCTTATTGTTAGCTAGTTACGCTAATTAGCCAGATACGAGCAGCCCCAAGCTGCTAAATTAGTTTAAGTAAGTAAGTTAGTGTGTTTTAACCGCAGCTTTTAATGAGTCAAAGACAAGTCAGCAAGACGAGAGAAGCCAAAATGTAACATTATTAGATTAACCTTAGTGTTAGACATTAGGGTGATAATGCTTTGGAGAAAAGGCGTCTGTGTGAAGTTGTAAGTAAAGGCTCAGCTCACTTTATGTTAACGGTAACTTTAGCTAAAGGGGGATGTGAGATTTAGCTACGTCCTGTAACAGAGTCACTGTTCAGTTAGATACTAGTCAGATACTATTATAAGTGGCTGCACCTGATCCCGATGGACACGAAGGGTTTAAAGGCAGAGAGCCAAGGGGGGAGCGGCTGTGGAGTTCTGCCTGAAACTGTCACACCGATGCCACTATCTGAGCTAGCTGTCTCTCCCGAGGAGAGCCGTGCACCTCCAAGGGTAACGTTACTGTTTAAAAACGAAAACGTTGTACTATTCTTTGTGGGGTTCATCAGTGGGGATGATTGATTCAAAGTACATATTAAATGCAGTTTAGAGTCATCAATAAGTTATTACACTCAGTAGCTGTAGCATTCCTTGAGATTCAGCAAACAATCTGAGGCGATAACTGCGTTTGATCAGCGATGTTTCTGATAAGGAGCTTAAGATGTGGATGCATAATTCGGCAGAACAGCTGTTGTAGGCTACCTGCAGAGATTTTCATCCACCTTTTTTGTCAGCATATAATGCGCGTTATGCCTGCAGACAGGTAGCTGGGCAGTAACTAGGGCGATGGTTTAGTTAAGGCGAGAAAGTAGCTGTGTGAGAGCCGCCTCTGAGTTTGTTTGGTGGGTTAGAATTTGCCAAAAAAGGTACAGTTCAATAAGAAATATAAAAAAAGATCCTTATAATAAACGTTCAATAAGATCTGACTTGAGTAGTTATTGTTGCACAGTGTCCAGCGGAAAACCGTATATTGCACATATTAGTAAACAGTGTATTTCACATTGCCACCCCTAATTACTGCCACATGCCAGAGAGGTTTTCATGCTGAGGCGATCTCAGAGTTCAGCAGCTTTATGGCTCTTTGGAATAAGCTGCTCAACTGTCTACCCACTGTTGTCTTTACAGGTGCCAGAGGAGCTGATTGCAGAACCCTCCACATGTGATTAGCCGTGTCCAGCTCTACAGGAGAGAACAGCTCCAGCTTCCAGCTCTTCAGCTCCTGCTTTTCTTTTTACTCACAACACCTGAACACTACTGATGTGAAATTATGACACTGGGTTCTTATCAACAGATTCTATCATTATAACAACTATCGCTTTTGTATTAGGAATACTTTGTTATAAAGTGTATCAGACTAATTATACATAATAAAATCATTCTTCATTCATCATCAGTTTCATATTTTAATTTTAAATAGTGTGATCTTAACAATAGTTAACAGCTGTAAATGAAAATATTATTATGTTATTTATAGGTTAACATTTTGCATATATGTTAGTAGAAAGTAAAAAATGAAAGGTTGATGTTATATATGGTTTTATTTTGACATTTCTTTAAGAGACAAATGTGACATTGACTGAGAAGTTACTCTGTAGTGAAAAACAAAGAATTGTCTGCACACTGAATAGTTTTGAAGTCCTGCAGGAGGTGTCATTTATTGCGACTTCTGAGAAGGTTTTGTGTGGTTTACATTGTATAGACTCACCTATTTACTACATGTGCATTTGGTCAGCTCTGAGAACTCAGAGTTTGCAACGTCACAATAAACCACCTAGTGGGATTCATAATCACTCTGTGCAGATCATTCTTTGTTTCAGCACTTACCCACAGGATGGTTTGGATGTGCCCACATTATTCTGTGTTTAATCTAGACTTATATCAGAGCAGCAAACAAGGCACTCTACAGGAACTTCAGGCTCTGTTATACAGTATATGGGTACTGGGTGTATGGCTCTTTATTTATCTTAAAGTATAAGGTAGAAAGTAAAAATACTCCTGCACACACAGAAATACACTGCATAACTACTTTGCAGCTCTCTGGCACCAGATGGGACATCTGATCCACAGTGTGACTCTGGGAGGAAAATGTGTAATAAATTCTTCAGGTGATAAAAAATATAAAGTAAATACAGATGATTCATTAATAAATAGAATATTGAGGTGAAGTTAATTTTCTAATGTAATTTAATTCAAAAAGTGAATCTTTGATATATTCTAGATTCGTTACACAAAGTGAAGCATTTCAATCCCTTTTTTTGTTTTGATTTCATCTTGATTACGGTTTACAGCTCATGGAAATAAAAACTCCAGTATCTCAAAATGTATAAACATTTTAGAATAGCATAATTACATTTCTGTATTATAAATTATACAGAAATGTCAACTGGAAAGAGCTCTCTAATCAGCTAATTAACTCAAAACACCTGCAAAGGTTTCTGAAGCCTTTAATCTCTCAGTCTGGTTCTGATGCTCACAATGAACTTTTCCTCAGTATTCAAATTTTTTGAGATGCTCTTCTAAAAGATGCCTCAGTGTTTTAATGTTGACAGCACTATTATGTCACATAAGTGGGAGAAATGGAATAAAGGAGACAGTCTTTAAATGTTTTTGTGTTGTCCTCTTAAAACAGACAATTTTATATCAGCTGTCAAATGTCCAGTAGCCAAGTTGTTCTAGTAACGTTACTTACAGTTAAAGCAGATGTGAAGGCATCAGTTCCTCAACAAGAATCTTGTGACCAATATAAAAAGTACCTTTCTCTCTCAGGTGTCCTATTCCAGACAATAATCCAACACAGCCCTGCCGACAGCAGCAGCATTACTCAATATAGCGGCGTGGGGAATTAATTAACGTGATAGCAACCATGGCTAACGTTTTACAAGTTATACAGCTTCCATCATGTAACTGAGGACTCTACCACTAGCTTATTCCTTTTATTACAAGTAACATACTGATGTGACGTCCAAATAAACGACTCGAACAGCTATGTGAGTTATTTCATTATTTTCCGGTGTCTTACCTTGATGAGCTGACGACCATAAACTGGTAACAAAAAGGCCACAGGTTCCAACCTCCACTGTACAGCACCGGGGGTTTAGAAACTACCTCTGCTAATGTAGAGTAGCATATAGCATTAGCTCCTTAGCATGAGCTGACTCGGTCACGTCGAGCTAGACGGGAGTGGTTTCAGCAACACGTCACCTCAGCTCCACCCACGACCCGCTTCTTTGCCCATTTATGGTTATCCGGGAGTGACGCGCGGTGCCAAGATGGCGACGGCCAGTTCCGCCCAATTCGGGCTCCAAAACTGCTCTTCAGAAACCAACGGGTGACGTCACGGATACTACGTCCATTTTTATATACAGTCTATGGTCCCACCACATTTTTGTGATTGATTAAAAAAAAACTAATTTTCAAAAGCTAACTTAACACATTTTGTCTACAATTTTGGATTAAAACGGCCAAAATTTCCCAGTATGGGAATCTAATCTGTGGCACGTCTTAATCCAGTATTTTAAATTTAATGGATTGTTGACAGTCTGTTGTTTTGAATGTACTGCATGCTTTACTGCAATTTTGGTGCACAAGTACGGACCGTTGCTAAACTAGGCTAAATGTGCCCTGGAAAACCACAATGTTTACTTTTGCTTGCTATTTCTACCCCTACTCAGTAAACAACATACAACATGTAAATCAGACTTTTTGGTGGATTCTTTTCTCTTTAGAAATAGCTAGGTTAGCAGTTTCACCTTACTCGCAGTCTTAAGCTAACATAGGCTAACAGGCTATGGATTTATTTCTGTAACACAGGAATCTGGTATCCATTAAAAACATCTGCGTTTACTTAAACTTTAGCTAGTAAACCTATTAGCAAGTTAACTTTAGCTACAACTTTAGCTATTAAAGTAATTAGCTAGTTAACATATTAGTAAACTATTAGCCATAGCTAACAAGTTTACAAGCTAATAAGTATAGCTATAGTAGCCTTTATTGGGTCTGGGATATTAGCAGTCCCACAGTGTTGTCACTGACACGTTTTCAACAGCTAGTTTGAACTCTGAACTCGTTTTCATCCTGCTTCCAGTATTTGTGCTAAGCTAGGCTAACATGCTATGGATTTATTTCTGTGCTGGATATACATTTGAAACATCTGGACTTAAACTTCTCTTTACTTAAACTTCGCTAGAAAACCTATTAGCAAGTTAACCTTAGCTACTAAACCTTAGCTAGTGAACAGCTATGTTAGCCTGTGTTGTTCTGGGATATTAGTATCAGCCAACCACAGTTTTATGGCTAAAAACTAATTTTTAACAGATTCTCAGTGTTTTCAACTTTTGATGGAGCCAGTTCGAACTGTTTCCTCCTGTTGCTAAGCTAGGCAAAACATGCCCTGGTGGAAAACCACAATGTTTACTTTTGCTTGTTATTTCCACACCTACTCTGTAAACAACATGTAAATCAGACACACTTGGAGTTGCTGAAACATTGATTCTGCAGCATTTAGCATGCATGCTAACACGTGAACCTCTTGATGTTTTCTGTGTACTTTCTTCTTGCTTGACGCTCAGTAACTTCTCGGCCTCTCCACCTGAGGCCGCTCGCTCTGAAACCGGCGAGCAGGATTGGCGGGGGAGGAGGGTCTGAGGGCCTCTCAAAGGGGGTGCTCGGCGTCCCCGGCGGCGTTTGTGTGTTTGTGGAAATCATTACAACTTAGATGTTGGAAGCTGCAGGAGGCTCGGCGAGGGGAAACGCTCTGCATGTGTTTACGGTGGATCAGATTTGGTTGCTGACATGTTTGTGTTTTATTATTGACGAGGAGACGACTCCAAACATCCAAACTCCCCGAGCCTCTGCGAGCACCTCCACCTCACTAATGTTTATTTCATCATCAGTTTATTCTGTGTGTTGACGTTAGGTTTTATTGGACTGTTAAAACGATGGTTTGTTGTTTTTTACTCTTGACGCTGGAACTTTTTAAAGATCTTTGCATTTCACACAGCAACCTCTGCTCCTCTAGTTCTGGAGCTTTCGACCACATCTCATGGTCCTCGTGGATTTTGACACATCAGGACTTTTAAACTGCAGATAATTTAAATATTTTCTAAATGAGTGAACAAGCAAACAAATTAATACATTTTTGTTTTTCTCCTTGCAGCTTGGAAAATGTCATTCTTCTCTTTTTCCTGCATATTCTATATTTATGATTTTTATTAATTATTTTGTAAGAGTAAGTGAAGCGAGAACTGCTGTTATGAATTGATGCCACATAAATGAAACTGAATTGAGATGATCGAAGGGTCACTGACAGGAAAAGATAAAGGAGGGTTTCAGTGTTTCAGGCCTGAACGTGTGACGTGGAAACAACAAAGAACAACACAGTTATTGTGTGTTTGGAAACAAGCATCTTGAAATCCTTTAAACTTATTATTCAGCCAACAATTAGGCCGAGCCCCGGAGCTGGTTCCAGGTCAGGCTGAGAGTTTCTGATCCGAATACAAACACGCTGTGTCTGCTTCTTTGTGTGTGTGTTAGAGGATGTCTTCACTGAGGGAATATAGTTTGGGTGTGTTTTCCCTGGGTCAAGCCTCGCAGGCAGTACTTTCTGTGGTTGTTATGACCTCAGGCAGGTCTGGACCTCAGGGGACAGTTTTGGTCTGTTTGTTTTTGTTACGAGGACAGGCCGCTGCAGGATATCTGCAGCTTAATGAAGCGTTCGTCACTCCATCTACATTTCTGTACGTTTTAGAGAAACACTGACTCCATATTTCCGTCACACAGCATCCATATACAGACAGGCTGGCAGTCTTCTATTAGATATGAATTGTGATGCAGGTTCCTCCGTGTCTTTAATTTCTATCGGAGGACTTTTATATTTATCTTAATTTGTTTTAGTTTGAATCCCTAAAATCAGTCGGTGCACTTGGAAAACTTTACTAATTCTCGATGCAGTTTTCCATGTTTCAGGTTTTTATTTTATTCTGTTTAACTCATTGACCAATTAAAAAACAAAACATTGTAAATGAGCCAGAGTTAGCCCTGGAGGCAGTTTTTATTCGTCCTAGGCCAGATGTTAAAAAGGCAGCATGAAAATAAAACAGTTCACTAACACAAAGCGACAGTTGGGTCCCACGTCTACATACTACAGTCCTACATATTAACTGATAATAATAAATTAAATGTATTGTTATTGTTATTGTTTATCATCATCATTAGTATTTTTTATCATTTAGTATTATTACTATTATTTACATAATCTTACGTAACCTGGTGCATTCACACGCTACTTCTCGATCGTGTCAGAGAAACACAGTTCAGTCAGAAATCTGACAACTTAAGAAAGAGTTTTAGGCTTTAGGAGGTCAGCTGACGTCGTAGAAGGAGTCCATGAAGAGAGCAGGTTCGGTCGATGAATGGGTCAGACGTTCGGTTCCTGTGTGACCATGAAAGGTCACTGACTTGTTGACAATTGACTTGTTGTTTTAACCCAAACCAGGATCTGCTGCTGAACCCAACCAAAGGCTTTCGGACACGTGGTTGACGCTGTGAAACGCTCACAGTTTAGTTACGTTTAGGCACCAAAGCTTCTTCGTAGGCTTTGCTTTCATACAGCGGTGAGATTCCTCTGCACAGATTGGCTTGCTGTAGCTTTGGGTCATGTCCCCATCACTTTTTTGAAAGCATTTGATAAAAATGTTTGGAAAAATAGCAATAAGAGAAGAGATTTATTTGCAGAATAAAAAAACAATGCAATTTAAATATAGAAGAAACAAATGTACATTGTCCAAAAAAAGTAACTAGGCAAAAAAAACCAACCTGCTGATTACGGCATTCTGTTATATTTTTATATTTAACACCTGAATTTTGTGTTTCCCTTATAAATAAATAAGAACATTTCCACCATAAATTGGTGCAGAAAAATCACCAGAATGCAGGAAATTAAGTGTTTTATGCTCTAAAGATTCTGGGGGAGGACTCATATTTCAGTATTGAATATTTCTTCTCGTCTTGTTCTCATGAACCCAATATTTCGCAAGTGCATCTTGTCTCACCCCTAATCTGAGCCTTTATGTCCTAACACCACTTTTCAACTCAAAGTGACGCCCTTGCACGCTGTTTTAGCACAGCCTTGATGGCAGCGATATGTTTTGTTGTTCACAACTAACGTTTCGTTTCCAGACAGTTCCTGCTTCTTGCATCACCACCCTCTCCCTGTTTGCTGCAATGTCAATATTAATAATAAGTGCCACACAAAATCAGTTAATTATAAAAACAAATATCAAATGAGTGAATATATTAAATTCATCAGACATATGGGATAAATGAAATGAAGAGATAATTCAAGTAAAATCACAGAAAGTGTAAAAGACAAGTGAAAAAGAAGACAAGCGGTGAGGAGCTGCTTGCAGGAGGAGTAAAAACCTGAATCATAAACCTTTCTGACGGCTCAACCTTTCAGAAAATAAAAAGCTTTCGGCGGACGAGCAGCACGGACAGGTTCAGAATAAATGTTGTCGGAGCAGAAAGGTGTCGGCTCTCAGGTCGCTCATTAGAGCCGACAGCAAACAGGAGAAACAAGCGTCCAATCAAACATCCAGCGCTGCAGGACGAGTGGGAACCGACAGCAGCTCTCCACCTCCCCCTCCCCCGAGACCCAGCTCGCATTATCCTACGGTAAACAGAAACCCTCCTCCTCCTCCTCTTCCTCTTCTTCTTCTCTGATACGGGTTATTACTCTGACACCTGCGCCTAACATGTGGAACTTAATGTCTTTTCATTTGCCATTTGTTTCCAGCTAAACAAGGTGCAGGGTCCCAGGGTGGGTTTGTCTGCTGGGAGCCCAACGCCAGCTGGAGGTGTACAGACGGGACAACACACACCATCACACACAGCGTTAACCCCCCCGTCAGAGGCCTCAGTGTCAGTGTTCATCTGGAAGTGTTGCTTCACATCAGCCCGTTCTCACGCCGCCGCCGCCGCCGCCGCCGCCGGCTGAATAAAAAGATCTGTGTCTCCTTCGGTAAAGAGACGGCTGATGAAATAACACTTTGAACACATCAAGTCAGCGGTGGAACAAGTACTCAGATACTTTACTGAAGTAAAAGTACTAATACTACACTGTGTAAATACTCCACAATAGTTCATGCATTCAGAACCTTACTTAAGTAAAAGTATGTAGGGTAGCTTGGGGTTACTGCAGCGCCACAAACACAATAATGTCAGTTTACTGCTGAAATCAGTTGTTCTCACATGAACCTGAACAGAAAGCTTTGGTGAGGAGGTGCTACACGTAGACAAATGTAGAGTTGACACAAATAAATGTAGAAATATATAAATATGGAATAAACAGATGCAAGTTATATAAGAATACTAAAAAGAATAGAGAAAAATAATACAACTATTGCAGAGAAAGAACAACGTGGCAGATATTTACGTGTGCATTATTCTGGGTTTGTGTTGTGCAGACGCGTCGCAACGGAAGTTACATAAATATATAAATTGACAATATAAAAATATACAACAATAAATATAACAATTAACAACAATGTGAACAGCTGAGGGAACCTGCTGGTACTCAAACTCTCATGAATCCAAAACTATTAGACTTTTTCACGAAAGTCTGTAAAGTAACTGAAGCTGTCAGACAGTAAAAAGGACAGTATTACCTCTGTGGTTTGGTGGAGGTGAAGCCCTGTAGACCCCTGTCTGAATGGCCGCTCTCGCCCTGCTCTACAGTTTGGTAATTGTACATCTGGTGAACTTCCTCACCTCCATTAAGAAGCTGCATACAGCTGCTTCATTAAACTTGTTTAACCTGCAGCTACGTCTTCACACTTAGTCAAAGTGTCCCTGTTAACGGGAGCTGAACCAGCTGTTTCAAACAGTTGAACCTCGTCGACTGATTGGTTTTGTAAATGTCTGGTTAATTCCCGGTTAAACTTCATAAAGCCCATACGACTCCTGTCAGCAGTTAGCATGGACGTAGAGACAGCTGTAACCGGATTACTGTGATACTGAAGAAAAGTTAAAAGCATGAAGTTCGGCTGCGTCTTTTCTCTGGTTTCTAAGATTTCTGGACGTTTCTGGATCAGAGATAATGAGATCCTCGGGATTTTTCAGCAAACCCAGTTGGATTTTCATACAGAACAACCAGTGCAACAAAAGAGAAGCGTTCTGCGAACACTGTAAAGACAAAGCAAACCTCTTCTGTTTTCGGTCTGGCGGCAGCATCGCAGGCGGTGTTCTCCCGGGCCGAGCAGCAGGAGTAGATTCGTCCAGCCCCGAGAAGCTCCTACAGCTGAATCTGCACATGCAGTCTCCCCGGTCTGCAGGAGAGCTGCACGTCTTCGTGGTCACTGACCTTCCACCCCCAGGCAGTAAACACAGCTCCCAGTCTCATTCATGCATACAGTACAATATTCTCTCTGTTTCCAGTACCATGGTCCCAGGGGCGGAGGTATAGACAATGCAGCTACACTGGGGCCCGCACTGAACAGGGGGCCTGTGACGGGAGCGGCCCCGTCAGGTTACAAGCAGGACGTTGTGAGTTACGTGATAAAAATGCATTTATATGCAGTATTTAACAGTAGACACCTAACTCGCCTCATGCTGCTTAGTTTATTAGAGATCAGGTGGTATAAACACACTCAGATGTGCATTTCCCCCTCTGCCGTGGTGACTGACACCACAGAAAAATAAGGGACGCCTGACGGAGCGGGGGCCACACCCCTTGGGGGCCCGACTACGACAGGCCCGATGGCGTGCCAGTGGGGGTTTATCATAACTTAAAACATGTTTTCAGGAAAGTATTAAGATTGAGACCAGTGGACGTTATAACGAGCTGTCTGCTATTGAAATCAGTGTGAACAGATGCACTCAGTCTCTCTCTGTCACAACTCAACAGACTAGTGGTCAGACTGTGCAGCCCGTTCTCATCTCAAAGTGACAAAACGTAGTTATTTTACTACGTTGCATGTGCAGATTCAGCTGTGGGAACGTGGTTATTTGTGTGAGACGGTGCGTCCTCTGGGGCGTCCCGTACAGACCGGAAGTGCTAGTTAGCTAGCTAGCGCCAGGTGTTGACACCTGCAGGAGAGCTGCACGAAGAGACTACTCACAATAATATTTCTACATTTTGTTTGAAGTTCATGTAACGTGACCCCCCGCCGTTACTCAGCCTGCCTGCAAGTAAGCCCGAGAGGAGAGAGAGAGAGAGAGAGAGAGAGAGAGCATCGCTCACAGCTTCAGGGCTTGTCAGCGACTTCTGAATTGTCCCCAGCAAAACTGTAATCAGTACAATTATCTATAAATGTTGTCGGTCAGTGTATTAACACAAACCGTTAACAAAAACAGACACCTGACGGCGAAACTGACACCTGTCGCTCTGTGTGCTGCTGTCTGTCCCCCTCGCTGTGAGACTGTTTTAAAAGCAGCTGTGAGCTGCACTTTATCAGAGATGCTGAAGTGAACATTTGTGTGGAATCGTGGTGATTTACAGTATGTCGAATCACAAGTGTTTTCAGTTTCGGTTTTCTTCCTCTGATGAAGATCAGTGTGCTTGCCTGAATGAGTGGGCTACAGTCCCAGACAGGCTCTATGTCTGTCAGACGGTCTAAAGTGGGTAGCCTCAGGGGTGGACTGGTAATCTGGCATGGTGGACCAACGAACCTTTGGGGCCGGTGTAACGTAAATTATTTATTTATAAAACTGTTTTTAAAAAATGGGCCAACGATCGGCCCATAAAACATATGCCTATACTGACATTGGGCCGGCCCAATCACATCTCTTACTAGCCCTGACTCCCTCCCCCTCTGCTCAAGCTGTTTCTTGTGTTGTGGGACAAAAAAATTAAAAATAAATCGCCAAATGTGCGAAAATAACAGTTTTGTTTGCTACCCGGGCTGCAGTAGCTTCAACATCAGCTGCAGTAGCCTAAACTGCGTAGTGCAGGCACAGGCACTTGAAGAAGTAAAGGAGGCGAAACAGAGCGACAAAGTGACGGCCAGAGGGACAGCAAGAGAGAGACCAATAGGAGAGTAGAGGTGACGTGGTTGGTAACCATGGAGTAGCTCAACCTTTAGGGAGGGAGGGTCATTTACACTGGGGACATGTAGACACCACTTTTTGAAAGCATTAAAAATGTTCTGAAAAATATCTTGCACCAAAATGTTAATTAACAAATAAAAATGCTATGAGAGAGGTTTATTTGCACAATAAACCTGCATTGCAGTGTAAATATTGAATAAATCTCTATATTAAAAAAAGTAACTGATTACTGCATTACATTCTATTGTATTTTTATATTCTGAATTGTCACCTGCCACCTAAATTGTGTCCTTCGTTTTATAAAAGTAAAGACATCTCCACTATAAATCTGTGCAGAAAATTTCTCCAGAATTCAGGAAATTAAGTGTTTAATTCTCAAAATTTGAGTTAATATTATCGGTGTTAATAATTTTCAGAAAATAAGACAGTTGTTAGAGTTACTGTGTGGTGGTAATTTACTGCTGCTTTATAGATTTACTTTGGGTAGGCGGCAACGGGGGGGTGGGGGGTGAAAACATGAAAGATTTCTGGGCCGGGCTAAGCCCCAAATGTTTCAAGAGTCTGGAAACGCCCCTGGCTAAACCTACAGCTGCACACATCAGCCGTGACGCTTCGTCACACTGTCTGAAAGCGTCAGTTATGACTCATTGAGATGAGAATGCGTTGGACTGTCAGAGCTGAATACACAGCTACAATAATAAACAGGCCGTTAATGTGTGACAGTGAGAACACAAAAAAGTATTAAAGGCCTAAGACCTATTAAACTCCTTTTCCAGTCCTTTATTGTAGTTCTGTGACTCCTGTATGGCAGCTTTGCATGATTCAAATATTTTATTTTCTTATACTGGTTCTTCATGTAGGCCTTCATTTCAGCCTCTGTCTGAAACAAGCTGTAGATGCTCCTGTCTCTTTAAGGCCCCCCCTCTCAAAGCCCACTGTCTTCTGATTGGCCAAGACCTGAAACATGTTACCAGGCTGTTGTTGTCGCTGGGCAGAACAGGCAGACTGAGCCGTTGCTATGGGAGCACATGACCATATATGGAACAGCGGCTCCGTCTGGCTCCTGGTGTCGTATTACGGAGCCGTTGGTAGAAAAAGCAGTTGAACATGAAGAGTTCAGAACAGGAGGAAATCTGAGGTTTATGCTCACAGGGATTTCTTTAAATACTTTAACCTCATTATTTGAAGCTTTTGCCACGTTTAACATGAACATCCAACATTATAACATTGTAGATTTACATTTATTCATTTAGCTGATGCTTTTATCCAAAGCGACTTACAATTGCTATAGATGTCAGAGGTCGCACGCTTCTGAAGCAACGAGGGGTTAAGTGTCTTGCTCAGGGAAACATTGGTGGATGTGTCACAGTGGGGGATTGAACCCTGGTATCTCACACCAATAGCATATTCTTATCCACTGCTCCACTGCCACCCCCGATAGATATGTTATAAAATGTGGAAAAAGCATAATAGGTCTCCTCTAACTGATTAAATCAACATGTCCAGAACTTATTCGCTCTAAATAGGTCAAAACAAATGCTTTGATTCAATTGAAAAGATTGAACATCATAAACATCAGTGGCCCAGTAGGCCCTGTGTGCAGTATCGGAGCTTGTTAGGCCTACTTCCTTAAATAGTCTGTGTCATTTCAGCTCAGTGGTGACGTTTCAGGACTGTGACAGTGACGGCACCGGCCACGCTCCTCATAACTTTCTCTTTGACTTCTGTACTTTGCAAATAAAAAAGTCTAGGCGACACAGTCCGACTGTAAAATCCATCACATGATGGTGCTTTGCTTTAGACTGCTGCGTCCAGGCGCAGCAACACAGCTGCTGCAGCAGAACTGATGAATTTAATATGTTAATATGGAAATAAGTCGATTTAAGGAGCTTTAAATTATATATTTACTGCATCTAATCTTATCAGTTGTTAAACTGTGGCACAACGAGGAAACAAGGCACATAAGTTTGCCAATAAGGTTCCCTTATAGACGTGAACGCAGTGCGCACGTGCTTCGTAACTGTGGAGTCCAAGGGCCCATCACATCAGCCTGTACTGGGGCCCGTTGTTACCACCTTACGATACTTCGTGGTCCACTACTAATACTGTACTACAGTACTCATTGGTTACTGTACTGAGTAGATTTCTCATCTCTGCTCGTGGCGGAAAGTCTGGACGATGGATGGTGCAGCGAACCTGCTCAGGTGAGGTCGTGTTCTCTCAGTTACAGGCTGTGGTCGGTGTGTCTCTGGCGTGTAAACAAGTGAGCAAAGCTGTCATCATTTCTGTTTTAAATCTGCCAATCAGATCTGATCACAAGACCAGTTAAAGGAACAATCCCTTTAAAACTTCAGCCTCCTCCTAACGAGACACCTGAGACGTGAAACTCGGCCCTCCATCAGTCTGTAATGAAGTCTCTGTGAGTGCAGATCATGAACCCCCCAGCACTCATAATAAAACTCTTTAAAAACTATCACTGAATTTAATTTCCATGAGCAGACGAGATAATTCACTTTGCCATTTTTTGCCTTTTTCACTTTTAATTTCAGAGAGCCGCGAGGTCAAAGGTTAACGAGCGCGTTCGGCTTCTTCACCTGTTCCATATTACATGAAGTGATCAGTGTGCAGTCAGGTGAAGCTCTCTGCGAGGACTTTAATCACAGTCTGCAGCAGACGACACCTTAATGACGGAACAGGAGAACACGTCTGGATCCAAGCTGGAAAAGTTTTCTTTTGTTTCAGGATGTGAAACAAAACAAGAGGTCTGAACAGGGTCTGGAATCAGCTACATGCAGGTAAACTGTTGGCACCGAACAGGAAGACACGTGTAGTAAAGTCTGCGTGTTGTTGTGGCACGCACCAGTCAGCTCAGCTGTTCTCAGTGATTTCAGAGAGGTGGTATTCTGCTCATTTTCAGGTTCCTCATCTTATTTAGAGGTTGTACCAGAGCAGGTTTACATGGTTATATTTTTGTCATGCTGCACATTGCTGCAGCTCCTCTTTTCGCCCTGCTTCGTTTTTGCTATGGAGTGATACATCTTGTCTCAAAATCGGTGGATCTCAACCATCGTTGAGCCAGCGCCCCCCTATCCATTATCCAGGTACCTTACCGCCCCCCATCAAAAAAGATGTTTGCTATTTGCCCTGAATATTGTTGGTAAAAAAAAAAAAGCCATGTGAAAAGTTATGATATTTAACTAATAAGTAAATGTTCCTCCCAGAAACTGTGTGTAAAGCCTGTTTTCTTGGATGGGGCCCTTAATAAGTGGGGGGGGGGGGGGGGGGGGGGGGTATGGGGTCCTCCCCCAGAAGATTTTGATCATTAAACACTTAATTTCCTGCATTCTGGTGAAAATTTCTCCTCCAATTTCTGCCTTTTCTGCACCAATTTACGGAGGAAATGTCTAAAGATTCAGGTGGCAGGTGACAATTCAAAATATATAATTCTAATAGAATATAATGTAGTGAGGCTCTCAGGCATTCTTATTGCTTTTAAATATTTTTCTCCTGTAGATCAACTTATTTAATATCATCCCTGCTGAGTCAACACACATGATTAAGTGGGGAAGTAACCTATTTAAATGTGTGTGTGGCCCCTTTTCATCTCAGTAATAAATGAATCCGTTTTAATTCAGTTATTGACTTGACTTAAATCTTCTTAATAACTTCTGTTAATAACATATCATAACTCAGTGTCTCCCGCAGAATGACAGTGTAACTGTGGAGCTGTATTCTAACATTAACTTAGCTCTCCTTATTAGCAAGGCTCCTTACATGCTCGCTAATAACTTTTAATAGCTGGGTCTCCGACATCGACGGCGATGTGTCGGACAGATTTGTGCAGCTGTGTTAACGAGGGAGAGAGAGCGAGAGATCGAGGGACGGACGAGAGAGACGAGCGAGAGGATGTGCTGCGTGAATACGCGCTGCCTGCAGCTCAGATACGATTTTAAATTGTAAAAAAAAAAATCGAAAATCAATGTGTGGCGGTCAGCGTTGATATTGTGGCGGGCCGCCACAAATAAATGAACGTACGGGAAACACTGTAACTCATGTTCAAAACTTTCTGCACATTCAGAATCTCTCCCACATATCTGAGTTCTCTGACATGCAAAGAAAAATGGGAAGTCGTAATGGGAGACTAACGTCTTTCGCCTATTTAAAGAGAATTCATAATATTTAACTACATGCCCTGTACTGCATTATGTTACTGAATCGCTAAACTGAATGAGACGAGGAGGCGCTCATGCCGGGGGAAAACGAAACTAACCGATAGCTGTGATCAGGCAGAAATCTCCAACTCTGTTAACTTCAGCTCCTCTGATAAAGCGCCGCTTACAGTCCCCAACAGAGCAACGTTACATTTTTACAGCCTACTGAAACTACAGACAAACTGTCTGCGACTCACAGCGCGAGGAGGGTCCACGTCACTCGCTGGTGTCGCAGCCAAGTTTCTTTCAGGGTGAATCCGACAGCAGAATATCCTTCTTATAAATGTGTAACCACTGTGATAACAAAACACTTTTCCACCAAGAAAGAGAGCGTCAATTTTCTAGAGTTTACACAGTAAATGCCATGTGGGTAAAATGATGATAAAGATGATACTCTGACTTCCCGTTCCCATGAAGGCAGCATGAAGCTAGCTAGCTAACGGAGAAAAAAATACACAGTCTCGTCCAGTCAGTGGACTAAACTGGCAGGTTTTAATGTTGCAGACCACAGTTTTTTGCAAGTAGTTTAAAGTTTAAACTCTTATTGTTGTGAATCTTAAGTGTAAACTCACCTTAGAATTTCCCCCCCCCCCTTATAAAATATTGCTTCCAGCGCCCCCCAGGGGGGTGTTCCGAGGACGACGGTACCTCCCCCGTTGAGAAACACTACTCTACATGATCTATGTTGGGAGCTGCACATGCTCACTTCCTAGTTAAGGACTACTAGCCAATCAGAAGCAGAGAAGGGCGGGTCAGCGAGAAGCCGGTAAACAGCTCGGGTTCAGCCGTACGTGTTGCCGACCGGCTCGGCAACACGGACTGTAGCGAGAGTTTCAGAACGGTGAGTTATTAATCTGTATCCATAAAGTTTTAACTGAGCTCTGTCTCTACATCACAGGAACAACTTTTTTGATTGTTATTCACGTCGGCGGTAATGACTCCCGGTTACGCCAATCGGAGGTCACTAAGATTAATGTTGAGTCGGTGTGTACATATGCAAAAACAATGTCGGACACCGTAGTTTTCTCTGGACCCCTGCCAAATCTGACCAGTGATGACATGTATAGCCGCATGTCGTCATTCCGCCGCTGGTTGTCGAGGTGGTGTCCAGCAAACGATGTGGGCTTTGTTGATCATTGGCAGACTTTCTGGGGAAGACCTGGTCTGATCCGGAGAGACGGCATCCATCCCACTTGGGAAGGAGCAGCTCTCATTTCTAGAAATCTGGCCAAGTTTATTAGTGGACCAAATCCATGACAACCCAGAGTTGAGACCAGGAGGCAGAGTCGCAGTTTAACACACTTCTCTGCCCTTCTTTTTCAGCAGTTACCCACCCAAAACCCTACGCAGAGTCGCAGTCTAACACACTTCTCTGCTCCTCCATTTCAGGAGTTACTTAGTGAAAACCCTATAGTGACGGTGTCTGTCCCCCGACCATCGAAATTATTTAAAAAGGTAAACAGAAGAGGAGCTGTGCATAAAAACCTCATAAAAATTAAAACCACAAGAGCAATAGTGCAAACGAATAGGAGAGTTAAATGTGGACTCTTAAACATCAGATCTCTCTCTTCTAAAGGTGTACTAGTAAATGAACTAATATCAGATTATGATATTGATTTATTTGGTCTTACTGAAACCTGGCTGGGTGATGGAGAATATGTTAGCCTAAATGAATCCACCCCTCCCAGTCATATTAATACTCACATTCCTCGAGGCACAGGCCGAGGAGGTGGAGTTGCAGCTATCTTCGACTCTAGCCTATTAATCAGCTCTAAACCTAAACTAAACTATAACTCATTTGAAAGTCTTGTTCTTAGTCTTTCGCACCCAAGTTGGAAATCACTGCAACCAATTCTTTTTGTTATAGTGTACCGAGCACCTGGCCCGTATTCTGAATTCTTATCTGAATTTGCAGAGTTTTTGTCAACTTTAGTCCTTAAAACGGACAAAGTTATTATTGTAGGGGATTTTAATATTCATGTAGATGTTGAGAATGACAGCTTCAGTACTGCGTTTATCTCTTTGTTAGATTCCATCGGCTTCTCTCAGAGTGTTCATGAACCGACTCACTGTTTTAACCACACCCTTGACCTTGTTTTGGTGTATGGTATTGAAATTGAACATTTAGTGGTGTTCCCACAGAATCCCTCTTTATCCGACCACTGTTTGATAACTTTTGAGTTTGTATTGCTGAACTACTCGCCATTGGGCAAAAATTTCTATACAAGATGTCTGTCTGATAGTGCTATAGCTAAATTTAAGGATGCGATTCCATCAGCTCTAAATACATTATCTAGTCACAAAGTAACGGAGGACTCCTATGCTAATTTCAGTCCCTCCCAAATCGATCATCTTGTTGATAGTGCTGCTGGCTCGCTGCGAATGACACTCGACTCTGTAGCCCCTCTAAAAAAGAAAATACTAAAACAAAGACGGTTAGCTCCATGGTATAATACTGAAACTCGCAAATTAAAGCAAATATCACGGAAACTTGAGAGGAATTGGCGTTCCACCAAAGTGGAAAATTCTCGTTTAATTTGGCAAGATAGTCTTAAAACTTATAGGAAGGCCCTCCGTAATGCCAGAGCAGCGTACTACTCGTCATTAATAGAGGAAAATAGGAACAACCCCAGGTTTCTTTTCAGCACTGTAGCCAGGCTGACAGAGAGTCACAGCTCTATTGAGCCAAGTATTCCCATAGCTCTCAGTAGTTACGACTTCATGAGCTTCTTTAATGATAAAATTCTAGCTATTAGAGACAAAATTCACCAAGACCTGCCCTCTATTGGCACCGACTTATCTCTTAACTCAGGAACCTTAGAAACAGCTGTAGAACCAGATACATGTTTAGGCTGTTTTGCTTCCCTCAATCTTTACCAACTAACTTCAATAATTTCTTCATCTAAACCATCAACCTGCCTCTTAGACCCCATCCCGACTAGGCTGCTTAAAGATGTTTACCCTTAGTCAGCACCTCTATACTAGATATGATCAATCTATCTTTATCAACAGGCTATGTACCACAGTACTTTAAAGTAGCTGTAATTAAACCTCTTCTGAAAAAGCCCAAACTTGATCCGGATGTTTTATCAAACTATAGACCTATATCTAACCTTCCATTTCTCTCTAAGGTTCTGGAGAAAGCAGTTGCTAAACAGCTGTGTGACTTTCTACAGAGCAATAGTTTATTTGAGGATTTTCAGTCAGGATTTAGAGCTCATCATAGCACAGAGACAGCACTGGTGAAAATTACTAATGACCTCCTTATTGCATCAGACAAAGGACTTGTCTCTGTACTGGTTTTATTAGATCTTAGTGCTGCATTTGATACCATTGACCATCAGATCCTATTGCAGAGACTGGAATATTTCATTGGCATTAAAGGAACCGCTCTAAGCTGGTTTAAGTCCTATTTATCAGATCGATTTCAGTTTGTACATGTTAACGATGAGTCCTCCATGCACGCCAAAGTTACTCATGGAGTTCCTCAAGGATCTGTCCTTGGACCAATCCTCTTCACTTTATATATGCTTCCTTTAGGCAATATTATCAGGAAACATTCCATAAGCTTTCATTGTTATGCAGATGATACTCAGTTATATCTATCGATCAAGCCAGATGAAACTCATCAGTTAGCTAAACTTCAAATGTGCCTTCAGGATGTTAAAACCTGGATGAGCTGTAATTTTCTTATGTTAAACTCAGATAAAACTGAAGTTATTGTTCTGGGGCCTAAGCACCTCCGTGACGCATTATCTAAAGATATAGTTTCCCTGGATGGCATCGCCTTGGCCTCCAGCACCACTGTGAGGAATCTTGGAGTTATCTTTGATCAGGACATGTCGTTTAAGTCCACATTAAGCAAATTTCAAGGACCGCCTTTTTTCACCTACGTAATATTGCGAAAATCAGGAACATCCTGTCTAAAAATGATGCAGAAAAACTAGTCCATGCATTTGTTACTTCTAGGCTGGATTACTGCAATTCCTTATTATCAGGCTGCTCGAAAAAGTCCATTAAGACTCTTCAGCTGATCCAGAATGCTGCAGCACGTGTTCTGACAGGAACCAGGAAAAGAGATCACATTTCTCCTGTTTTAGCTTCTTTGTTGGCTTCCAGTAAAATCCAGAATAGAATTTAAAATCATTCTTCTTACCTACAAAGCTCTTAATGGTCAGGCACCATCTTATCTTAAAGAGCTCATAGTACCTTACTACCCCACCAGAGCACTGCGCTCCCAGAATGCAGGGTTACTTGTGGTTCCTAGAGTCTCCAAAAGTAGACTAGGAGCCAGAGCGTTCAGCTATCAAGCTCCTCTCCTGTGGAACCAGGTTCCAGTTTGGGTTCAGGAGGCAGACACCATCTCCACATTTAAGAGTAGGCTTAAGACTTTCCTCTTTGATAAAGCTTATAGTTAGGGCTGGCTCAGGTGAGTCCTGAACCATCCCTTAGTTATGCTGCTATAGGCCTAGACTGCCGGGGGATTTCCCATGATGCACTGAGCTCCTCTCTCCTCTACTTTCTCTCCCTCTGTATGCAACCTTATCCCATTATTGCATGTTACTAACACAACTTCTCCCCTTTCTGGTAGTCTTGTGCTTTCTCGTCCCTCTCCTCTCTCCTCCTATCACTTCCTGCAGGTTTTCTGGCTCTGGAGCTGTGGAGTCTGGATCTGTGGCTGCGGGTCGCCTGCTGCCCCTGTGTTCCTGCTCGACACCCTCTACTGCAACGACTATTGTTGCTAGTCTTATTGTTATTATAATCATTAACATTACGATGGTTACCATTAACACTATTATAAATATCTGTACCATTTTTCATTTAGTTTATAGCAACATTACCTTCGCTGTCTGTACCTCTGTGTGTATATTGTGTAGGCTGCCTCCCTCCCCTCTCTCTCTCCTTACATCCCTCTCTCTCTCTCTCTCTCTCTCTCTCTCTCTCTCTCTCTCTCACCCCAACCGGTCGAGGCAGATGGCCGCCCACCCTGAGCCATGGTTCTGCTCGAGGTTTCTGCCTCTTAAAAGGAAGTTTTTCCTTGCCTCTGTCGCCTAGTGCTTGCTCTTGGTGGGAACTGTTGGGCTTCTGTAAATAGCATCACAGAGTACGGTCTAGACCTGCTCTTTTATGAAAAGCGCTGTGAGATAACTGTTGTTGTGATTTGGCGCTATATAAATAAAATTGAATTGAATTGAATTGAATTGAACTTTCTGTCCACTGACTGCCTGGAGGGTAGCTAGTGTTTGGAAGGGAGAGGAGAGCTGTGTGCTGCAGCTCGCTGTTTCTGAGGGCGTGTCGGAGTAGCCGCTCGGCGAGCGTTATATGAGGCGCGTTTAGATTTGATGAAAGGGAAGCGGCTGGACTACAAACGAGTTTTCTGTGGGAGATGGGAACTCCCTTTGGGCTTTTTCACTTTGCAAACCTGTTACATGCACAAAAAAAGGGATATAACTCAATAAAGGAGAGGGGAAAAGCCAAAAAGCAGAACGCCACCTCTGTAATGTTTAAAGCAGAACGTTGGAAATAATCTGCTGCATCTTTTTCCCAAAATGTTCCTCCCGACAGAGCTGGCATGTTTGTAAACGTTGTGTTTAAAATAAAGTCGTGTGAGTTTGAAGACACAGAGCTGGAGGGGGTGCAGAGCGCTGACACACACACTGTAATGACCCCTGGCTCCTCCCAGCATGCACTGCTGCTGTGTTTTATGCTTATTCACAGGGGCCGGCGGGGGAGGTGGGGCAGCCTGACATGTTTATTGTGGCCCTCGGATCAGGAGCCACTGGGGGCCGCAGGTGCAGAGTTTTACATGAGGAAAGATTTACTGTATGGTCGCTGTATGGGGGGGGGGGGGGGCACACAGATACTGGACTGACGGAGCATCTGCACATTTTTTAGTTTTTCATTATTTTGCTTTGGTTGTTTTTATTGTTTCAGAATTTGTTTGTTTGTTTGTTTGGTCACCTACTTGTTGTGAGTGACAGTAAACGGCACGAGGAGCTTCTAAAATGTTTGTTTAAGATCATTTCGCTCGTGGAAAGTAACTCAGCAAATTTACTCTTCTGCTCTGCTGCATTTATTTAGCTCACAGTTACTTTTCAGCTTAAGATTAATAATCATTATTATTAAATAAATGATGATGTAATATTACAAATTTAACTTCCCAGCAGAATATAAAATCATTAAACGTAGCTCCACCTTCATAACTATAATCCTGTAATATATATATTATTCTGCAATGGGCCCTTCTGCACAATGAGTACTTAAACTTTTAGTATTAAGTATTGAAGTATTTGAATGCGAATACTTTTACTTTCCTAAAGATCTGAGTACTTGTGTGATTTACTAATTATGACCTACAAGTGTTTTTCCCAGGAACTTTCCTGAAAATATGGAATTTAGTAACTTGTCGTTGCTCCTTCCATGTTTGGTTTATTAAACGCCGGCCTCTCCTGGTTAGCCCGTGTTTAATGCCACAACACTATGAACTGTGGGTAATTCCCTCAGGCAAAGTCTGCAGAGAGCCCACATGCACCTGGTGATTTGTCAGAATCTCTCGGAGCTCGTCAGGTTTGTGGTAACAGAAAACAGCAATTTTCTTTTTAGAACAACCAAGCAGGTCTGAAAAGTGATGCCAGTGCTTAATCCTTTAATACAGACTGTATCAACAATCTACGACAAAGGAAAATATTAGAGGAATCAGCATCTCATGTGGACAAACAGCACACGCTCAGTCTGCACGGACGGCATCATGTTAAAGTTAGCTAACGATACTGGAGAGATTTTCTAGGCCTATAAACACACAAAATGACCAGTTTGCAACACAAAAACAGGGTGAATTTAATCTAAGACAAATAATAATCAACCAAATAAAGCTAGCTCAACTCTTATCTGCTCTGTTGCTTTAAGGATTACCCATAATCCTCTGTCATTGCTAATGTCACTCGATGCAGGTACAACTTTAACTTTATGGCATAGTTAACATGAACTTATTGAACTATGTAACACAAGTAAATATTTATACTTCGTTTCTTTGTTGAAACTTTATTTTTCCACATTAGTTTGAACTGTTTTTCACCTTCAGCGGCTGTTCTCCGACTGAAAGATTAAAACCACCATAACAACTCCCATGAAATTAACTAGGAATATTTTTTTGGGAACATCAGCTGATCAGTGTAATATAGTAACAAAGGTTCAGGTTGAATCCTGCCACCTGCTGTTACGAAGTTGTACCCGCAGCAAACGCTAGTAATGACGAAGGATTATGGGTAATCCTCAAAGCAACGTAGGATTTCCCCTTAGGTAAAGTGAAGGTCCGTGGACTAAACAATACTAACTTAAGAAGCATGTAAAAGTTAAGCTAGATTTCTTTGGTTGAATATTATGTGTTGATTAATTTCGCCATGTTTTTATGAAGTCAACCATCCATTTATGTGTTTTGTAGCCGGTAGAAAATCTCTCCAGTATAGCTCGCTAACTTTGACATGATGCCGTCTTTCCAGACAGAGCGTGCGCTGTTTGTCCACATGAGACGGCTTTTCAACACTGTTGCCCTTTGTCATGAACGCAGGTATGTTACAGCATGTTGTTATAAACAGCGTTGCAATGTTTGAACATGAGTTTGAGGTGTTTTCTGCTGTTTGTTTGCCTCCTGTATGTAACTGTTTGCACATAATTGTTAACATAAAATGGAAAAATGTAAAGGTAACTGTAGGAAATCTGTGTAATTAGTGTTTTATGTTGTCTCCTCCTTGTAAAATTAAGAGGGACAATTTGGTGTGTTTCATTTATTTAGTTTATATGAGTTTAAATCCACTATACGATCAATGCGTCAAACTGTACTTAACTATCTTGTAGAGTTTTAAGAGAAGTACATACAATTCAATTCAATTCAATTCAATTTTATTTATATAGCGCCAAATCACAACAACAGTTATCTCACAGCGCTTTTCATAAAAGAGCAGGTCTAGACCGTACTCTGTGATGATATTTACAGAAGCCCAACAGTTCCCACCAAGAGCAAGCACTAGGCGACAGAGGCAAGGAAAAACTTCCTTTTAAGAGGCAGAAACCTCGAGCAGAACCATGGCTCAGGGTGGGCGGCCATCTGCCTCGACCGGTTGGGGTGAGAGAGAGAGAGAGAAAGAGAGAGAGAAGAGAGTGAAAGAGAGAGAGAGAGAGAAAGAGAGAGAGAGAGAGAGAGGGATGTAAGGAGAGAGAGAGGGGAGGGAGGCAGCCTACACAATATACACACAGAGGTACAGACAGCGAAGGTAATGTTGCTATAAACTAAATGAAAAATGGTACAGATATTTATAATAGTGTTAATGGTAACCATCGTAATGTTAATGATTATAATAACAATAAGACTAGCAACAATAGTCGTTGCAGTAGAGGGTGTCGAGCAGGAACACGGGGGCAGCAGGCGACCCGCAGCCACAGATCCAGACTCCACAGCTCCAGAGCCAGAAAACCTGCAGGAAGTGATAGGAGGAGAGAGGAGAGGGACGAGAAAGCACAAGACTACCAGAAAGGGGAGAAGTTGTGTTAGTAACATGCAATAATGGGATAAGGTTGCATACAGAGGGAGAGAAAGTAGAGGAGAGAGGAGCTCAGTGCATCATGGGAAATCCCCCGGCAGTCTAGGCCTATAGCAGCATAACTAAGGGATGGTTCAGGACTACCTGAGCCAGCCCTAACTATAAGCTTTATCAAAGAGGAAAGTCTTAAGCCTACTCTTAAATGTGGAGATGGTGTCTGCCTCCTGAACCCAAACTGGAACCTGGTTCCACAGGAGAGGAGCTTGATAGCTGAACGCTCTGGCTCCTAGTCTACTTTTGGAGACTCTAGGAACCACAAGTAACCCTGCATTCTGGGAGCGCAGTGCTCTGGTGGGGTAGTAAGGTACTATGAGCTCTTTAAGATAAGATGGTGCCTGACCATTAAGAGCTTTGTAGGTAAGAAGAATGATTTTAAATTCTATTCTGGATTTTACTGGAAGCCAATGCAAAGAAGCTAAAACAGGAGAAATGTGATCTCTTTTCCTGGTTCCTGTCAGAACACGTGCTGCAGCATTCTGGATCAGCTGAAGAGTCTTAATGGACTTTTTCGAGCAGCCTGATAATAAGGAATTGCAGTAATCCAGCCTAGAAGTAACAAATGCATGGACTAGTTTTTCTGCATCATTTTTAGACAGGATGTTCCTGATTTTCGCAATATTACGTAGGTGAAAAAAGGCGGTCCTTGAAATTTGCTTAATGTGGGACTTAAACGACATGTCCTGATCAAAGATAACTCCAAGATTCCTCACAGTGGTGCTGGAGGCCAAGGCGATGCCATCCAGGGAAACTATATCTTTAGATAATGCGTCACGGAGGTGCTTAGGCCCCAGAACAATAACTTCAGTTTTATCTGAGTTTAACATAAGAAAATTACAGCTCATCCAGGTTTTAACATCCTGAAGGCACATTTGAAGTTTAGCTAACTGATGAGTTTCATCTGGCTTGATCGATAGATATAACTGAGTATCATCTGCATAACAATGAAAGCTTATGGAATGTTTCCTGATAATATTGCCTAAAGGAAGCATATATAAAGTGAAGAGGATTGGTCCAAGGACAGATCCTTGAGGAACTCCATGAGTAACTTTGGCGTGCATGGAGGACTCATCGTTAACATGTACAAACTGAAATCGATCTGATAAATAGGACTTAAACCAGCTTAGAGCGGTTCCTTTAATGCCAATGAAATATTCCAGTCTCTGCAATAGGATCTGATGGTCAATGGTATCAAATGCAGCACTAAGATCTAATAAAACCAGTACAGAGACAAGTCCTTTGTCTGATGCAATAAGGAGGTCATTAGTAATTTTCACCAGTGCTGTCTCTGTGCTATGATGAGCTCTAAATCCTGACTGAAAATCCTCAAATAAACTATTGCTCTGTAGAAAGTCACACAGCTGTTTAGCAACTGCTTTCTCCAGAACCTTAGAGAGAAATGGAAGGTTAGATATAGGTCTATAGTTTGATAAAACATCCGGATCAAGTTTGGGCTTTTTCAGAAGAGGTTTAATTACAGCTACTTTAAAGTACTGTGGTACATAGCCTGTTGATAAAGATAGATTGATCATATCTAGTATAGAGGTGCTGACTAAGGGTAAAACATCTTTAAGCAGCCTAGTCGGGATGGGGTCTAAGAGGCAGGTTGATGGTTTAGATGAAGAAATTATTGAAGTTAGTTGGTAAAGATTGAGGGAAGCAAAACAGTCTAAACATGTATCTGGTTCTACAGCTGTTTCTAAGGTTCCTGAGTTAAGAGATAAGTCGGTGCCAATTGAGGGCAGGTCTTGGTGAATTTTGTCTCTAATAGCTAGAATTTTATCATTAAAGAAGCTCATGAAGTCGTAACTACTGAGAGCTATGGGAATACTTGGCTCAATAGAGCTGTGACTCTCTGTCAGCCTGGCTACAGTGCTGAAAAGAAACCTGGGGTTGTTCCTATTTTCCTCTATTAATGACGAGTAGTACGCTGCTCTGGCATTACGGAGGGCCTTCCTATAAGTTTTAAGACTATCTTGCCAAATTAAACGAGAATTTTCCACTTTGGTGGAACGCCAATTCCTCTCAAGTTTCCGTGATATTTGCTTTAATTTGCGAGTTTCAGTATTATACCATGGAGCTAACCGTCTTTGTTTTAGTATTTTCTTTTTTAGAGGGGCTACAGAGTCGAGTGTCATTCGCAGCGAGCCAGCAGCACTATCAACAAGATGATCGATTTGGGAGGGACTGAAATTAGCATAGGAGTCCTCCGTTACTTTGTGACTAGATAATGTATTTAGAGCTGATGGAATCGCATCCTTAAATTTAGCTATAGCACTATCAGACAGACATCTTGTATAGAAATTTTTGCCCAATGGCGAGTAGTTCAGCAATACAAACTCAAAAGTTATCAAACAGTGGTCGGATAAAGAGGGATTCTGTGGGAACACCACTAAATGTTCAATTTCAATACCATACACCAAAACAAGGTCAGGGTGTGGTTAAAACAGTGAGTCGGTTCATGAACACTCTGAGAGAAGCCGATGGAATCTAACAAAGAGATAAACGCAGTACTGAAGCTGTCATTCTCAACATCTACATGAATATTAAAATCCCCTACAATAATAACTTTGTCCGTTTTAAGGACTAAAGTTGACAAAAACTCTGCAAATTCAGATAAGAATTCAGAATACGGGCCAGGTGCTCGGTACACTATAACAAAAGAATTGGTTGCAGTGATTTCCAACTTGGGTGCGAAAGACTAAGAACAAGACTTTCAAATGAGTTATAGTTTAGTTTAGGTTTAGAGCTGATTAATAGGCTAGAGTCGAAGATAGCTGCAACTCCACCTCCTCGGCCTGTGCCTCGAGGAATGTGAGTATTAATATGACTGGGAGGGGTGGATTCATTTAGGCTAACATATTCTCCATCACCCAGCCAGGTTTCAGTAAGACCAAATAAATCAATATCATAATCTGATATTAGTTCATTTACTAGTACACCTTTAGAAGAGAGAGATCTGATGTTTAAGAGTCCACATTTAACTCTCCTATTCGTTTGCACTATTGCTCTTGTGGTTTTAATTTTTATGAGGTTTTTATGCACAGCTCCTCTTCTGTTTACCTTTTTAAATAATTTCGATGGTCGGGGGACAGACACCGTCACTATAGGGTTTTCACTAAGTAACTCCTGAAATGGAGGAGCAGAGAAGTGTGTTAGACTGCGACTCTGCGTAGGGTTTTGGGTGGGTAACTGCTGAAAAAGAAGGGCAGAGAAGTGTGTTAAACTGCGACTCTGCCTCCTGGTCTCAACTCTGGGTTGTCCGAAAAGCAACAGGGATTTCCCCTTAGACAGTTGAAATACCTTAACGTAACCTGGAAATACTATATTGTAAAGTAGAAATACCAAAATGTAAAGTGGAAAAACCATAAAGTAAACTGGAAATACCAAAACGTAGAGTAGAAATACCATAATGTAAAGTGGAAATACCAGATTAACAGTAATCCAAAAAAGGAGGATTTCCCCTTAGACAGTTTGTCCACATGAGATGACGATTCAACACTGTTGCCCGTAGTCCTGAATGCAGATGTGGACTAAAGCTGCTGTTACCACAAACCTGAGGCTCCGAGAGATTATATCAGATAGGAGATCTCTCACAGAGGTCACACCTGCAGGATTCATAAGTGATAACAAAGTGTCTGATCAAAACAACCCACAGGAGTAAAAAAACTAAACGACAGCCAAAAAGAAAAAACTGTCTCAAACGACTGAATTAAAACCCAAATTTAAATGCTTTTTGATCATGAGCTTCAGGTGTTTTCTTATGGAAACGTGTGGTAAGATAGTTTTCTCTTGTTTAACCAGAGTCTCTCATTTAAATTATTTTAAGGTCACTAAATATTTGCCTTTATTTAAACGTAGAAGAGATGTAGATGTTTGCTAGCCACAATCCTGCTGCAGTACTTTTCTGTCATATCATTCACACTTTTTTGAGGCATTATGGGTTTTTTGATGATCGCTTTTCCTTCCATGCACATTCAGATGAGGAGTTACAATCTGTCGGAGTTTCTGAGTTTATCTTGCAGCTGCACTTTCCCTTGAGAGGAACCTGAGAGTCAGAGGAACATATCAGGTGAGACAAACAGTAAAACAACATCACCTGCTGATGTATTTATGCAGGTGATGTTGACACAGTTTACAGCGCAGATGGAGCCTCTGCAGGAAAAGAAGAAGAAATATCTAACTGCTGTTTTACTGCTGCTGAGTCGTCTGGAGGAAAAACAAGATTGACTCTCATGTTGGAAGTTATTACAGGAAACAGACGGAGAGTCCTCAGGTGACAGACAGGAGACATCCAACCAGATACATGTCGCAACGCACGAGACAACTCCTAAAGCAAACAACACAAAGGAAACACTTTACTCTCATTTTGGAGAAACTCACTGCATGTTTTTTCTTTTTTGGGTGTAAATATGTGAGTGGTGACTTCCATTTACTCTCAGATCTGTCTTCTGCCAGTTTTATATTTAATTTAAAATATATATATAACTACAGAACAAGTTGAAGAGACAGCACTGACATGTTATCAGCTTACAATGGTGACAACATAAACTATCAGCAGAATTGGGGAGTAACGGATTACATGTAACGGCGTTACGTAATCAAGATTCAAAAGAAATTTAACTGTGTTCCGTTACAGTACAGAAAAAATAGACGTAATCAGAGGTACATTTTGTACAATCGGGGATTACTCATAGGATTACTTTAAGCACAAAGAAATTACAGAAGCCCTGTGTAAATCATCTCAGTACGTTACTGGATTCCCTGTTGGTCGTTGAGGCTGTTCGGTCCTGTTCACGCTGTGTTCATGGAGGCTGCTGAGCGAGGCTTCGTTGCCCGCTCGCCCGGCTACGGTTCCCAATCAGGCACCGCTGTAACTTAAAGACCTTTATAACGTTACAGACTATGGTAAACACTAACACTACCACCGTGCAAGTTTCTAATGTTTCACCATCAAATATGACCAGTTTCGCCAGAATCAGTGAAGAAAGTTGTGTTTTTGTACAGTAATCAGTGGGGCCCGACCCCAGAAACACTATGCTTCAGCAGCTTCATTTTGTTTTCATTGGATGCTAAATTAATAAAACAGGTGCTGAATGAGTCATCAAAATTGTAAAATGGTTTTCCAAATGATAAACTTAAATATCATCAAGAATACCTACAAAACAACGTTTTTGTCATTGACGGGCCAGATACTGCCATAGTAGTGACACAGTGCAAAGCATATCATATAAAAACATTTAAATTTGAATTTTGGGAATAGGAGATTTTGTTATTGTATGTTTCTCTAAAAATAGCAGAAAACACATTGATACTTCTCATGTCTTAAGTAATCCAAAAGTAACTAAAAGTAATCAGATTACATTACTCTTATTTTGTGGTACTTGGATTACGTCACTGATTACATTTTTAAACAAGTAATTAGTAATTGTACCGGATTACATTTTTAAAGTAACCCTCCCAACCCTGACCATCAGTACTCACTCTCTTTTAGCTCTGGTTTGGTCGCCACCGACTCCTGAGGGACGTCTGGCTCTATAGCTGCTCAATGCGTCACTACCGAGAACAACATGATCTTTAGTTCACAACATAGTAGAAATACCATAATGTAAACTGGAAATACCAAAACGTAGAGTAGAAATACCATAACGTAAACTAAAAATACCATAATGTGAAGTAGAAATACTATATACACACACCATAACGTAGAGTAGAAATACCATAACGTGAAGTAGAAATACTATAAATACCATAACATAGAGTATAAATACCATAACATAGAATAGAAATACCACAACATGAAGTAGAAATACTATATATACCATAACGTAGAGTAGAAATACCACAACATGAAGTAGAAATACTATAAATACCATAACATAAACAAAAAATACCAGAACGTGAAGTACCATAACGTAGAGTAGAAATACTATACATACCATAAAATAGAGTAGAAATACCATAACATACAATAGAAATACCACAACATGAAGTAGAAATACTATAAATACCATAACGTAAACTAAAAATACCAGAACGTAGAGTAGAAATACCATAAATACCACGACGTAAAGTGGAAATACCATAAATATCCTAACATAAAGTAGAAATACCATAACAAAGTGGAAATACCATGACGTAAAGTAGAAATACTACAAATACATAACGTAAACTAAAAATACCATAACGTGAAGTAGAAATACTATAAATACCATAACGTAAACTAAAAATACCATAACTTGAAGTAGAAATACCATAAATACCACAACGTAAAGTGGAAATACCATAAATATCCTAACATAAAGTAGAAATACCATAACAAAGTGGAAATACCATGATGTAAAGTAGAAATACTACAAATACATAATGTAAACTAAAAATACCATAACGTGAAGTAGAAATACTATAAATACCATAACGTAAACTAAAATACCATAACTTGAAGTAGAAATACTATAAATACCATAACGTAAACTAAAAATACCATAACGTGAAGTAGAAATACTATAAATACCATAACGTAGACTAGAAATACCATAACGTGAAGTAGAAATACCATAACAAAGTGGAAATACCATGACGTAAAGTAGAAATACTACAAATACATAATGTAAACTAAAATACCATAACGTGAAGTAGAAATACTATAAATACCATAACGTAAACTAAAAATACCATAACGTGAAGTAGAAATACTATAAATACCATAACGTAAACTAAAAATACCAGAACGTGAAGTAGAAATACTATAAATACCATAACGTAGACTAGAAATACCATAACGTGAAGTAGAAATACTATAAATACCATAACGTAGACTAGAAATACCATAACGTGAAGTAGAAATACTATAAATACCATAACGTAGACTAGAAATACCATAACGTGAAGTAGAAATACTATAAATACCATAACGTAGACTAGAAATACCATAACGTGAAGTAGAAATACTATAAATACCATAACGTAGACTAGAAATACCATAACGTGAAGTAGAAATACTATAAATACCATAACGTAGACTAGAAATACCATAACGGGAAGTAGAAATACTAAATACCATAACGTAAACTAAAAATACCATAACGTGAAGTAGAAATACTATAAATACCATAACGTAAACTAAAAATACCAGAACGTGAAGTAGAAATACTATAAATACCATAACGTAAACTAAAAATACCAGAACGTGAAGTAGAAATACTATAAATACCATAACGTAAACTAAAAACACCATAACGTGAAGTAGAAATACTATAAATACCATAACGTAGACTATAAATACCATAACGTGAAGTAGAAATACTATAAATACCATAACGTAAAGTGGAAATACCATAAATATCCTAACATAAAGTAGAAATACCATAACAAAGTGGAAATACCATGATGTAAAGTAGAAATACTACAAATACATAATGTAAACTAAAAATACCATAACGTGAAGTAGAAATAGTATAAATACCATAACGTAAACTAAAAATACCATAACTTGAAGTAGAAATACTATAAATACCATAACGTAAACTAAAAATACCAGAACGTGAAGTAGAAATACTATAAATACCATAAGGTAGACTAGAAATACCATAACGTGAAGTAGAAATACCATAACAAAGTGGAAATACCATGACGTAAAGTAGAAATACTACAAATACATAATGTAAACTAAAAATACCATAACGTGAAGTAGAAATACTATAAATACCATAACGTAAACTAAAAATACCAGAACGTGAAGTAGAAATACCATAACAAAGTGGAAATACCATGACGTAAAGTAGAAATACTACAAATACATAATGTAAACTAAAAATACCATAACGTGAAGTAGAAATACTATAAATACCATAACGTAAACTAGAAATACCATAACGTGAAGTAGAAATACCATAACAAAGTGGAAATACCATAAATACTGTAATGTAAAGTAGAATAGTGCGAATATAGCCTACATTCAATCATCTCTGAAGTTCTAAGTGTAGAACGAGGGGACTACAAACTTTCTTTTCATAGTATATGTCGGCAGCTTTGAGGGAAAAGGCGGCACTGCAACATAAGCGTGTCGGCTGAGCTCATTATCTATGCGGACGCGATGTCATGTATGACAAGGGAACTACGATCTCCAGTTGGCGTTGGCGTCTCACCAGTCCCCGAGCCTGGCCGAGCTTCAGAAATGTTCAGTGAGACCTGCGCTACAACTGAAGGACGTTTGGATCTGACACATGATTTGCACACAGAAGCAACTAAAGGTCTGGTTTCTGTAAAGGAATAACTCCACGTGACGAACACATCCTGTGAGCAGGTGTGTAGATGAACCAGTTATTCACCACCGTCCTCCTCCTCCTCTTCCTCTCTGTTCCTCTTTTGTTTCAGTTTCTCTGAAAGGGAATTATATCCTTAAATCTCTCTTCTGCACCTGTCCTCCATTTTTACTACCCTCCCTCCTTTTCTTTACTTATCCTTCCTTTCCTCTTATGTCTCCTCCTTCCTCTTCCTCAGCGTCCTCCCATCTCTCCCTCCTCTGTATTATTCACTTCCTTACATGTATTATCTTTTTTCACCCTCCCTCCTCATCTGAATCACTCCTCTTCCCCATCCTCTTGTGTTTTTATTTTTTCCACATTTCTCAGTATTCCCTCCCTCCCTCCCTCCTCACACTTATATTTTTCCTCTCCCTCTTTCCCTCTCTTCTTCGTCCAACACATTTTTTACACCTCTGTTATTTGCCCCTTTAGATTTCTCTTTCCTAATGCCTTCCTTCCTCCTCCTCCCCATCATCCCATCCCTCCCTCTTTCGCCTCCCCTTTCACATCTCTCTTGCTCTCCTCCCTCCCTCCTCTCTCTCTCTCTCTCTCTCTCTCATCTTTTCTCCCCTCCTTCATTGTGTTTTTTCTCACCTCTGTTATTTGTCCTGGCTAATCCCTCCCTCCCTCTCTCCTCCCCTCCTCCGGTGTTTTTATTGTTTCCACCATTTCTCTGTATCTTCTCCTTCCTTGCCTCCTCTCTTCTTACCTTCCTCACATTTATATTTCTCACTCTCCCTCCCTCCCTCCCTCGCTCTTCACAAACACGCCTGTAACCATGCCCTTTCCCTCTTCAAACTAATTACCTCGGCTACCTTGTACCCGCCGCCCTGCGGGACTCCAACAACTGTCAGACCAGTATTATTTTTGAAATTTAAACAATCATCTTACGTGCGCCGCTGCTAAGATCCTGGCCTTTTCGGCAGCTTCGACCTTCAGTAATTAATACCCCAGGGCCCATTATTGGCAAAGCCTTTATCCTCTGGGCCAAGAAGCCTCTAACCCGCTAATTACGGCCAAGCAGCTAATCTTCCAGCCGGCTGATTGACAGCTACACCTATTCTACTAATTGCCTGTTGCAGACAACACCTGGTGAACCGCAGTGCCGGGGGAGAGCGCCGGGCTCCGACAACGCCTATGGGTCCTGGGGGAGGCCAAACAAGTGAGGGGAGGCTCTGTGAGAGAGTGTGTGAGGGGTTTGTATTGTCTTTATGAGCGGGGGGAGGCGAGCGTGTGATGGAGAGGAAGCTGTTTAGTTTGTGCATTTTTATTGTGCGCATGTCAGAGTGCGTGCGTGTGTGTGTGTGTGCGTGTGTGTGCGTGCGTGTGTGTGTGTGTGTGCGTGTGTGTGCGTGTGTGTGCGTGCGTGTGTGTGCGTGCGTGTGTGCGCACAACATGTTACTTATGGAACATAAGAAGAAATAAAACACAACACGTTCATGAGACGTTTCATTATTGTCTCTTTACTCACACCTGAGACTGTTTCCTGTCTCTACAGAGAGGTAATAAGTGTCTCAGTGTCTGGGACTCCATTGGACATCTAAGAGTTGACGATTGACGTCATATATGGACACCTGGGCGTCCAATGCTGTCTCAACATGAACACCTGATAGTTGTGGGCATCTGGGAATCTGTTATTGTCTCTATGGGGACACCTGTTTGTCCACCGGACACCTAAAAGTACATTATTGTCTATGCAGACAGAGTCGGTTATTGTCTGTACGTGAACTCCTGGGGGTCCATTCTGTCCACTTCCTAAAGAAACAAAAGAGAGGCTGCGTCTTAGTCCATCATCTTACCTATCTGGACACCTTGGAGTCCATATTTGTCTGTACCTGGACACCTTTGAGTCAGCTGTAGTACAACATGTTGTATACGATGGTGAAGCTGCAGCATCTTATTTAGTGGACGATCTGTCACCATCAGCTCACCATGACCAGAACACAAAAGGTTATTTTGACGAGCGCCATGAAAGGCAGAATATCGCCGTGTCTGCCAGAGCTCGGCTGATCACTGTGTGCTTTGTTCCTGTAACGTACACACTGGATTTCAGCTCAGACTCTGTGTGCACCGGCTTTAAGAGGCTAACTGAGCATCATACATGTGCAGGGAGGTGCTATTGGAAATGTAAAGATCCACTGTGAAAGTGATGCTTGTGTTGTTTACAGCGGAGTCTGAACACAGAAGGAAATAAAATCCAGCCACAATAAAATGCAATGATTAGCTTTAGGAGAAAAACAGTTTCATTTTCATTCAGCCTGACAGATTTGGGATCTTTGCGTGACCACGAGAGTTGAAATAAAGTTCTGTGAGTTTGAATAAAAGGGCCCGAGAGTCCAGCAGAGTTAAAACAGCTCTTTCCACGCGTGTTGAAGGTTGCTCTGTTACCTTGTGACCAAGCGGATGCCGTTATTTACCATTTGTTTGTGCTGATTTTACAGTAAAGGTCACGAGGCGGGTTTGCGCCTCACTCCCGATGCTCAGTTTTAATCGCCGTGTTGGCGAGGAGGGGTTTGGAGAATAAGTCGGAGTGATATCTGAGCGTCTGACAGCAGCAGACGAGGAGGGGAGTGATGTCTGAGGTCGGCCGGGGGGTTTGGGACTCGCTGTCAGTCTGCCTCCGTCTGACAGGCTGGCGAGGGGAAAAGGCCAGAGCTCTGAGGCTCAGCGTGGGGCCGCAGGCGTGAGGAGGACGCCGCCCGCCCGCCACGATGAGAGGTCGCCTCCCGGTCCGACGGGACTCCCAGCGCCACCGTGTTGTGCAAATGTAACCCGTCACCCCCACGGCTCCTGACCTCAAACTGGCAGCGCCGGGCGAGCGGGCCGATCGATTGATCTAAATAACATTATGACGTGATTAACATAAACGGCCTGTGGAGGGGCCTGTTGAGGGGCCCTGTCGGCCCCGGCAGACCGGACCACACAGCAGGCAGCGGCACGACGGAGCGACGCCACGGATCAGAGAGTCAGAAAATCCATCTGGAGAGAGTCTCTGCTGCAGCCAAATGTGTTTATGCTGAATATTTTACATCAAGTCAGAGAACAAACAAGCGAAATGTTGTTATCATGCTGTTATACTTTATTTCACAGGGCTGTGTGTCTGAATCATGGTGAAAATAGAGCCCGTGTTTAATTATATCAACGTTTTCTGCAGGTAAAGTTTAACCTGTTGGTCAATGCCACCTTTTTCCAGGAAAAACGCCCAAAAACAACAAACCCAGAATGAATCAGGAATAATTCCTCAACCATTTGGCCCAGATGCATAATTCTGGTCTCCTAATATGTTACATGTATAATAAGGAATATAAATCCATTGTAAATTAAAATATTTATTATATCCATTACAGACTAAATTAAAAAAAGATATTTTTATCCTCGCCTGGTAAAAAAGCTAACATCACCATCAAATCCATCATCAAATAGATTATAATGCAACTGAATATCTTTTAATACACCTGGAATGCAATTGTAACTGTAAATTTGATGAAAATAAACTAAAATACAGCAGTTATCATACAAGTTTTTAAAAATATACCAGGCTAAAGTGAAGGCTTTTCTTAACAGGCACGATCTAGAAAAGGCTGTTCATGCCTTTATTAGTTCAAGGTTTGATTATTGCAACGCTCTTTGTGTTCGTTTAAGTCAAACATCCATCTCACGTCTTCAACTTGTGCAAAATGCCGCTGCTCGCTTTTTAACAAATACATCTAGAAGTGCACACATCACTCCTGTTCTTTTTACACTATGAATGAATGATTTTATTTGGTAAATTTACAATGAAATAACCAAAAAAGGAGTAGGCTGAAGCCAAGGCTTATATTTGCCTACCCTATTTAACCAAATACCTGAGGAATCAGCATTATAAACTATAAAAACGGTATAAATAATTATACAATACTGTACATACATTTTTTACATAGTATTAACAAGATTTACATACTAACTGAATAATCATTAACAATTTTCTTTTTTAAAGATCTTTTGAAGCTAAACAGAGAAGTACATAATTTCAAATCATCTTTTAGTGAATTCCATCATTTCACACCCACATTCAAACATAAACAGGCCTCTTAGGTTATATCTATCCTCTCTTAACTTAAACTACACTGGCTTCTGGTGCGTTTTAGAATTGATTTTAAGATTTTGATGTTTGTTTTCAAAGCCTTAAATGGCCTAGCCCCCGAGTATTTGTCCGAGCTTTTAACTTTGGGTGGGCAAAATCGTCTGTTGCTGTCTTCAGATCTACGGACTTTAGATGTCCTGAGGTCGAGGTCCAAACAGTGGGGCGATCGGGCCTTCGCTGTTGCTGGCATTAGAACAGATGTTGTTCATTTTAAATCAAAGCTTAAAACTTATTTTTTTAGAACGGCTTTTAATACGCAGTAGTGGTGCAACAACTTCCCTCTTCTGATGATTTTAGGCAACCTTATCTGGCTTACTGTTTTCTAGGCTTCATGTGTTTTTTTCTTGTCTTTTATTGAATGCCGAGTTGTTTATTCTTGGTTGTTGTAAAGTGCTATATATGTTGATTGATTGATATTTTGGCAATGTTTACTGTTTATATATGTTCACTCTTTAAAACACTATTTCTCTCCATACAGCCACGTTCCAAATAAAAATAAATAACAACAATAAATAACAACTTCCAAAACATTGAAATATTGATAAAAACAGTGGATATTGATCAATATTCCTGTGACAAAAAGCACTCCGTGCTTTACAGGCAGAACGTAAACTGGAGCATTTCCTGGGAAGAACAATGGCATTTAGGACTTTAGAGACTTTTTACAAGAATCTGGAGTTTCTGTAAAGAACTACACTATATGGCCAAAAGTAAATGGACACACCACCTCTCCATATACTTGTGTGCACCCAGGTTCTACATCTTGTATTATTGCACTTTTGTTGACTCTCACTTCTTTCCCCAGGTATCTACCCCTTGATGCGATATGTGCTATTAGCTCTTACCAGTATTTACTGTCAGTTGTAGATGTCGTGCTGCATTTGATGCTCTGTTGCTGCTCGTATGTTGTTCTTCAAAATGTCGCTTTGAATAAAAGCGTCTGCCAAAATGACTAAATGTAATGGTGGGATGACTGAAACCAGAGTGGAGGCAGTGATAGCGGCAGATTAATGGTTCAAGTTTTAAAAAAACACGTAAGGATGTAAAGTTTGGGTGTCCACATACATTTGGCCATGTTGTGTATGTGATTTCCTACTTAGAGGGAAAATAGAGATTGTTCAAAATGCAGATGATAATTTCCAAAGTTTCCAGAGATGGATGAACAATGAATGCTTCACTTTGGCTTTAACTTGAGAACCAAATTTCACCGGTCTTTCTGGGGGAATGATTGGAAAGTGATAAAAAATAAGTGGTTATTTTTCCAGGTGGGAGAAAATAGCAGAGAAATATTTTTTGAATAATGAGGTCAGTTTGAAGGTTTCCTCTCTGCGAAAGAGCAGAAAAGTAAATGTCATTAAAATAAATGTCTGTCCACCAGTTTGGACGTGAAATATTGCGTCTGGACGTCTTCAGGAAATAAAAAGTCAACGTGATGCTAGTTGCTAACGTAAGTGTTCAGGAGAATTTGTTGAGATCTCCGACGTTTTTATTCTGTGCATGGAGAAAGTAGCATTTCTCTACGTGCTGCGTCAATAAAAGACACCGTTAGCAAAACAAAACAAAAACACGCTGTGAACAGTATGTCGCCATGGTTACTGAATCCCAGACTGATCCAGAATCAGAGTCAACTGATTTAAACAGAATCAGATTTTTTTCTACACAGTGGTAATATTTAGCTTGAGCGCACGACCAAGTGTAAGGCTCTGTGATTGGATGTTTGTTAGTGAAATGCATCTTGGGAGTTGTAGTTGACTTCTCTCCTTTGACGTTTTATCAAAGAACCAGATATATTCGAACAGAGCTGTTCATCTTTTGCACCGAGTTTCACGGCCGTCCAAGACGCGAACCAGTGTGTGTGTGTGTGCGTGTGTTCGTGTTCAGGTACCTGACCATTGGTCTGCAGAGTGTCGCGGCGGCGGCTCATTTATCACTGTGGTTGAACAGAGATGATTAATCTGCTGTTGGAGCCTCACAGCTGTGAGCAGAGACCCAGGGGGCGCTGTGGAGCTGCCGTGTGAGTGTGCGCTGCATCTTTAATGTATGTAGCTGTGCATGTATGTATGTGTAGGCTGAGCACGGCATGCCTGTGTGTCTCTGTTTATATTCAGACGGCCTCAGAGCTGAGTCCCTCTGACTTCAGTGATCCTGATCCACCAGCAGGTCAAAGTTTTCGCCTTCAGCGAAACGTCTTTACGTTTGGTTCAAGTGGAAACCTCCGGCTCTCACAAGTAAAACCAACGCTGAAGCGACTTAAACCTGCGTCCTCTCTAGCAGCCAGCAGGGGGCGACTTAAACCTGCGTCCTCTCTAGCAGCCAGCAGGGGGCGCCTTAAACCTGCGTCCTCTCTAGCAGCCAGCAGGGGGCGACTTAAACCTGCGTCCTCTCTAGCAGCCAGCAGGGGGCGACTTAAACCTGCGTCCTCTCTAGCAGCCAGCAGGGGGCGACTTAAACCTGCGTCCTCTCTAGCAGCCAGCAGGGGGCGACTTAAACCTGCGTCCTCTCCAGCAGCCAGCAGGGGGCGACTTAAACCTGCGTCCCCTCCAGCAGCCAGCAGGGGGCGACTTAAACCTGCGTCCTCTCCAGCAGCCAGCAGGGGGCGACTTAAACCTGCGTCCTCTCCAGCAGCCGGCAGGGGGCGACTTAAACCTGCGTCCCCTCCAGCAGCCAGCAGGGGGCGACTTAAACCTGCGTCCTCTCCAGCAGCCAGCAGGGGGCGACTTAAACCTGCGTCCCCTCCAGCAGCCAGCAGGGGGCGACTTAAACCTGCGTCCTCTCTAGCAGCCAGCAGGGGGCGACTTAAACCTGCGTCCCCTCCAGCAGCCAGCAGGGGGCGACTTAAACCTGCGTCCTCTCCAGCAGCCAGCAGGGGGCGACTTAAACCTGCGTCCTCTCCAGCAGCCGGCAGGGGGCGACTTAAACCTGCGTCCCCTCCAGCAGCCAGCAGGGGGCGACTTAAACCTGCGTCCTCTCTAGCAGCCAGCAGGGGGCGCCTTAAACCTGCGTCCTCTCCAGCAGCCAGCAGGGGGCGACTTAAACCTGCGTCCCCTCCAGCAGCCAGCAGGGGGCGACTTAAACCTGCGTCCTCTCTAACAGCCAGCAGGGGGCGACTTAAACCTGCGTCCTCTCTAGCAGCCAGCAGGGGGCGACTTAAACCTGCGTCCCCTCCAGCAGCCAGCAGGGGGCGACTTAAACCTGCGTCCCCTCCAGCAGCCAGCAGGGGGCGACTTAAACCTGCGTCCTCTCTAGCAGCCAGCAGGGGGCGACTTAAACCTGCGTCCCCTCCAGCAGCCAGCAGGGGGCGACTTAAACCTGCGTCCCCTCCAGCAGCCAGCAGGGGGCGACTTAAACCTGCGTCCCCTCCAACAGCCAGCAGGGGGCGCCTTAAACCTGCGTCCTCTCTAGCAGCCAGCAGGGGGCGCCTTAAACCTGCGTCCCCTCCAGCAGCCAGCAGGGGGCGCCTTAAACCTGCGTCCTCTCTAGCAGCCAGCAGGGGGCGACTTAAACCTGCGTCCTCTCTAGCAGCCAGCAGGGGGCGACTTAAACCTGCGTCCTCTCCAGCAGCCAACAGGGGGCGCCTTAAACCTGCGTCCTCTCTAGCAGCCAGCAGGGGGCGCCTTAAACCTGCGTCCTCTCTAGCAGCCAGCAGGGGGCGCCTTAAACCTGCGTCCCCTCCAGCAGCCAGCAGGGGGCGCCTTAAACCTGCGTCCTCTCTAGCAGCCAGCAGGGGGCGCCTTAAACCTGCATCCTCTCTAGCAGCCAGCAGGGGGCGCCTTAAACCTGCGTCCTCTCTAGCAGCCAGCAGGGGGCGCCTTAAACCTGCGTCCCCTCCAGCAGCCAGCAGGGGGCGCCTTAAACCTGCGTCCTCTCTAGCAGCCAGCAGGGGGCGCCTTAAACCTGCGTCCTCTCTAGCAGCCAGCAGGGGGCGCCTTAAACCTGCGTCCTCTCTAGCAGCCAGCAGGGGGCGACTTAAACCTGCGTCCTCTCTAGCAGCCAGCAGGGGGCGACTCCAGCGGCTGCAGAAAGAAGTGTGATTGTATAGAAGTCTGTGAGAAAATGTTTCTACTTGTCAGCTGATTTATTCCCTCAGTAAACACTTTCCTGATGAGTTTCAAGTCTTCTTCAACACAGCATGATGTTCATTTAGTAAATTATGGTCCCATTTAGAGGAACAGAGACCAGGAAGCAGGGGAGGGCGGGGCTACAAGCTGATTGACAACCTGTCAATCTCCTGAAAAAGCTCATCAGGAGTCGGCTGCTAATTTTTCAGGTAGTACGTTTTGTTTTTAGCCTGTTTATGGCTAGCCAACATTAGCATCCCAGCTAATATCACAGTTAATGTGAACTACAGATGCACCTTGCTAACCAAGCTAGCTAGCTCCACCCTCTCGTCCAAATATGGTCACGTCCAGTGCCAAAATGTCAAACTGGAGGCTTCAACACGGCGGTCCACAAACCAACGGGGGCGTCACGGCGGCTACGCTCACTTCTGTTATACCGGCTATAATTTGGTCCAGATATTCATGTTCCCCTCAGGACGAATCATTTTGGGAACCAAAATCCGGGCCTGCAGCCAGAATTGGAGCGATTAAAGGTTGTGCAAGTTCTACAAAACCTGCTCAGATTTAATGTGAGGTTAAGTCAGGGTCAACAAACTCTGACTGCTCCACTGACGACAGTGAATAAGATGTTGGTAAGTTAATAAGTTGAGTCGGCGGTAACTTAACTGGAATGGAGCGTGTTCGCATGAAAGACGTGTGTTCGGCCGGCTGGCAGTTTTTTCATACTGGCTTGTGCTTGGTTTGTTTCCTCAGAGGAATGCACGGCGATGGTGTCAGAATATGAGGAGTTTAAAGACACGTTAACTGCAAAATCTAACACCGTGTCGGCCGACAAAGCCAGCCGGTGGCAGTGCAGGGAGTACATTTGTCATCATCTTCACTTACTGTACATTATCTTGTTCTTGCTATATTTCTCTGTTTAGGATTTTATGGACTCTTTTCTTTTAAGATTAAGATGTAAAGGTAGCAGCTGAATTATGCAGCCAGGGGAGAGAGGTAATAATCCCAGATATAAAAATTTAAATTTCTATAAAATGGTATATTTACAGGGAATAAATAATCTACACATCACACACCTCTGCTGTGTATTATGCATGCGGTGATAAATTATACTACTACTCAATTGGATTTAGAGACAAGGAAATACTTGTGATTTCAGCCTACAGTCACCATATTATCACGCGCATTGGGACTTTGGAGACTTTGCCGTGAATCGGGTGTATTTAGGAAAAAAAAACAGTGATTTAGATTTTTTGTGACTTTTAATTTCAGGCAGTTTTGTTCTTGTAAATTTACCACTTTTGTAAGAGACATTTTGGCAAATATGGTCATTTGCTGAATTGTCTTTAATAATCACACGCTATATGTTTGTGGATCACGCAGACGTTCTTTGGGTTTTGTATTTTTGTAACTGTCTGGGCAGTACGGAACGATTTTAACATGTGAGAGGCGACGATCGATCTGCCAGAGCCCTGGATCGTAACGAGTTTTTGCAAAATAGGTTTGAGTAAATTTTGTGGACTGCACTGGGCTGTAAACTCTGGATTAAAAAGTTCATCAAACCTTTTGTTGACTCTACTCCTGGAGTTTGGATATTAGGACACACATAAGTGGACAGCGTCAGGTTAAGATGGGCTTCTTGTGGAATAGTGGCCTTTAGTGGACTTTGTCATTGTAAAACGGCCACGATAACTTTCATCTTGGATATTTTTCCATACAGATGGGCTACATCTCTGAAACTGGTTCGGTAATGAATTAAGAATTCAGACTGACTTCATTTCAGCTGCAGCTTCTCTTCTTACACAGAGCTTTCAGCTCGAGGTCGGGAGAGGAGGAGTGGAGACTGCTGTCATCCACTGGACCAATCCAGAGGCAGCAATCACTTTGAATGGACCAATCACAGTTTACCATTACACACACTCACACGCTGAGGGGGAAGACAGAACTGTCATCAGCAAAATAACAAACATAACCCGGGTCAGAACGAGAGCAGTTAGCTCACTTCAGTATCTCATCTCCCCCTCGTGGTTTCCTCCTGATTCATGACAAATGTTCCGACTCAGCAGAGAGCTGGAGACCAGAACAATCGGACCTGGATCTGATTTGGACCCCTTGTGAAAGATCAGAAGATCAGAGTCCATGTTCCACTGGCTGAGGCCCCGTCCACACCGCTCAGTTTTAGTTTACAAACAGAGAATTAAAATTAATCCGATCTCCGTCCACACCGCTCAGTTTTAGTTTACAAACAGAGAATTAAAATTAATCCGATCTCCGTCTGTGTTTAAACAACAGAAAACGCACATCTAGTGGCCGTTTAAGATGAAGCAGCTGGTCTGTTCCGCAGTTGCAGAAGCTTTGGGGAAAGAATAAAGTTCTACAGACGAAGAACCAGATTTTATTTTGCATGGACCAATAAGGAGCTGGGACTGTTACTGAATGGAACACGGGAGTTAAAAGTGGCGGCGGGAAACAGAGTGGGAGTCGTTGCAAAGTAAATACGGCAACATGCAAAGTACAAGTGTGAGTGTTGTTTACACGGTACCAAGTAAAAAACTGTGTCAGCAGCATCGTGTTCCTGCTCTGCATGCCTGATGAGAGCCAATCAGAGAGCCGACCGTCTGCATCTGTGTTTCTAAAGGCCTCCGTTTTTGCCCGTCTGCTCTAAAACGCTACCCGGAGTTTTAAAACGAAAACGGGTCGGCAGCGTTTTCAAACTTCTCTCCGTTTGAAAACCAAATCGCAGCGGTGTGGACGGGGATCTTCACCCCCCGTATGTTCCCACCACTTTTCAACACAAAGTGACGTCCTTGAAAACAAGTGAACAAATAAAAAATGTTTGGTTGTTAAAATAAAATCTAAACATTTTAAACCGATCTGTCTTTTTGTTTGCTGTGTTGTCAGGAGAACGTGAGTCTGTGTTGGATGTGTGAAGGCTTTGTGTCTCCCAGGTGTTCAGGTTTTTCCAGGAGATTCCATCTTTACGATCCACCTCCACCCGTCCTCTCCGCCTCTGCCAGCACACACACACACACACACACACCGGGGCTTCTGGGTAGCGGTGGCGATGTAAACCTGCAGCTGTAAAAGAAGCAAATGAAGCAGAAAAGTATTTTGAAGGGAACGACAGCTCGGTCCTTCCTTCCCTCCTCCTGTGTCAGCCCCCGGGTCCGGTTTAATGTTTGCTTCAGTGGCACTCAGAGGTTCCTCAGCGGGTTTCTTTCCAGCTTTGCTTTGTTTGTTTCCATCGCTGACCTTTTGGGGGGAAACGTGGTCATGGTGGCGGCGGAGTCGGCTCCGGCCTCTGGTTTGGTCAAGGACTCTGGGGAAGAAGAAGTCAAACACGAATGAAGAAGAGAGAGAGAGAAGCTGCTTTCATGTTTTACACAAACTCACCGGAGGCACTCGTTAGCCAGGATTTAGGGCGGCGCCACCTTGTTGTTGACAAGTCGCTACCACGGCGACTTGATTAACTAATCAGTTCAGCTTTGCTTTTCTCCCTTTCCCCACATTGCTTTCTCTGGTGTTGTCTTTCTGATCACCATCGCTCTCGTCAGACCCAGTTATCCTCCGCTGTAACTCCGTCACAAACGTTTGGGTCGCAAAACAGATTTTTGAAGAAATGCTTAGATGAACTGAGATAGTTTTTCTTGTTTTGTTTAACCGTCTCAACGTTTAGTATTTGTGTTTTTTTGCAGCAGCTTTTTAAAAAAAAAATTCTGCAGTGAAACTGTGGGAATAAGTGAAAACTGCAAAGGTAGTTGTGATTATTTAAACTTTAGATTCTTGCTGAATCATTAAACAGTCCCTCCAGGACTCGGTGACCTGGACCCTGACCCTGACCCTGACCCTGACCCTGACCCTGACCCGGACCCTGAACCTGACCCTGACCCTGCATGTTTAAACCGGCTGATTCTGTCCTGCAGCCTGTGTCTCAGCGTCTCTCTGACGTCCTCCGTGAGTTTCTGACGTTCTCTCTCAAAGCGTTTTTCAGGAGACGTTTTCCTTTATGTGCGACCACGATACTGCACGTTCTGCAGAACAAGAAGATCTGGATCCTGGTTCTTCACGGTCCTTTGCTGTTCTTGTTGTGGGTAAATGTGAGACGTTGGTATCACACACGTCTGCTGCGTTTGCTGACAGGTGACAACGTTTAGCGGGAACGAAGATCAGAGGTCAAAATTGCAAGTCTTGCTGAATTCACTGGGATTTGTTGGATTTGTGTAAATAGCTGTGATCACAACATCACGATATCCTGGAGGAACTGGATAGAAACGTATTCAGCGGGCCGCCCAGGTAGACTAACAGCCACACAAGTAAAATTGGCGACCCATTTTAAAATCATTTTTGGTTGCATATTTGCTCCGCACCTCCTCTCACTCGGTCGCTCCCCAAATTATTGCGTTTAAAAACAGTTTGTAGGTGCGTGCAGTTCTCGGCAGGCATGCAAAACTCGGAATAACACCTGTAAAAGTCGACTGTCGCTGTGATCAGACTCAGGTTCACACTGTCACACCTGAAGAGGAGAAGCTCCATCAGATCAGCTGCTTTGTTATTGCATGCGATCAGATAGAGAAGCCTGTGAATGCTCTTTAAACACTGTGTGTGTGTGTGTGTGTGTGTTATATAACTGTGTGTGAATTTAATTAGCTTCGTACTTACAGTCTGATATCAGCCAATGAAGCGGCTGAGTGTCTGTCGGTGATGAATGGGAGGCGTCGCCTTAAAACACGATAAATCGGACTCTGACATCAAAAACTCAACGCCGTCCGAGCTCTGGAGCGGGGAGCGCGGGATTATGGGTAAAGTGAGGAAGTGGAGGGGGAAGGGGTGTGTAGAGATCACGGTGGGAGAAAGGCACACAGAGCTGAAATGTCAGGCCCCTGAAGGGGGGCCCCGCCTGACAGGGAACTGAATGAAACACAGAGAAGAAGAAGAGCAGCTCAGCTTCACTATCTCGTGGAGACACAAAGAGGAAGTACAGAACGCACAAGAACATGGCTTAAAGTTCTCCGGCACAAGGCGTTTGTGTTCGACATATATAAATATGTCTGTTTTTAACACGTTTATCACGTATTTTACATTTTTTTTCATGGGACTGTTCTTGTGTACTGGTGGGCTGCAGCAAAGCAAATGAGGAAATACAGAACAAAGGAGGAAGAGGAAATAAAAGAAGGAAGGAAGAGGAAGAGGAAATAAAAGAAGGAAGAGGAAATGAAGGAAGGAAGAGGAAATAAAAGAAGGAAGAGGAAATGAAGGAAGGAAGAGGAAATAAAAGAAAGAAGGAAGAGGAAGAGGAAATAAAAGAAGGAAGAGGAAATAAAAGAAGGAAGAGGAAATGAAGGAAGGAAGAGGAAATAAAAGAAAGAAGGAAGAGGAAGAGGAAATAAAAGAAGGAAGAGGAAATAAAAGAAGGAAGAGGAAATAAAGGAAGGAAGGAAGGAAGGAAGGAAGAGGAAATACAACATTCTGTCTGTGTTTCTGTCTCCCTGCTCGTCGACTGTCAGGCTTGTAGCCTGATGCCACAAAGCGAGACTTTTAATGCAACTACCAAGAAAGCGATTATCACCTCTGTAATCCTACAGTTGATTACCCCCCAACCCCCCCCCAACCCTTAATAATTAAGTTGGAGAAGTGCCGGGCTCTGGGGATCCTCCTCATTAATGCACACATTATCACTCAGCCTCTTCTGGACTTTAAATAGGTATGTTGAAGGTCTGCTCTGTTTCCAGTCTCGTCCTGCGGGGGGACATCACCACTGTGGGGGGGTTTCTAAATGTTGCCCGATGTTTGAGAAACATTATGTCCTCGTGTCTTCAATGGAAACAAAGTCATCAAACTCTTTAGGTCTGGATCAAAGTAATAAAACATGATTGCCTGATCAGGAAGCACGAACGCGACCTACAGTGAAGCTGTTCGCCTGAGACAGCGTGGTGTCTACACTAGCTCATAAACTAGTTGCATTAATTATCAAATCAAAGTGACTTTTCCAGCTGAACGTGCATGGACAAAAACCTTCTTTGATTCTGGCAGAGACAAGTGATGGCTGGACATAAGGGCTCAGATTAGACGACGATACGCTGAGCTCACGAGATGTGACGATGTGACGATGCACAATACTGGGCTCGTGAGAATAAGACGAGAAGATAATTTTACAATATTTTGAAGAAATATATTTGAAGACTATATTTCCTGCATTCTGGAGAAATTTTCTGCACCAATTTATGGTGAAATGTTTTTATTTATATTAAATGAAACACAAAGTTCAGGTGGCAGGTGACAGAAGCTTAGCTTAAAGGTTCAGTGTGTAGGTTTTACTGACATCTAGTGGTGAGGGTTGTGAACTGCAACCATCAGCTCACTCACCGCTCCCTTTGTAGGTGAGCAGGAGAAGCTACGGTGGACGACACGCTCTGTTCGCCCTGAGCTACGGGTGCGCCTGCATATGTCCAAATTTCACTTCTCTTCTAATAAACCAGACGACTAATACTAATACTAATACTAATACTTATACTAATACTAATACTAATACTATTCCTGCTACTTCTTCTTCTTCATACGTATTCAACATAGTGATGAAACGCGCTCTGTAGAGCAGTTTGTCCGTTTGGGCTGCTGAAGAAACAACATGGCGACGTCCATGTAAGAGGCCCTGCGGTGTATGAAGATAGAAAAGTCTTATTCTAAGGTAATAAAAAAACAGAGTTCTGGATCTTATATTACATTTCTGTCATTGGATCCTCCTTAATATTACACACTGGAGCTTTAAGTTCCCTTTTTGGACAATGCATGTTTATTTCTTCTATATTTAAGATGCATTGCATGTTTTCTTAATGTGCATTAAACCTTTCTCAAAGCATTTTCTATTGTTATTTAACAGTTCTTGCTGCTATTTTATATATATATAGCAGGTGGTGGGGACGTGTCCCCAGTGTCCTCAGTGTAAAATGACACCTATGGGCCGAGACATTTGTCACATGTCATCCTCCTCCCTGCCGCCATGTTTCCCATCATGCTCTACTGTCACTATGTCACTAAAAAGGATAAAAATGATACCAACAAACAAACAAAGAATCTGTTTCCTGTTGTTTTGTTGTTGTTGTTTGGGAGGAGCTTTGACTGATGACCTCAGTATTTCCAAATACCTTATGGCTGCAGACAAAAAGCAGAAGGCAGTTAGACTAAAGCTCCACTGGATAACTTGACAATGAGTGATTATTATTATTATTATTATTATTATGGGATTATTTGTGAATGCAGCTCATCGCGACCGTGAAGACATGTGGAGCTGGACTGAGAGGAAGAGGTTAGTGTGCATGTGTGTGTGCCAAGCAGCACACACACATGCACACACTCTCTCAGAGAAATCTGTAAACATTATGAGAGAAGTCGACCCTCCTGCCGCCTCTGAGGACTCGCTGCTTCATGCATAATGCAGACGCAGAGTTTGACCGCTGGCCTGCAGCTGATTGGCCGTCTCGGGGTCGGCGTGGGGGTGCAGGGGGTGAACCGTCCATCTCCTGCAGCCTGACTGACTGACTGCCCAGACCCCCCAAACCCCAACACACACACACACACACACACACACACACACACACACACACACTGTGCGATTGGACCACATCGACCTTGTTTTACTGTCTTTGTTCGAGGACGGAGAACTGAAACCTCAAATCTGTTTCTCTTCAGTCTGCATGAAATAACCCAAACAGCACTCACAGCGCCTGTAGGTGCCCGATCCATGCCGCCTGCCAGATCTGCACATTTTACAAAAAAATTTTTTTATCGTAATTTCATAATAAAAGTCCCGTAGAAGAAAACGAGGAAGAACGAAAGGGCCCAGTGATTAAACAGAGCAGCGGATATTTCCCACATATAAAGTTGGTTACGTGCCGTCTTTTGTGGTAGAAATATTACAGATGAACTAAAATAAATTAATAATATATTACTAAATATTTGAATAAGTACAATCTCACTACATAATTTCCAGTACGACGTTATGATAGACTGACAGCAGGAGCACAAACGGACAGCAGTGCTGATGGTAAAGTCACTCTTATGCACCTTTACTGCAGGACATGATTTCCATTTATTTTTTTCCCATATTTATTTGTTCAAATCTATCAAGTTCATCGTCTGCAAAGCAGGAAGGAGATCATGACAATCTAATTACTATATTTGTAATGTACAAACAGACATGTTGTTGTGTGGGCGGCACTACTGGGGACACCAGGAGCCGTCCTCTGGGGAGCACGAGGTCCTCACTTCATTTTTTCATAATTTCACTGTGAGAAGATTCACATCCGGGTTTGGTTGTAACTAAACTGAGGTTAGTCAATACTTTCTTTGGTGAGAAAACAAGTTGTACAACGCAATATTCAGATAAAACACTAAATACTAGACAATAATCATATGTAAATACTCTAAACGCACGACAGTATCGACCTCACAAGTATCAGTCATCTGGTCCACACCTGCAACAGCAGGTCAATCAAACAGCGGGCCGAAGTAGAAACAACTTCACGTTAACAATGTTAGCAAAAGACAATAAATCAACCTTTTCTTCAGATGTTGAGTTAAACTGCCTTCTACTTTTTCACAGGGAGAGGACGGAAAACTGTGAGAAGAACAAACTGGTTCCAGGATCTGTTAAAGCTGCTGATCGGCAGACGTTTTTGGATCATTTTAGAATCAGCATGTTGGATTATTTTTTTAAGTTCCTTTTTTTGGACAATGCACATTTGTTTTTTCTATGTTTAAACTGCATCGCATGTTTTGTGCAAATAAACCTTTGCCAAAGCATTTTCATTTATTCGTTAACATTTCTTCTTGCAACGATATTTTCAGAACATTTGAACCAAATTATACTTTCAAAAACTGGTGTCCGCAGTGTGAATGACACACATTATTCTAATTGTTTTACTTTTTTTAAATACTGGGACTCCAGACAGCAGTATCGACACCAAGTAGATTATAATAATAATAAAGTCAAATGATCGGGTTGTTAAAGATTAAGCATTACTAGTGTGTGAAACCTTTTAAAAAGTAGTTGGACAAAAAATTATCTTAATTTAAAGTCCTCTTAGAAATGAACTAATGCATCTCGATTTAAGATTATCATCTGATTGTTTCTTTTGTACACAAACTGGCTTTCACATATTTTTTCTCAGATCTGAACGCAGCGAAACATAAAACCTGTTGATGTACTTTCTGCAGTTTATTCATCACGTCAGTGTTCGAGTCCTGCGCAGAGCCTCACAGTTAAACGTCTCTACAACCCTCCATTTCCACGTTCAACTCGCTCTCATCTGCTCCTCCTCTGGTTTGCTTTGAAAACGAGCGTGAGGTTCAGAGGCCAAATCCAACATTTCTCCCTCTTTTTTTTTCATTTTTAATGGAGACGTGCTCCATGATTTATTCAAATGACAAACTCTCCTTTCTCTTTTTTCCTTTCCTGAGGTATTAGTCACTGGGTGCTAATGTCAGATTACTTTAGTAGCCATTCTGCTCTTGATAAATGACTCAGACAGGCAGTAAAAAATAGATCAAAACCACTGGGATGAGAAAGGGAGGAGGAGGAGGAGGAAGGAGCAGAGAGGCCGTTAAATCATTTCCCTCCGCCGCCCGACAGGCCTTGGAAAATGCCACCCATTATTCCTGCGCTACGGCTAATCAAAGCTTCCAGAGTGATTAGAGAGAGACGCAGCAGCTCCTCCCTCCTCCACCTTAACAAGCCATTATCACTCCGGCTGAACCGCCGCTGAAATATGGAGCGCTCGCTACATCACACGGCGGCAAACTGCGTTATTACTCCTTAAATATGTAATTAAGAAATTTACTGAAGCAGCCGAGAACAAAGAGCTGCTGCGGAGGTGTGTCAGGGAGCAGGAAGCCACTTAAGGATCAGAAACGGGGGGAATAATTCATGTATTGACGAGCAGCAGCAGATGATAAGAAGTAAGACCTGATGGGGACTCGTGTCTTAACACTGTACATGTCTTACAAAGATGCCCATTTCTGACACTGACGTCCTGCTGCACCTTCTAAACTTCATGCAAAGTCAAAATGACATTATGATATTAAGTTAGAAGTCAAAAAAAGAGCTGATACTAACTCACGTTCTGCTGATCATGTTGATTCTTTTTAAGTACTTATTTTACGTATGTTTCTGCAGCAGCAGACAAAGTATTGAGATCTTTTAGTAAAGTAAAAGTACTAATAGCACACTGTAAAAACACTCTTGTTACAATTAAAGTACTCTATGCAGTATTTATTCTCTCCTCATTAATGTGCAGCAGGATGTTGCTGCTGTAGTCGTTGAGCTGGAGCTCATTCTGAACTTTTTAGTATCAGACTGCAGCTGACTTCATCTGCTGATTATTTTCTGCATTAATCGATTGTAAAAAGTCTGAAAATAGTGAGAAATGGCATCATAGTTACCCAGAGTGCAATGCGACACCTTCACAATGTTTTGTTTTGGCCAAACCTCATTTTTATTAACAAACATTCAAATTATCAAAATAATTCAAAGGAAAAGCAGCAAATCTTCACATTAGTGAACCATGAAATATTTTACACAATTATCAAATAATTCAAGTTAATCCTAAAATGTACTAGCTGTACTTGTAGCAAAGTAAAAAGTACAACATCTCTCTCTGAGATGGAGTAGAAGGAGAAAGTGGCATGAAAAGAAAATACTCAAAGTACAAATACCTCTAATTTCTACTTTAGTACTTGAGTAAATGTACTTAGTTACTGTCCACCCTGTGTTTCTGTCTCTGCACCACATTTGTCATCGCGGTCGTGGAGTCGGCGTTCTGCAGGTCGCCCATAAGCAGAAAGTTAACCGCAGGAATTATCCTGAACTCTGATTCTTCCTGCAGAAACGATGAGTAAGAAGCAGCTTCAGGTCTGATCCAAAATAACAACATCATCCGAACACTTTTGACTTGACTTTCTTCACGATAGAGAACATTTACCACACAAAGATTAGGAGTTACTGCAAATGCACCTTTAACTTTCTGAAACTGGAGTTTAATTTAGACGATCAAACATGAAAAGGAATATTTCCCAACATTAAGTTTGGTGTCTGTCTATCAGAAGACGTCACAGATGTTGGATTTTTTCCCAACAGCGTGTGAACGTAGCAGAAAACAGGTGTCACTGAGGAGCAGCTGGGTGGGCGGAGCCTGATTACACCTGTACAGCAATTATAAGATACCTGGCACCTGTTGTTGTTGTTGTTGTTGTTGTTGTTGTGACTCTCTGCGCCGTGGCAACACCAGACAAAACTGCAAATGATGACAGTTTGAAGTGTGGTAATTAGATTCTAAACAGTTTCCGTCCGTTTTGCAACTTTGAGCTTTAACTTTAGGACGCTAACATTTGTAGCAATATAGCTGACCCATTTCTGTTTTAACACAAACGTGAAGATGAAACACGTAGATACATAAAACACAAATATATTAAACGCGCTCAGATGCACAGAGGTCAACATACCGTAAATATTAAATTTACAGCCCGGCTTTTATTTGCTTCGAGCGCTGGACTCACCCGGCCTGTAATTTTATTCCTTTTGCAAAAATCTCTTGCTCAACTGGATTACTATCAAATATACTATGTTTATTTAAGCAGGTACCATTATTACTTGGGAAAAAATTATTAGATAATATATCAAGTGTGAATCATTCATTTGATCTACTGCATCAGTGTCTCCCAGGGGATTCTGTGAGACTATGGTGGGTGGACCTCAGACCGTCTCTGGGAAATGTTGTACATTTTAAAGTTAAACGCATGAATCTGACGCACTTTGAGAGCCACATTAAGAGGCTCGAGCTCTGAAGAACTTTGCACCATTAACACGATGTGTGTATATATATTTAGATGATGATGACACAGCACAGAGGTCAACAGATTTATTTTAAGTTTTTACAGCAACACAAATGAATATTTTAGTGGGTTTTTTTCATTTAAATGAACCAAAGCACACGTTTCTTAGTTCCTGTGAAAATGATCCAATTAACCTCATTTCCATACTGTTTAAACGTTGTCTTAACATCTTATTTTCAAAACAGGACGTTGTCACATGTGTATCCTCGGGCTAAATTTGAATGATTAAAGTCTCTAACCTCCTTTAATTTACCATAAAGACTCAAATACTTGTGCACTTAAAATTTAGGTGCAGCTATCTTAAACGCTTTCTTACAAACGTGTAACAGAAATACTCGAAGCTGTTCTGACCCTTAGCTAACGTCACCTTAATTACCTCAAACCATGTTGTGCATAGTGTGTGAGCGTGCGAGATGACAGCAGCAGCACAAAACACAACGTTAACGCTCCTTAATGTTATTATGAAAAGTGGAAAAATATTTTCGGTTCATTGTGAGACTATGGTGGGACAAATTAGACTGTAGCAGGGCGCCGTAGCCTCTGTAATTAACGGGAAACACTGGACATGTTATATTATGATCTGTTATGCAAAGTTTTATTTTAACATTAGTGTTGAACAGCTGCAACATACTCTCAACCAGAATAACCTGCCCTACAGGGAGCGACAAATCCTCCTTGTGGAGCCCCACAATCCCTCTTTAGGGTTGCAGTCCGAATAAAGATTCTCATGTCAGTATTTGTTGAGATATTTCCCTATGAGTGATGGTACTGAACCGACAGAAAGACAAACACCTCCTCGTCAGAGCTGCTAGTGGAGGAGATATTAAAGCTAAAACACATACTGAAAAGTAAAAACGTATTAATTTGTGGTCACTTTTAGGTGAAAACCTCCACATAACGGCTCTAACGTGGCCTTGAACAGTCTTGTTATCGAGGCTCACAGAAGAGAAATGTGCTGGGTCATTATCATGGGCAGCGATCGCTCAGAGATGAGAGAGTCGGCTCTCACTTTCCCCTCGATGGCAATTAGACGGGTGTGATGGGATGAACTTCACTGTTTTAGCCACGAGCGAAAAACTCTGCTGTCAGGCTGCTGCTGACAACCGGAGGAGAGAGGAATCAAATAAATCTGCAGCTCGGCTCCACGTAATCCACTCTGAGAGACTGCAGGACTGAAGGGAGGAACCTCCGCTGCAGTACAAGTATCACTACAGGAAAATACTCTCGTATTATTTAATAGTTCTGTCATTAAAAACCATCAGAGTGCCTCATCACCATGAACTCACGCTGTAGTTTATTCTGACCACATTCACCGTCCTGCTGCCCCAAACACACACGTTTTGAAGCCTCCAGTCTGGCCTTTTTGGACGTGACCATATTTGGATGAGAGGGCGGAGCTAGCTAGCTTGGTTAGCAAGGTGCATCTGTAATTCACGTTAGCTGTGATATTAGCTGGGATGCTAATTTTAGCTAGCGACAAACAGGCTAAAAACAAAACCTACTTACTGGGAATAAATCAGCTGACAAGTAGAAACATTTTCTCACAGACTTCTATACAATCAGACTTCTTTCTGCAGCCGCTGGAGTCGCCCCCTGCTGGCTGCTAGAGAGGACGCAGGTTTAAGTCGCCCCCTGCTGGCTGCTAGAGAGGACGCAGGTTTAAGGCGCCCCCTGCTGGCTGCTAGAGAGGACGCAGGTTTAAGGCGCCCCCTGCTGGCTGTTAGAGAGGACGCAGGTTTAAGTCGCCCCCTGCTGGCTGCTGGAGAGGACGCAGGTTTAAGGCGCCCCCTGCTGGCCGCTAGAGAGGAAGCAGGTTTAAGGCGCCCCCTGCTGGCTGCTAGAGAGGAAGCAGGTTTAAGGCGCCCCCTGCTGGCTGCTGGAGAGGACGCAGGTTTAAGGCGCCCCCTGCTGGCCGCTAGAGAGGACGCAGGTTTAAGGCTTCATTTTTCAGACCTGGAGGTTCCTGCTTGTCCCCCAGCACCATTTCCTCCAGTCGGATAGAAATTACAGCGAGCAGCCGTTCAACAAAATTGATCAGACTTTTAAACATGAAACTCGTGTTTACGTCTTCAGGAGGAACCAATGGGCTCAAAGCCGAGAGCCACAGACAGGAATTTAGACAATGAGTGAAAGACGGAATGACATTGCAAATATCATACAGAAAATGTGTTGTATTGACGTATCCGCTTCTTGCCCCATGTGTCAAACGGTGTGTTTACAGCAGGAAGAGGCAGCGTGAAGACTTTTAAACTTCAGGCCAAAAGCACAGACAGTGAAGAGTGGAGGGAAAATTAAAATGATCAAAAAAGGACTTAGATAAATGTGGCTACAAAATGAAAATACAGCAGAGTTGCAGACTTCATCAAACACTGTGCAATTTAGTCCATATTTCGAAAGTAGCATAAATATTTATATCATCTGTATCAAGGACTTCTGCGTCGAATCGACTGGCTGTAACACGGTGGATCGATATATTTGACCGTCACAACCCGAGCGAAATGACTCAGAATGTGATCCATTCGGTCGGTAACATTTGAAAAGGCTACACCAGCCGCACGTTTACAATTTTACCCCCAAGTCAACACACTCGACGCTGTAGCGCTACCACCAACTAGCGTTTGGGGGTGCAATTGCAGATTGACGGATACGCCGACGCACAAGGATAAATGCCTGGCTACGTGTGTAGCCTACGGCGTAGCTTCACACGTAGCCCCTACGCAGGAGTATAAATCAAGCTAAGTTAAGTGAAATAATCAGTGTTGACTTTTCATTTCACACAGGAACACCGGTGTCCTTTCCGGCATTTATACCATGCACACTTTTAGCGCTGAACAGTGGTGCTAAATGCTGCCATGTGCGTTGGCATTGTGAGCATGTTAGCATGGTGATGTTAGCGGTGCTTTAAGCTAAATGCTGTCCATGAGTCCAGCCTCACAGAGCTGCTAGCATGGCGGCAGTCTCTCAGTCTCTCAAATGTTTTTACTTCTGAAATCCCGGTTTGGGGCCTGTGCATCATCAATTCACAGGATTTTTCAGTCTTGCTCGACCAACTTGTGTCATTTCCAAACCACGTTGAGTTGTATGAGTATGTAAATGCTCGCTTGTCATAAAGATGGCGGCCTTTCCCATCTGTGCCTTCAACCCCGTATCAGACACATCAGCAAAGACTTGACCTCAGCTCTGGGAGCTGAGTCTCTAAACTGAAGGTCACGACAGGAGGAGACGGACTCAAAGTTTCTTCACAGCTCAGAGGAAACTCTCCGAGGCTGCAAACTGCCAATAAGTCGTGCATTATTTACGCCTCTGCTGAGGGAGCTGCTGCCAAAACACAATCACGGGCCAGAAAGTTCCCAGTTCAGCTCTGAGGGGATAATAGAGCTCATAATGAAAGACTCGGTGTCTTCCTGAGGACTAAACATACATGAAATCTGTTTGATAAGATTTGTAGACGCGCATGTGGCCGCTTCCCTTCAGAGCAAAGATCATTAATGCTGATGATTAATTAATGATGATGTCGCAGATTTAAAATAATTGGGAGTCGTCCTTTTTAAGATCTTCCTCATGTTACGTCTGTAAGCGTATTAATCTTCAGTCTGACAGATCTGCAGCGTAGGTAGTGAAGCGTCACTGTTAGAAAATCTGTAAACTGGAAATAAACTTGTTCACACTCACAGTCGTGTCTCCTGAGAGGTCCAGGTGCACGGCGTCAGGACTAATTAAACACAGAGCAGGTTTGAAGGAGGAGGAGCTGTCAGGCGTCCACAGAAAAACATCTTAAAAAGGGTTGAATCAGCAAAAATAAAAAATTAAAAAAACGTGTTACAAATAAATTTAATTTCTGAATGTTTACTCTTTTCTGTAAACAAATACAGAACGTTGTCATTCGAGACGCTGGAACCAAATCACATTTTGACAACTTAAAATCATTCATTCATCACGATTCTGGATTAAGTTTGTGTCAGTCAGTTAAAACATACCTTCCCAAATCCCAGTCCTTTATTTCAGCGCTGCTGTTGTCTGTCATATCTGATTATTAGAGAAATAAAATCACTTATTCAAAAGTCTTTAATTAATGATGCACTTCGTGGTGTTTTAGATCCAAATATAGTGACAATATTTAGTAGAACTATATATTTATTATCAAGCCTATTATTTAATAGTTTTATACGCGATTAAATATCACATTTTATGTATCTGTAGAGCCGATTCCAGTGTTTTAACATGTAAAATAAAATAAATATTTCAATGAAACAGAGCAACTCTGGATGTCAGATTTGTGATTACAGATTTCACCTACAAAGAGCAGCAGCAGCAGCAGCAGAAGTGAAATCATCAGAGCGACTGCAGCTTCACATTAAAGCTGCTGGGTTTTGTGTTTCTGCTCCTCGGTTATCGATCAGCAGCAGAAAACCTGACAAACGGACGAATCCCAACAGACCGACTGAGGGGAGATTTCAGGAAACAACCTTGGAGATGACGGAGTGAAGCTTATTTATTTATCACATCACTTCCAGCTCACGTGCCACCCCCGTCTTCCTCTTCCTCTCCTTCTTTTTAAAAAGTATCTCGGGGAAAATAAACCTGACAGACGATGAGGATGATGATGGAGCGACACGAACAGATTTCAACACATTAGTCAGACGGAGAGAAAATGTCTCTGATAAAACTTCACTTTTTTTGTATGAGGTTTGGTTTACGGTCCTGGATCCTCTGACCTCTACCCTTTAATTCTACGTTCACATTTAATTTCTATTTTCCTTTTTTTTCTCTACACAGATCATATTCGTACAAACAGCGAGACAAGCGGCACATGAGACAGCCAGGTTTTCTTGTTTTGAGTTATTTATTGCAAATATAGGAACACTTTACTTTAACCATCTGTCATTTATAATTAGGTCTGGGCAATGTGGCCAAAAATGTCATCACGATAAAAAAACATTTCATATCATTTGATATCAATAATTATCAGGATAAATATCAAATCATTATTTCTTTCAAGTTTAAAGGCAGATTTTTGCTCCTGAGTGAAAATTTAATAAACCAGATGGTTAAATATGTGGTTAAACTTTTCTTTATGGTCAAATGGGACAAACACTTGATGCCAAACAGAGGATCTCAAGTCTGAGTCAGAACATTCAAAACTATTATCTTTTTCAACAAATATGATTAGTTTATCTTTTTTCAGGCCTCTTTTTTCAACAAAATAAATATTTTAATAGAGTAATAAAGTGCTAATTTGTTCAAATTAATTAAAGCAAATATTTCTTGACGATATATTGAACATTTATTATATTGTTATTGAGGAAAATTATATTGCGATAATTATCATTACTGTTTTATTGCCCAGCCCTATTTATAATCAGTATATTGTAATTAGTCCTTTAAGTTTGTTTATTAATGTGCAGGATTTATTTTAACTTCTTGTGCAGATGGTGGAAACGATTCGTTGAGGGATTATACTGTCTTACTTTTACACCTTTATTCCTAACAAAACACTGTTTTACATCTCCAACAACACTCCCCCCTTTTCTGCTCCTGTATTTATGGGGGGGGGGGGGGTACAGCAGTGGCGGTAGCGCCAAGCGAATCAGCGAACAGGTGGGTGAGCTGCCTTTGGAGCTTATGCTAAGCTAACCTGCTGTAGCTGCATATTTATCTTCAGACATGAGAGCGGTGTCACTCTGAACATCTGAGTAAAATGTTGCACTGCTCCTTTAACGAGCAGCTGCAGGTGCTGAGTGGAGATTCTGCGCCCTGCGCTTCGCCTCTCAGGCTACGCCCTGCCTTACTGTTCGAATAAAAAAAAGAAGTTCATGACAGGGTTAAGTTTCTATTCCCTGCAGATTCTTTATTTTTCTACTTTAAAAAAAGTTGTTTATTGCAAAGATAATTAAATTTGGGACACATTTTATTTTATTATTTTGTCCTGGACTTCAAACTATTTTATAATGTAAACAGGAAGTCATCTAATTGGATCTGGCAAATTCTCTCCCTGATGGATTTCATCATGACGCCAAAATAAAAAAAGATTCCTTTCTGACAGTGAAACAGACTGTCGGTGCTCTTTATTAATCGTCTACTTCTAATTCAAGTGAGCGGCCTGTCATTAAAGCGCAGAGACTCTCGTCCTGTACGAGCGTTTTTCACGACACAATTTATCTTTTTGGCTGCTTTAAGCCTCCAATTTGTAATGAGTTATTGGGCTGTTCCCCAATATTCCCCTGTGATTGAGCAGGAAGTATTCGGGACATGATTTATAGATGTTAATTGTGGTGTTCAAAAAATTCACAATGGAGTGCAGGAGGAGAAGAAGAAGAAGAAGAAGGAGGAGGAGGAGGAGGAGAAGGAGGAGTGAGGTGCACATCTGGAGAAGTCATCATGACTGAAGCCAAGTTTCTGGTCCTGGGAGGGAAGTAAAGCAGAGCTGAATGTGAACTAAGCTGCCCCCCAGAGAGTACAAAATATTTTCCCCTGTCAGCTCGGCCCCGGGCCCCTCAGCTCGCCCCCCCCCCCCACAGATCCCAAATGTGCCGACCTGTGCCGAACCCTGGTCCGCATCAGATCCAGCTCTGCAGGAGCTCCGTGTGCTCGCTGCCCAAACAAGACATATTTGTATTTGATATTAAAGCAGCGTCAGGCGGGACATCCATCACTGAGAGGGGGGAGGACGGGGTGAGGAGGGAGGGAGGAGGACGGGGTGAGGGAGGAGGACGGGGGGGAGAGAGGGAGGAGGACGGGGGGGAGGAGGACGGGGTGAGGGAGGGAGGGAGGACGCGGGGAGGGAGGGAGGAGGACGGGGGGGAGGAGGACGGGGTGAGGAGGGAGGGAGGAGGACGGGGTGAGGGAGGAGGACGCGGGGAGGGAGGGAGGAGGACGGGGGGGAGGAGGACGGGGTGAGGAGGGAGGGAGGAGGACGGGGTGAGGGAGGAGGACGCGGGGAGGGAGTGAGGAGGACGGGGTGAGGATGGGAAAACAATGTGTCTCTTCCTAAAGTGGATCCCACCTGCAGCTCCCATCGAACCAAAACTGAAGAGAAGTTCATGAAAACGAGGCAGGGAGGCGGGGTGAGGCGGGGTGAGGCGGGGTGAGGCGGGGGAGGCGGGGGAGGAGGGGGAGGCGGGGGAGGAGGCGGAGGAGGGGAGCTAACGAGCTCCCCTCCTCCGCCTCCTCCCCCGCCTGCTCTGACTCCATCAGAGAGTCGGTCCATAACCTCACATGTTCTCCACACAGGGAGGCTCGGCGTGCGATGACGTGAAGCAGTTTGCATTCAGACGTTTAGATTCTGAGAACGTGGTTTATTATTATTATTATTTATTAACACGTCCATCGTCATGTTTTAAACTAAAATACCTTTTTAATAATCCTTTATTCAAACCCGAAAACAGGGTCGACGGGTGCTGGCGTTTGTACAGACGGAGGATTTAGTCTCCGGCTTCGTGTGTTTTCTGACGGAGGAGCCGCCTACGAGATGAGATGGGGGATACCTGACCCACAGATCTGGCAACCCTCCAGCAGCTGCGATGATGAACAGCGGCGTGAATTTATATTTATAGTTTAAACGATTGTCCCAGAATGAAAGATAAAATGTGCTCTGGGTGTCAGACGTCCGTCCGACCTTCAAACCAACATTTAGTTGAAAATTAATAGAAAGTTATTTTGCAAAAAGGCAAAAAATAAATAAACAGGTGAAATTTAATTAATTTAATCTTGATTTAAACAAATCCCTGTGGATTTATTAAAATGAAGGGAATTCGGTTTACGTTTCTTCAGCTAAATTAGATTCTAATAAATGAAACGCTTTTTAAAGTGTTGGTTAAATAAAAATAAACTTAAAATGTACTAAATAGCATCACTGCTACTCTTTTATTTGTACCTAATGGAACATAGAAATGTTTTTTGACTCAATAAAATGGGGATTCACTGATTAATCTTTTGGATTATTAAGATGGTTTAAGGGTTATTAAAGGCATAAAAAACGCTGGAACACGTCTTCATTAAACTGTGACTGGAAGGAACTTCTCTTTAAATGAAGGAATCCATCAACACACCTTCAAATATCCACTCATCTCCATTTTTCTGTCTATCATCGGGGGCATGAAGGCGTGTTTCCTGTAAACAAGTCAGTAAAATATACAAATAAACAGAAACTCTCAGACGTCCTGCAGGATTTAAAACAGTCAGCTGTTCTGCTTAGTGACATTAGAGTCAGAGGTCAGAGGTCAGGGGTCGGGGGTCAGAGGTCGGGGGTCGGGGTGGACTGGTTGGCTGTCTGGGGTTTGTGGTATGTGGAGAGAATGACAATAAATTTCTCCTTGAAAACGACGTCATAACAATCGTCGGCTCCTCCAGAAGGTTTGGGAGGAACAGGAAGTTCCCGTCCCGCCCGTCAGAATAAAGTCCAGATTACTTGATTCGGTTTAACGGTTGTGCTCAGGAGTTTAAACTCTGAACAGCAGCAGCTCAGGACTGAATCCGCATAAACTCAGAACACCGCCCGCCCGCCCGCCGTCATTCATGTCTCACTCCAAAGGATTGCGGGAAGCCGAGGATGATAAATGTGCTCCCCCGCCCACCGGCTCACCGTGGGCCATGTATCTTTTCTGTAGAAATGTCTTCTTCTTCTTTTGTTTTATTTTTTCATGCACCACCTCCCGCTCAGGTTAATCCTCCCCCCCGCTGTCCTCCCATCCTCCCTCCTCCCTCTCAGCATCTTTTTAAGTTGTGCAGCAGAACAGATGGCAGAACATGTAGCTGACCTAAAATACATCTCTCCTCTGGGAGATGTTTCCAGCTCTCAATATGGCCGAACGTCCTCCTATAAGCGGCGGCGAGGATCAGCTCCGAGATGGCCGAACCGGGCGGCGGGTGGAGGAGGAGGAGGAGGCAGAACTCCATCAGTGACATTTAACAGCAAACAGAGGTTTCCATCTCTTCTCAGAAGCAGGTGATCTGAGCTTTTGGCGGGGATTTATTTCTTGGCTCGGAGCTCCGAGCTTCTCTTCCCGTCCTCGATCCCAGCAGGGAACACAAAGCCAGCACTGCTGTTTGTTTTCTATCTATACTGTTTATTACATATGGAGCCAAAACATGCGAATGAGGTCTGATATGTGGGAACGGATCAGGGCCTCAGCGGCTCCTCGCGTCACCAGGAAGGACTCTGTCACTGATTGGCTGTTACACGCAGTTTACATCACAAAGACTTATTATTATTTTAATTCACGTTGGTAAATCAGACCAACAAAGTTGGGTGATTGTGTAAAATGTAATCCATCCATTCAGTGATCCAGGCTGGAGCCAATCACAGCTGATTATTTTACACTCACATTCACACCTAATCACCAATTAACATGCAGACTCCACAGAGAAAGGCTCGGGTTCGAACCCCAGACCTGCTGAGAGGCGAGAGTTCTAACCACTGCTCCACCGTGCCGCCCAATGCTGATGATGATCTAAGCATCAGAGCTCCTGAATGTTTTCCTGTCACAGGTGATGTTTCCTGTGTTCAGCCCTGTTTATTCTCATTAGGTAGTTCAGTTTCACTGTTTTTGTCTCAGTCCCTGTTTTCTTATCTAAAGCCACGTTTCCACCAAAAAGAGAAAGTCCCCAGATCTGTTTTCAAGGAACTAAAAGGTTTCCACTGCAGTCTAAAGACCTGCGAAGATTAGGCAGATAGGCTGTAGGCGCACAGGCATCATTGTTTGTAACCACTAGAAGAGTTTAATGAAGATAAAGTTCGTTACACATTTAATAATAAACTGGATAAAACCCTAAAATAACTCCGGCACAGAGAAAGCAACACAAAAATAAAACCGCGACAGTTTGGAAGGTTATTAAAACATTTCTAGCCGACAAGAGCTGCAGAACGGGATGTTTAACGAGCTTCATTACCCGCTGGAATCAGCTGTTCCGCTTGTTTTGGAGAGGAGACCGACTTCGGCTCTGTGGAAAAACTTTACCTAAACCCCCCTTGACTTAAAACCTAACAATACCCCCCCCCCCACCCCACCAAAAAAAAATACCAGTACTTTCAGAAAATACTACCTCCCGAGCAGGGGCTCTTTGGTGGGTAAAATAAAGACCCTGGAACCGAATTTAGACCCAACGGTAGAAACGCAGTGAGTTCCTCCAAAGGTTCCTAGTTCCTGGGTTTAGTTCCTTCGGTGGAAACGCAGCTTTAGTTCTAAGTTCTGTGTCTCAGTTCAGGTCTTTGTGTTAAGTCCTGGTTCTGTGTCTCAGTTCAGGTCTTTGTGTTTAGTCCTGGTTCTGTGTCTCAGTTCAAGTCTTTGTGTTAAGTCCTGGTTCTGTGTCTCAGTTCAGGTCTTTGTGTTTAGTCCTGGTTCTGTGTCTCAGTTCAGGTCTTTGTGTTAAGTCCTGGTTCTGTGTCTCAGTTCAGGTCTTTGTGTTTAGTCCTGGTTCTGTGTCTCAGTTCAGGTCTTTGTGTTAAGTCCTGGTTCTGTGTCTCAGTTCAGGTCTTTGTGTTTAGTCCTGGTTCTGTGTCTCAGTTCAGGTCTTTGTGTTAAGTCCTGGTTCTGTGTCTCAGTTCAGGTCTTTGTGTTAAGTCCTGGTTCTGTGTCTCAGTTCAAGTCTTTGTGTTAAGTCCTGGTTCTGTGTCTCAGTTCAGGTCTTTGTGTTTAGTCCTGGTTCTGTGTCTCAGTTCAGGTCTTTGTGTTAAGTCCTGGTTCTGTGTCTCAGTTCAGGTCTTTGTGTTTAGTCCTGGTTCTGTGTCTTAGTTCTTAGATCTGTTGTTTGTTGTTTCCTGTTTAGATTTGAAATGTATTCTGTGTTTTGTTTCATTCATCGTGGTTCATTATTGTTTGTTCTGGTTTTAGTTCGCCTGTCGGTCGGTCCTGACGGTGTCCTCGTCTGTGTCAAGTTATGTTTTTGTCTTTGAGTGCTTTGTCCACTCTGTCTGTGTTTCAGCGTCGTGTTCTGTTTGTAGCTGTCTACGTTTGCTGTGAAAGTTTTGCTTCCCGCTCTGTTTCGTTACTTTCATGGCTCACACCTGTGTTGTGTTCCCGCCCCGCTCATTTGCTGTTGCATTTAATTCCTGTGTTCTGTTCTGTTTGCCTGTAACTTTGCCTTTTCCGGAGTCTGTTTGAACTCAGCCACTCACTGTAAGAGTGCTCGCCTTAAATAAATATTAAGAACTGTGCCTGCTCTGCTCCTGTGTCCTGCAACACTAAGCCCCGTAGCGGCATTATAAATAACAGAACCGTCCGAGTGTGAGGTGGAAGGACGACCAAAAAACGTAAATAGTGTTATTTAAGTAAATTTAAGTCACGGAAGTAAGTTATTTTAACCCAAACACGATCTTTTGCTAAACCTAGCCAAACTGCAACAATTTAATAACGTTTTATAACGTTGTAAATCATTAACCACGTGCCGTTTCAACTAGTTTTATTTTGAAAGTCAAACCAGATGTTGCCTATTTATTCTTGCTAGCTTGACCGCGGAGCTCTACATATACAAACAAAAAACAAAAGGTACGCAGGGCGTTAAAAACCAACACCAAGGGGTCACTTACGTGACCATGCGTGACGCCCTGAGGTGAAGACGGGTTCAACGGTCTGTAACTCTGCTCTGGACCTGGTGGACGTGGTCACGACCTCCTCAGACATGTGGACTTCACCTTGACCTGTGTTTCCCAGCCTTTGTGTCCAGCTGAGAAAAGCAATCCTTCCACAACTTGTGTTTTTCTTCCATGATTATTCACCGCTTCACATTTTCCACACGACGTATCAGGCTGCCAGGTTTCCCAGAGTTTAGCGTCGTCCCGTCAGCAGAGGATCACCCAGAAACCACATCAGTGTGTCTGTGTGAGTCAGAGAGAAGCCGACCTCTCCGACTACACCCTGAACCTGACCTCCGCCTCGCACCGCCTCCCGCTAACTGAAAACAGGAAGGAGATAATATCACCAAGATGTGTCACAAACAAAGAGGAGCAGTGACGGCGAGGTCGGGCGGTTGTTGGCGAGCTCTCTGGGTAGTTTCCCGTCACCTCTGTGTGAAGAGACAATCGATCACTGTGTGAATTCACGGGGACGAGGAGGTGACCAGTGTGATTTACGACGCGGACGCCATCGTTTGGCAGACGTAGCAGTAATTATTGTCTGAGAGTTGGCGGGATGTGGGGATGATGCACGCTGCCTTTTGTTTGGGGTCAAACTGAAGGAATGTTTGAAGGAAAATAATTTGTTTTGGTAGTAAATCAATGTCTGAAAACATGGCGGCAAAGATCCACGCTGCTGGAAATGTGTCTACATGTGTGTCTACTCAGTGCTGAACAGCGATGGTCGAGTCACGGTGTTCTTTTAGTCTTTCAAAACCCAAGGCCCGACTTATTTACGCCCCTGGGGCCGGGCTAGACATCCATCAGGTCTAAGGAACTAGCAGAAGTTGCTCGTCCTTTTTCTCCAGGATGCTGTGTGAGACACTGGGCTGCAGCGCTAGGACGTGGTCTTGTTTTCCCTTTGGGTTTGGATTCTGGGAGTTGACATGTTCTTGATTTTTGATGCACAGCCAGGTGTAAGGTCAGACAACCTGAATGTTTTACTATAATTTGTTTAGACTGGAGTTTTCCCGTTGCGTGCAGCGGCCTCAGCTTTTTACTGTGGTGGTGAAAAGAAACGTTTAATCTGACATTGTGATCTCAAGTGTTTTTTATCTTTGGATTTTATTGTAGGCAAGTGTTGATTTGAGAGGCCGCATAGTCGTCACTTCAAAAAACAAAAACATTCATTTAACAAACAAACAAACAAAAAATAGCACCAGACATTTTTATAAATTAACTTAATAAAGACACCAAAATAAATATAAAAGCGTTGCCATTAAAAACAAACCTGAAGCATTTTAATGGCTGTAACAGTAGCATAGGCCGTGTTATAGGAAGGAGGGGAAAAAAACACGTGCTCCACTCGGGCCAAGAATTCTGATCAGCTGGCGGACACGGGCCGGGCTCGGGCCCTCACCATGGAGAGGACTCTGCTGTGAGGTTTACTGACGCCGCCGCCAGCATCAGCTGGATTCAAACAACAGTGAGACCTCATATCGGGAGGAAATCAGCAATCTTGCAGAGCGGTACTCAGAGAACAACCTTCACATCTCCACGCTGGTGAAGAAAGCTCAGAGACGGCTGGATTTCTTAAGGAAGCTTGAAAAGTTCTGGTTAACTTTTACAGAGGAGCAACAGGAAGCATCCTGACTGGAAAGATCTGGGACTTGCACGGCCCAGGACCTGCTCAGAAGATCTCTGGTATCCATCACCAGTGAGCTCAACGCATTCTCACTCCCAACTCGTCACATATGGACGCTGGTCAGGACTCGTCGGCGCCGCTTTTTAACACCCTGGATATACTACATGCAGGCTTCTGGTTAGACTTTCAAAATAAAACTAGTGGTTAACGTTGTGAAACGTTGCAGTTTGGTTAGGTTTAGGAAAAGTTCCTGCTCTGGGTTAAAATACCTACGTGACTTAAGTTACGTCATCAGTGTTGACTTGATGTTTCGCGCAGGAAACGTCTCCTGGGTGAAAGTCCGGTTTCTGACCCACCACCTCCTAACTCTGAATTCTCTGGTATTTATATACTACACCTTTTAAAGGTAAACAAAGACGCTAAAGAGCTTCCCCCATCGCGTTACCACCTTGGCAGCGGTGTAAGGTGGTAACAACGGGCCCCAGTACAGGCTGTTGTGATGGGCCCTTGGGCTCCACAGTTACGAAGCACGTGCGCACTGCGTTCACGTCTATAAGGGAACCTTATTGGCAAACTTATGTGCCTTGTTTCCTCGTTGTGCCACAGTTTAACAACTGATAAGATTAGATGCAGTAAATATCTAATTAAAAAAGCTCCTTAAATCGACTTATTTCCATATTAACATATTAAATTCATCAGTTCTGCTGCAGCAGCTGTGTTGCTGCGCCTGGACGCAGCAGTCTAAAGCAAAGCACCATCATGTGATGGATTTTACAGTCGGACTGTGTCGCCTAGACTTTTGTATTTGCAAAGTATAGAAGTCAAAGAGAAAGTTATGAGGAGCGTGGCCGGTGCCGTCACTGTCACAGTCCTGAAACGTCACCACAAACGTCCACTGAGCTGAAATGTCGCAGACGTTTTTGGCATTTTCAGTACAACAACCTCCCGAATCACGACAACCACATTCCTCTTCGACAGAGAGGCGAGACATCATGGTGAGTAAGAAAGAAAAGCAGCCTATTCATGACACCATGTCCTGAAAACAGGCCAGCTACGGCACACACACAGTTTAATACCCACACGCACATCCACAGAATTAAACAGGACGGCCTACTCAGCGGCGAGCTGACCCCAAAATGATATCAGCCTTTAAAACAGCGGAGCGGCAGCTGCATCACGTCCACTGCAAAAGCACGTGTAAAGTTACTCGCCTATTTGAAAGGCGTCCGACGAGCGAAATCTTTGACGGTGTCCTCAGTAATCCAAAACAATGTTATGTGGGAGCTGTGCGGCCCTCTGCTCCTCTTCTTCTCTCTTCTTGAAACTACTTTTATGTGTGAATAGCAGGACTGCAAGCTTGCTCAGGTGCTCTGCTGGTCTACTGGTCAGATTTTGCGTTTCACCCTGCAATCATAACTGCATGTGACACGAATATCAAAGAAAATAAGACGAAATTCATTCTGTTGAATAAATTTTTTATATTTCACTGTTTACCTAATAGCCAACTGCTTGCTACAGACGTCTGTGTGGTCAGACACCACGGCAAAGGGGGAAATGCCCATATGTATGTATATATACTACATGATCTTTATTGACAGAACAGTTACATGTGTACTGGGTGTTAACTGTTGAAGTCCAGCTCGTAACTCGCCGAGCCGCTCCCATCACGGGCCACAGTGCAGCTGCGGTAGGAACAGGTTGCTGAGGTGAGGAGCCTGCAGAGCCCACAGGATACTAAAGGACAGCACCCAGAAACAGCCTGTTCACCCTGCTGCCGTCCGCCGAGAGGTGCAGAAATATCTGCTGTCACAACTCCAGACTTCAGAGTAGCTGCTTCCCTCAGATTCATCCTCAGCGACTGTGCAACCCTGTGCTGCATGATGATCAATAAGTGAACCTTGAATGTGTTTAAATAAAACTGTCAAACTTTCCCTGTCAAACACTCTGATCAGAGACGTGAGGAGAGAGGACGCTTCGTAATGAAAGATATTATTCTTTGATTGAAGTTCGCAGTGGAATGAAAACCTTTATTTAACTGTTCTGTGTTACATAAACATCCTCCTGCAGATTCTGAATGTTCGCTTCAGTTCTTAAGAGGCTGCTGAAGTTATAACACAGAAGAAAATAACCACAGCGGGTGGTAATAACGAGCTCGGGGTTTGACTCCCACTGCGGACAAAGGTTTGTGTTTTATTTCACAAATAATAAAAGTAAATCAATAAAACATAAAGAGATTATTAATGAAATGAGTTACACAGGGCTCTAGTCTTCACAGCTTTGGAGTTCCAGGTTATATTAGATAAGACAGGTCTCAGGTTTCCTGACTCTCTGGAATGAGTTTATAATAACTTGTGTTTTTGTGCTTAAAGGGATCTAAATTCTCAAAACGTCGGCTCTTGCGGTGCTGCTTAAAGGAAATATTCTATATCTGTGGTTGCAAATTATAGTACGGCAGTATTTTAACACCTGACTGAAAAGTGTCAAGGACTGTTGCATATTTTCCAGGGTTTCCAGGAACGTTGGATTCTTCTAACAGTTAATTGTTAACATGTGAGTAAAGGATCTGAAATCCTTCTTCCACCTGTGACGCTGCCATGTTGGCAGAACGTCCACCACAGGAAACCCCATCGTTAACAAATATGGTGAGTGTATTTATTTTTCCAGTCGTAACTGAAGTGCCGCTCTGCTCCATGTTTTACAGCTGGAAGTCAGAGTTTCCTGCTTTCTTACATTTCTGGAACGCAGCTTCACATATTTAATGTGTGAGCGTTTGTTGGCAGGAGGAGGTAATGGAGGAGCGCTGAGAACAGTGGTGGCATGTCCACTCTGTCTGGTCTGCAGCCAGGAACTGCCAGCTCAATCTCTCTCTGGGTTTCCCATTAAGATCGCCCACCGAGAAAGCTCAGAATAACCTTCAGCTGCTGACAGACTGAGCGCGCTCAGACGCTGAGACACGCCTCCTCGTTCACTGCCTCAATCAAGTCGAGGTTATTATCTCATCACTCGAAAATACGAGTCATTACCCGTCAGAGGAGGGAAACGAGGACTTAAGTCGGAGAGGAAAGAAAAACATTCAACAGATTCACCTTCGTATGGAAGATCATTTCTGCCGGAAGGTTGTGCATGATAAAAAACAAGCAGGAAAATTAACAGCCTTCTTCCTGTTGGACTCGTCAGTAATAACTTACTAGCTGCTCGCTCTGTCTTGATGTTTGGCTGTTAGCAAAGTTAATCAGCCAGACGTTTAGCTGCTAGCTATAAATGTGGAATTAATGTAAGCAAACTTACTAGCTAACACACTCGGACACGGGTAACGTTACTGTAAGTGCAACATAACCGGGCTCAGCTGCCTCTATGGATGTAACGTTAGCTAACGGCAGGGGAGAAGAGATCGAAGAGGACACTGACAGAAGAAGCTGAGAAAAAGAGAGGGAGACCGAGCGAGAGGCTGCCGGATGTTGGCAAGAACGACAGCAGGACAGACGGCGAGCTTGTTTCTTTCTGTTGCACTAGACAGTAATGTTGCTGTGTCTTGTGTTGTTGTAGCTGCTTGACCTTTGGCTGTTAGCAATGTTGGCGACATCATAAGTAATCGTAACAAATGCTCGTGTGCAGCTGTCTTTATTTACGACATCACACAAAAACCACATCTTACATAATGTTTCTTTAAAAAATTTAAATCTGACTTTCATAATGTAAATAAATAGCACATATTTGTTGTTAATATTTAATGGTTGTTGTTCTATATTTTTATATTTTGTCAATTTATATATGTATGTACAGAATACTCTCTCCCGTTGCAACACGTCTGCACAACACAAACCGGAATAATGCACATGTAAATATCTGCCACGTTGTTCTTTCTCTGCAAATAGTTGTATTATTTTTCTCTATTATTTTATTGTTCTTATATAACTTGCATTTGTTTATTCCATACGTGTAGCACCTTATCACCAAAACTACTTGGCAATAAAGCTCCTTTTGATTCAGATTCTGGTAACTCAGTGTCATCACTGCCTGTTCTGACCAGGAAACATTACAATTATGATGGATTTTATTTATTAATGATTCATTTTATTCTTTTCTTGGCACAAACGGGTTTCCATACTTGCCTAAAATTGTGGTAATTTCTCCCTAATCCTGTTGTAATAACAGGAAACAGAGCGCGTGGGCGGTCTGTGGGTGGCTGGGTGGGATTATCGTCGCGTGGACGCCCCAAACGGAGAGGAAACGGAGTGAGTGCCAGCTCGGAGCTCCTTCCTCCTCCTCCCCCTCCACCCTGAGCAGAGTACAGAGGGAACTCTCTCATGATTTACAGCCCGAGCACCAGAGTTCACCGTGGACTCAAGCCAGCGACAAGCCCCCTTTTAACACCAGCTTTGTATTCTAATGACCCCCTAAACTGCACACCAATCCATTTTCTGTCCATTAGCTGCCGCGGCCGCTACCGCCGCTGCAGCTAATATTCTTTAATTCACTCCACAAAGGGGGAGATTGTCCGGGGCCTCGCTGCACTTAATGCCTGCAATTACATCAGGTTACACATCCTGAAGTGAACCCCGGGGACCCGAGAGAGAACCCCCCCTCCTCCAACACCGCCCTCCTAATCTACTCTTAACCCACCCAAACACCTGATGGCTCTGATGCCCCTCAGACAGTCCGACTCTACGTGTCCGACTAGCGGCGCTCGCCACTTGAGTCCATTAAGAAATAAAACTTGCTGGAATGTGACCGGACGAAAAATAACCTGCAGTCAATTAGAGCCGGCACAATACGGGTTTTGTCCCGAGGACGGAGGAAAGAAAAGGGCTCAGAGCGTCGTCGTTTTATGGCAGTTATTTATTGCCTTATAACCCAGAAATCAAATTAGTTCATATTGAGGAGGTTGAGCCTGCGGTGATTGATTTCCCTTCGCAGGGTCCAGTTGATACGAGCGAGTCCAGGCCAAAGAAAACAGGCCGGAGTAAAGTCCTGGAGAAGGCCCGGCGACCAGGAGGAGCAGGGGGAGGAGAAATATACAGCATCAGAAAATTGATATACTCAAGTAAAGTTCAAGTAACGTGGTGCTTTAGTAAATGTACTTAGTTACTTTCCACCCGAGAGGGGCTGGAGGAGGAGGAGGAGGAGGAGGTGGGGGTGTAGTACTGGATGGAGGAGGAGGAGGAGGAGTGGGTATAGTACTGGATGGAGGAGGAGGAGGAGGAGGAGTGGGTGTAGTACTGGATGGAGGAGAAGGAGGAGGTGTGGGTGTAGTACTGGATGGAGGAGGAAGAGGAGGAGGTGTGGGTATAGTACTGGATGGAGGAGGAAGAGGAGGAGGTGGGGGTGTAGTGCTGGATGGAGGAGAAAGAGGAGGAGTGGGTATAGTACTGGATGGAAGAGAAGGAGGAGGAGTGGGTGTAGTACTGGATGGAGGAGGAGGAGGAGGAGGAGGAGTGGGTATAGTACTGGATGGAGGAGGAAGAGGAGGAGGAGTGGGTGTAGTACTGGATGGAGGAGAAGGAGGAGGTGTGGGTGTAGTACTGGATGGAGGAGGAAGAGGAGGAGGTGTGGGTATAGTACTGGATGGAGGAGGAAGAGGAGGAGGTGGGGGTGTAGTGCTGGATGGAGGAGAAAGAGGAGGAGTGGGTATAGTACTGGATGGAAGAGAAGGAGGAGGAGTGGGTGTAGTACTGGATGGAGGAGGAAGAGGAGGAGGTGTGGGTATAGTACTGGATGGAGGAGGAAGAGGAGGAGGTGGGGGTGTAGTACTGGATGGAGGAGGAAGAGGAGGAGTGGGTGTAGTACTGGATTAAGGAGAAAGAGGAGGAGTGGGTATAGTACTGGATGGAGGAGAAAGAGGAGGAGTGGGTATAGTACTGGATGGAGGAGAAAGAGGAGGTGTGGGTGTAGTGCTGGATGGAGGAGGAAGAGGAGGAGTGGGTGTAGTACTGGATGGAGGAGAAAGAGGAGGAGTGGGTATAGTACTGGATGGAAGAGAAGGAGGAGGAGTGGGTATAGTACTGGATGGAAGAGAAGGAGGAGGAGTGGGTGTAGTGCTGGATGGAGGAGAAAGAGGAGGAGTGGGTATAGTACTGGATGGAGGAGAAGGAGGAGGAGTGGGTGTAGTACTGGATGGAGGAGGAGGTGGGGAGGAGGTGTCTGGGTCCGTCCTGTCCTCTGTTCATTACAGGTGATAAGTGCCCTCCCAGGATCCTGCATCTGGAGCTGTGAGTTGAGATCCAGCAGAGGCCTTTGGTCCGGAGCCTTTATGGGGACGTGCATAGACACCCTCATCCCTCAGCGCTCTCTGGAGACCCGGGGCTGCTTGCAGGAATGGGCCCCCTGCCGCCAGTTTCAGCGCCGCGGCCCCGAGAACAAGCCAGCACCGTGCCAATTAGACAGAGAGAATAAAAGGGACTGCACAGAAATGTAATCCATAAATAACACTCATGTCAGCTGTCGTGTTTTTACTCCCCAGAATTTTTATTTCCCAATTTTTAGACGTCTGCTGGGTTTAAATTGGTCCGAGAGAAGCTTTTGTTGGGTCGCAGCAGAACTCAGCATTGTTCTGCTGCAAATCACAGCCTCACACAGTCTGACTGACCCTCATAGCAGCTGCTGCTGCTAATGTTTGATGCTAATATACTAATGTCTGATGCTAATGTCTGATGCTAATGTTTGATGCTAATATACTAATGTCTGATGCTAATGTCTGATGCTAATGTCTGATGCTAATATACTAATGTCTGATGCTAATGTCTGATGCTAATATACTAATATCTGATGCTAATGTTTGATGCTAATATACTAATGTCTGATGCTAATGTTTGATGCTAATATACTAATGTCTGATGCTAATGTTTGATGCTAATATACTAATGTCTGATGCTAATATACTAATATCTGATGCTAATGTCTAATGCTACCGTCTAATGCTAATGTTTGATGCTAATATACTAATGTCTGATGCTAATGTTTGATGCTAATATACTAATGTCTGATGCTAATGTCTGATGCTAATATACTAATGTCTGATGCTAATATACTAATATCTGATGCTAATGTTTGATGCTAATGTCTGATGCTAATATACTAATGTCTGATGCTAATGTCTGATGCTAATGTCTGATGATAATATACTAATATCTGATGCTAATGTCTAATGCTACCGTCTAATGCTAATGTTTGATGCTAATATACTAATGTCTGATGCTAATGTTTGATGCTAATATACTAATGTCTGATGCTAATATACTAATATCTGATGCTAATGTCTAATGCTACCGTCTAATGCTAATGTTTGATGCTAATATACTAATGTCTGATGCTAATGTTTGATGCTGATATACTAATATCTGATGCTAATGTCTGAAGCTAATATACTAATGTCTGATGCTAATATACTAATATCTGATGCTAATGTTTGATGCTAATGTCTGATGCTAATATACTAATGTCTGATGCTAATGTCTGATGCTAGTATACTAATATCTGATGCTAATGTTTGATGCTAATATACTAATGTCTGATGCTAATGTCTGATGCTAATGTCTGATGCTAATATACTAATGTCTGATGCTAATGTCTGATGCTAATATACTAATATCTGATGCTAATGTTTGATGCTAATATACTAATGTCTGATGCTAATGTTTGATGCTAATATACTAATGTCTGATGCTAATGTCTGATGCTAATGTCTGATGATAATATACTAATATCTGATGCTAATGTCTAATGCTACCGTCTAATGCTAATGTTTGATGCTAATATACTAATGTCTGATGCTAATGTTTGATGCTAATATACTAATGTCTGATGCTAATATACTAATATCTGATGCTAATGTCTAATGCTACCGTCTAATGCTAATGTTTGATGCTAATATACTAATGTCTGATGCTAATGTTTGATGCTAATATACTAATGTCTGATGCTAATGTTTGATGCTAATATACTAATGTCTGATGCTAATGTCTGATGCTAATATACTAATGTCTGATGCTAATATCTGATGCTAATGTCTGATGCTAATATACTAATGTCTGATGCTAATGTTTGATGCTAATATACTAATGTCTGATGCTAATATACTAATGTCTGATGCTAATGTCTGATTCTAATATACTAATGTCTGATGCTAATATACTAATGTCTGATGCTAATGTCTGATGCTAATATACTAATGTCTGATGCTAATGTTTGATGCTAATATACTAATGTCTGATGCTAATATACTAATGTCTGATGCTAATGTCTGATTCTAATATACTAATGTCTGATGCTAATGTTTGATGCTAATATACTAATGTCTGATGCTAATGTCTGATGCTAATATACTAATGTCTGATGCTAATATACTAATATCTGATGCTAATGTTTGATGCTAATGTCTGATGCTAATATACTAATGTCTGATGCTAATGTCTGATGCTAGTATACTAATATCTGATGCTACTGTTTGATGCTAATATACTAATGTCTGATACTAATGTCTGATGCTAATATACTAATATCTGATGCTAATGTTTGATGCTAATGTCTGATGCTAATATACTAATGTCTGATGCTAATGTCTGATGCTAGTATACTAATATCTGATGCTAATGTTTGATGCTAATATACTAATGTCTGATGCTAATGTCTGATTCTAATATACTAATGTCTGATGCCAATGTTTGATGCTAATATACTAATATCGGATGCTAATGTTTGATATCTGATGCTAATATACTAATGTCTGATGCTAATGTTTGATGCTAATATACTAATATCTGATGCTAATATACTAATGTCTGATGCTAATGTTTGATGCTAATATACTAATATCTGATGCTAATGTCTGAAGCTAATATACTAATGTCTGATGCTAATATACTAATATCTGATGATAATGTCTGATGCTAATATACTAAAATCTGATGCTAATTATACTAATATCTGATGCTAACATCCGATGCTAATATACTAATATCTGATGCTTACATCTGATGCTAATATACTAATGTCTGATGCTAATATACTATCGGATGCTAATGTTTGATATCTGATGCTAATATACTAATGTCTGATGCTAATGTTTGATGCTAATATACTAATATCTGATGCTAATATACTAATGTCTGATGCTAATGTTTGATGCTAATATACTAATATCTGATGCTAATGTCTGAAGCTAATATACTAAAATCTGATGCTAATTATACTAATATCTGATGCTAACATTCGATGCTAATATACTAATATCTGATGCTTACATCTGATGCTAATATACTAATGTCTGATGCTAATATACTAATATCGGATGCTAATGTTTGATATCTGATGCTAATATACTAATGTCTGATGCTAATGTTTGATGCTAATATACTAATATCTGATGCTAATATACTAATGTCTGATGCTAATGTTTGATGCTAATATACTAATATCTGATGCTAATGTCTGAAGCTAATATACTAATGTCTGATGCTAATATACTAATATCTGATGCTAATGTCTGATGCTAATATACTAAAATCTGATGCTAATTATACTAATATCTGATGCTAACATCCGATGCTAATATACTAATATCTGATGCTTACATCTGATGCTAATATACTAATGTCTGATGCTAATATACTAATATCTGATGCTAATTATACTAACATCTGATGCTAATTATACTAACATCTGATGCTAATATCTAATGCTAATATACTAATATCTGATGCTAATATACTAACATCTGATGCTAATTATACTAACAGCTGATGCTAATTATACTAATATCTGATGCTAATTATACTAATATCTGATGCCAATATCTATATTCTATTTAATAAGTGGCTTTATCTGGGTTATATAAGACCAGATATGGTCGTCCAAATATGGTCACATCTGGTTCCAAAAAACCAAGATGGCGACGGCCAAAATGAACAGAACAGTAGTCCACAAACGAACGGGGGACGTCACGGCGGCTGCGTCCACTTCTTTTACACACTGTGAACACAGCCGAGCATAAAATGGTTAACGACTTACTAATGACGAGGAACCTGTAAAAAAAGATCACCCACGATTAATTTCTGATTGATACACAAATCACAAAGAGTGTTTGGGGGGGTCTGAGGGATCCATCAGGGCCCCAGCAGGTTAGTCCGGCCCTGATCCAAACACACACACCTGTTAAACATCAGATGTTCCTGCATTGAAACTATAATTAGAAGGACAGAAGAAGAAGAGCCGTAATGACACATGATTACTGATAAACATGAAATAGTTGGAGCCAGCCGGCCTCCTCGTCCGCCGTCCAACACCTCCACCAACATCCTGCAGACCCCCCCCCACCCCCACAGACAGATGTTAGAAACATTACGAAACACGGCCAACAATAAAAAAGAGCCGGAGTAAGTTTTCCAACAGTGCAAACAAAAGAATGTTTTAATGGTGCTGCTTTAAGAGGAAAAATGTTGGACTGCTGGAGAAATTCAATTACAGTGTGATTGAGTGTTGACATTTCTGAGGCCGTAAGACAGGAAATTCATTAAAAGCAGCAGAGCAGCCTGGGAGGGAAACTCCAGCGGCTGTAAAAGAATCCGCCGGTCCGAGGTGATTATAGAACGGATCGTTGCTCGGGTCAGCACCGCCGCTCCCCGCTCAGCCAATCCTGGATATGCAGAGGCTCCAGAACCACCGCGCTCCGCTGTATTGATTGAAAATAATCCACCTGGGACTCAGACTCACATCTGCACTCAGGGAGGAGGTGGTGGAGGGGGTGGGAGTGTTTCAGGAATAATGTGAGGCATTGATTCTGACACGCATGCTATTGTAATAAGCTAATCTGGGAAAGAAACAGTCATGAAATGCAGCAGAACAAGACGGCCATTTGTAAGCAATTTATGACGGCGGCTAATCATTACGGCGAGGTTAGGTCAACTGCTACGGGACGGCGAGAACCAGCCGCGTGGCTTTTTCTTCCTGCTGCACTGAATCAGGTTGCAGTTTTTTCTTCCCACAAACAGGATCTTTGACATTTTCTGGGTTTATCAGGAGAGAATTTGTTCTTCTGTTTCCAGGACATGATTTGTTTAAAGAACGCGTCAGATGAACGCGGGAGGAGCGTTTGTGATGAAACCAAGCAGGAAACTCCGCTGAAGAGGCTTAAAGCTGCATCCTCTCTAGCAGCCAGCAGGGTGACGACTTAAACCTGCGTACTCTCTAGCAGCCAGCAGGGGGCGCCTTAAACCTGCGTCCTCTCTGGCAGCCAGCAGGGGGCGCCTTAAACCTGCGTCCTCTCTGGCAGCCAGCAGGGGGCGCCTTAAAGCTACGTCCTCTCTGGCAGCCAGCAGGGGGCGACTTAAACCTGCGTCCTCTCTAGCAGCCAGCAGGGGGCGACTTAAACCTGCGTCCTCTCTAGCAGCCAGCAGGGGGCGACTTAAACCTGCGTCCTCTCCAGCAGCCAGCAGGGTGACGACTTAAACCTGCGTACTCTCTAGCAGCCAGCAGGGGGCGCCTTAAACCTGCGTCCTCTCCAGCAGCCAGCAGGGTGACGACTTAAACCTGCGTCCTCTCTAGCAGCCAGCAGGGGGCGACTTAAACCTGCGTCCTCTCCAGCAGCCAGCAGGGTGACGACTTAAACCTGCGTACTCTCTAGCAGCCAGCAGGGGGCGACTTAAACCTGCGTCCTCTCCAGCAGCCAGCAGGGTGACGACTTAAACCTGCGTCCTCTCTAGCAGCCAGCAGGGGGCGACTTAAACCTGCGTCCTCTCCAGCAGCCAGCAGGGTGACGACTTAAACCTGCGTACTCTCTAGCAGCCAGCAGGGGGCGCCTTAAACCTGCGTCCTCTCTGGCAGCCAGCAGGGGGCGACTTAAACCTGCGTCCTCTCCAGCAGCCAGCAGGGTGACGACTTAAACCTGCGTCCTCTCTAGCAGCCAGCAGGGGGCGCCTTAAACCTGCGTCCTCTCTGGCAGCCAGCAGGGGGCGCCTTAAACCTGCGTCCTCTCTGGCAGCCAGCAGGGGGCGCCTTAAACCTGCGTCCTCTCTAGCAGCCAGCAGGGTGACGACTTAAACCTGCGTCCTCTCTAGCAGCCAGCAGGGGGCGCCTTAAACCTGCGTCCTCTCTGGCAGCCAGCAGGGGGCGCCTTAAACCTGCGTCCTCTCTGGCAGCCAGCAGGGGGCGCCTTAAACCTGCGTCCTCTCTAGCAGCCAGCAGGGGGCGACTTAAACCTGCGTCCTCTCCAGCAGCCAGCAGGGTGACGACTTAAACCTGCGTACTCTCTAGCAGCCAGCAGGGGGCGCCTTAAACCTGCGTCCTCTCTTTATCACCGTGAGCTTTACAAGCAGTAGCCAGATTTTTTCTTTGCCCTGAATTTTGCCTCTCAGGTAACACGGCCTCACCTTCCTGGGCCGGATCCTGTTCTCCAAACTTACAGAGTTGAAGGCGCGTCCCCGCCGAGGGTTTAGGCCTGTCCCGCTGTCAAATCATCAGGTGCATGAGCGCTGTCTCGCAGACTTTTTGAGTCTTTTATGAATAACTTTCCACAAGTCTGCATCTCTGGAAGCCTTTGCCTGAGGGAGTTACCCACAGTTCATAGCACTGTGACGTGGAACACGGGGCTACCAGGGGGAGGCCTGCATTTTAAAAAGTGCGTGATGCTGTTTTGATAAACGAGTAAATTTATGGGGGTAAATTGATTAATAGGGCAGTGATGGGGCAGTGGATAAGACACATGCCTTTGGTGTGGGAGACCCCAGGTTCACACTTAACCCCTCGTTGCTCCAGAGGCGTGCGACCTCTGACATAAATAGCAATTGTGAGTCGCTTTGGATAAAAAGCTAACTGAATGTAACGTAGATTTGATTGTTTGAAAACGACCTCTCGTCCTCAGGTAACATTTACATAATGTTGGAACACGTTCACATCGGACAGTCGGTCCCTTCAGGGCCTCGGCCGTGAAGAAAGTAAAATCACACGTCCCAAACCCACAACTGTTCTGGAGCAGTCAAGGTAACGTAACGCTGTGCCGCCCCATTAAACTATTTCAGGCCTCACACACTCGCACCAGGTGACGTCTTTGGGATTGAGGTTAAAGGTTGTCGGGAGGAAGCCTGCAGACGCGACTCAGGGCCTGACTCCTCTCCAAATAACAGACACAACTCTCTGTAGTAAAGCTTCATTACAGGAACTGGAAATACAGTTTTCAGATGATACAACAATATTTATGAAAAAGTTTCAGGTCTCTGTGAAAGAAACTGCAGCACTTATTATTATAAAAAGCACGGTAACCATTTCAATCATAATTATTTGCTAGATGATATAAATATATTTATGTGACTTGTTTTGCACGTTTTAAACTACTTGTTTTGTTGGACTTTCTGTTTTCTTGTTTTGAGGACGTTTGCATTCGTCCCAGCAGCTGAACACTTCAGCCATTTATTCCTTACTTATAAACGACGGTTTCAGATGTTCTTTCAGCTCGTTAAACGCTCCTCTGACGCCTCCAGTCACAACATTTGCTGTTACAGCTGACTCTGCTCAGCGGGGGTCCTCTGGGTGCTGTGCAGCCCGCCGGACGGAGTTTTACTTTCAAACCTTCAGACTCAATTCCTGCTTATTGTGATATCAAACACTGCACTGACTGGAGACACTGTATGTACCGTATATTCTCCTTATACATGGTATATATTGTATTCATATTGAGTCACAGGCCAGAAGAAAGGGATGAATTCAGATCTGCGTCTAAATCTAATTATCTAACTCAGGGTTTCACACAACTTACAGCTTTATACTCGTCATAGAAACACAGGATTGCAGAGTGATCCTCCTCCACGCTACACACAGAATAGAACACATGAATAAAAGAGTCAATAAAGAAAGAAATTAAAAGGGAAAACATGCATATTCTTATTTATGCATTTCTTCTCCTCCCAGCAGCTTTAAACACTTTCTCAGTGCTGTGATATAAACACCTGACCGTCCCTGACAGACGTAAATAAAGACTAAACCCTCCACGACCTGCAGGGAACGCCGTCCTCCTGTCCGAGTGTTCACCGCTCCCTGGACGCAGGACGACATCTGCGGCGTCCAGCGCTCACAGATCTGTCCATAAAGACCTTAACGTCCTCGCCCGCCACCGGGCTGTTAACTTGTTAATAAACCGTCATCCTTCGTTTCCTTCACTAACTGCACTCCGAGGGCCCGTTTGAGGCGACCCGACGGCAGCAGGTACAAGACCAGGACCGCGGGAGGAACCAAAACTCTGGAGGAGTTTATTTAACGGTCATCTCTGTACAGAACAGCTCTGATTAAAAACTACTTTCTGTTTTGCTCTGAACTCCACAAGTCTGATTTCTCCGAAACACGGTGTGTGCACTGCAGGTGTTTAACTGTTAACACTTGAGTTTTCATAAACCCTCAGAGTCCTGCAGCCATCTCCAGGTGATTAAAAACAGGCCTATTTCTAAATAAATGAAGCTTCTCTCTCTCAGTTTCGATGCCTTCCAGCTCAGAGAGGTCAGACTCCCAGCCCGGATTCACTCACAACTTTGAGGCAAAATAACAAAAAAGTAAAGAAGAAATCCTCAACAAATAATGTTTTCTACCTGAGAGCGCTTTCAGTGGGGTTAAAAGAAATCCCTGAAAACAGGAGCATCCCGGGGTAATGAAGCAGCTCATGAATATTCTGTGTGGGGCTTCGCAAAAAGTCCACTTTTTCTTATTTTCTAATTGACGGAAAGTTCAGACAATTATTTATTTATCGCTGCTATTCCTCGGCGTTCCCTCGGAGGCCGAGGAAAAATAAGAGAGGGGTGTGTTGTGAGAGGAGGAGCCGGGCGGCCGACAAACCCTAAGACCTTGTAAAGATCGCTCCTAACAGATTTCTACCGAGGATTTGTGAACTCCATCTCGCCTAATCACAATGGAGCCTATTAGTGCTTGACATTTTTATCCGGCAGCCAAAGACTTCACATCTCGGCTGCGGCGGGGGCTAACGGTAGCGGACAGCTCGGCGCGGCAGCCGGGGGGCCGGCCGGCGCTCCTCCTGGGTCCACCTGCAATCCAATACCTGAGCCCCGGCGCCCCGGACGCATTGATTTCTTGTCAGCCGTAGAAGTTTTCAGCCCGGGATGCGGGCGAGGTTGAGGGGGGGGAGGGAGCGCTGGGATAAGGGGTGAGAGAAATCTTAATTAAGAGAGGGGGATTTACTCGACCTGGCTGCAGCTTCTTTGGGGATCCGGTCAATGAATCATACGGAGGAGGAGGAGGAGGAGTGTGTTTTCTGCTGAAGATTAGAAAGAGTGACAGGCCGAGCGCGCCGTGATGTCGAGTCTTTCCTCTCCTGTCGATTTCTCTCTGTCTTTACGAGGGGTGAAGGTGGGGCCTCGGGCAGATTTGCACTGGTGAACTCATTACAGAGTATTACCCGCTAAGAAAACACTTCGCCGCTCTAATTGCCCAATTTAGGACTGCAGGTGGTCGCGGCGGCCGGCAGTCACTCACACCTTTTTACAGTTTCTCTCGGCTCTCGCCTCGCCGCCGACCTGAGCGCTAATAACAAACACGTGATGCCTTTCGCAGACGGAGTCAGAAACTGCTTTAAAACTGCATCAGGACAGACGGCGGAGAGGCTCAGTCAGTGATTTTAGGCACAAAGGAGCAGCTGATGGAAAAGAAACACTTCTACCCATGAAGTGAACTTCCTGTAGAAACAGTGAGGACATGATCGGCCCCCTCCAGGAGCTAAATACCACATAAATTAGTCTCTTACCTTTCACTGAGTGCAGAAACCATCTGAACGCCGCAGGCAGGTAAACTCACACTCTGTGGCCTCTGCCGGTTTTCAGACTTGTGTCCCTGCTGGCCACCGTACTCTCTCTTTCTCTGCTCGAACCCTGAATAAAGAAAGTGAAGCTTTAGAAAGAAGAAGAGGGAAATTAAACCTGAACAGTGAGGATCAGTTTCGCCGCACGTTCAAGCTCAAGTAACAAGAAATATAAGAAACACGTTTTCAGGTGCGAGAGCAAAAGCTGTTTTTATTGTTTCGCCAAAATTAGAGCTGCAGCTGATTCTGAATCCACCATGTAGACCTTTCAGCCCCCTTTAACCAGCCACCGGCGACCATCTGAACATTCACATTTTGACACAAGCAGAACGTGCGACTGTTCAGGTCACAACATGGCGGCGAGAGGGAAGAAGAACAAGCAGCCGCCGGTGTTTTTATTTCTATCACAGCTCGGTCTCAGTCTGGACCACATGAAGCCACAACAAACACGGCTGCAGAAATATTCCAACGGATCAACTGAGGGCAGAAAACCACAGCCTGAAGCCAGTCAGAGGCAAAGGAGTCAGTTACACCGGGGACGCTGGGGATTTGTTCTCCATCAGTTTATTGAAAGCGTTATTTGTTAAAAATGTTCTGAGGAATATCCTGCAACAAGAAATGTTAACTAAGAAATTAAAACGCTTTGAGAAAGGTTTACTTGCACAATAAGAAAACATGAAATGCAATTTAAATATAGAAGAAACAAATGCAGTGTCTAAAAAAGTAACTTCAGCTAAAAAAATAAGCTGATTACTGCATCATATTCTCATATATTTAAATGTTTTGGCAGCAGCCAGTTTCTCTTTATATAAATAAAAACATTTCCACCATTAATTGGTGCAGCAAATGTCTCCAGAATGCAGGAAATTAAGTGTGATCAACATTTTGTGGACCCCCCACTCATATATTTCTTTAAAATGGTGTTAAAATATCTTCTCGTCTTGTTCTCATGAGCCAATCATCACAGCTGTAATCTGAGTCCTGATGTTCCCACCGCTCCATCACAAAGCCACACCCTTGGTCTGAGGTGACCAGTTAATGAGCTGAACCGTTTAATCAGTGTTACTTGTTTCTGAGGAGAATATTAACACAATCGGAGCATCTCTAGATAAATAAAACAGTAGTGGGTCGAGGTCTTCTTGGATCAGAGACCAGGACCAGAGTCGGGCCAGCTCCTGATGAATGGCAGCTCCGTATCCACTGTGTCTGTTCAGGTCCACTGCATTCTGGATCGGGTCTAATGATCCTGGGGTCGCTGCCGGATCAGTTCCAACGTTCTGGATCAGTGAAGACTTTTGCTAGTGGGCATTTTAAAGACATGTTTCCACAGACGTGAGTGTGTTTGAGTCTCTGCGTTGGAAACCACACTCCACAGAGACGCAATTAGCTCGTTGAGCTAAAGCGCCGCTCGGCCCGCAGCTCAGGCCTTTAATCCAGCGGGTCCATGATGTCACTTCCTGCTGGAAGAGGCGTGTTTGAACCCAGACGAGCAGGAAGCTTTGTCCCACAGCCGGTGTGGAGTCAGAGCGCTAACTGGTGTTTAAGGGTTTAACTGGTTCCTGTGGAACCACAGAAACAACTTTAACTGGAAACACTGAGAGGTTTCACACACAGGACCAGCAGAGAGCTGGAAACATGCTCCCAAATACTGATTCAACCCGCTGATTGAAATCAAGACACGTGATGTTCACTGTCTCAAAAGTGACTACAGCCCTCACATGTCTGAAAATGTGTGATTCTATCTGTTCATGTTTAACACTGAAGAAATGACCCTGTGCTCCAGTGTAAAGTAGTGAGCGTACAGCTTGTATAACGGTGTAAAGTAGTGAGCGTGCAGCTTGTATAACAGTGTAAAGTAGTGAGCGTGCAGCTCGTATAACGGTGTAAAGTAGTGAGCGTGCAGCTTGTATAACAGTGTAAAGTAGTGAGCGTGCAGCTCGTATAACAGTGTAAAGTAGTGAGTGTACAACTTGTATAACAGTGTAAAGTAGTGAGCGTGCAGCTCGTATAACAGTGTAAAGTAGTGAGCGTGCAGCTCGTATAACAGTGTAAAGTAGTGAGTGTACAACTTGTATAACAGTGTAAAGTAGTGAGTGTACAACTTGTATAACAGTGTAAAGTAGTGAGCGTGCAGCTTGTATAACAGTGTAAAGTAGCGAGCGTACAACTTGTATAACAGTGTAAAGTAGTGAGTGTACAACTTGTATAACAGTGTAAAGTAGTGAGCGTGCAGCTTGTATAACAGTGTAAAGTAGTGAGCGTATAACAGTGTAAAGTAGTGAGTGTACAACTTGTATAACAGTGTAAAGTAGTGAGTGTACAACTTGTATAACAGTGTAAAGTAGTGAGCGTGCAGCTTGTATAACAGTGTAAAGTAGCGAGCGTACAACTTGTATAACAGTGTAAAGTAGTGAGTGTACAACTTGTATAACAGTGTAAAGTAGTGAGCGTGCAGCTTGTATAACAGTGTAAAGTAGTGAGCGTATAACAGTTTAAAGTAGTGAGCGTGCAGCTTGTATAACAGTGTAAAGTAGTGAGTGTACAACTTGTATAACAGTGTAAAGTAGTGAGCGTGCAGCTTGTATAACAGTGTAAAGTAGTGAGCGTACAGCTTGTATAACAGTGTAAAGTAGTGAGTGTACAACTTGTATAACAGTGTAAAGTAGTGAGCGTGCAGCTTGTATAACAGTGTAAAGTAGCGAGCGTACAACTTGTATAACAGTGTAAAGTAGCGAGCGTACAACTTGTATAACAGTGTAAAGTAGTGAGTGTACAACTTGTATAACAGTGTAAAGTAGTGAGTGTGCAGCTTGTATAACAGTGTAAAGTAGTGAGCGTACAGCTTGTATAACAGTGTAAAGTAGTGAGTGTACAACTTGTATAACAGTGTAAAGTAGTGAGCATGCAGCTTGTATAACAGTGTAAAGTAGCGAGCGTACAACTTGTATAACAGTGTAAAGTAGTGAGCGTACAGCTTGTATAACAGTGTAAAGTAGTGAGCGTGCTGCTTGTATAACAGTGTAAAGTAGTGAGCGTGCAGCTCGTATAACGGTGTAAAGTAGTGAGCGTGCAGCTTGTATAACAGTGTAAAGTAGTGAGTGTACAACTTGTATAACAGTGTAAAGTAGTGAGCGTGCAGCTTGTATAACAGTGTAAAGTAGTGAGTGTACAACTTGTATAACAGTGTAAAGTAGTGAGCGTGCAGCTCGTATAACAGTGTAAAGTAGTGAGCGTGCAGCTCGTATAACAGTGTAAAGTAGTGAGTGTACAACTTGTATAACAGTGTAAAGTAGTGAGTGTACAACTTGTATAACAGTGTAAAGTAGTGAGCGTGCAGCTTGTATAACAGTGTAAAGTAGCGAGCGTACAACTTGTATAACAGTGTAAAGTAGTGAGTGTACAACTTGTATAACAGTGTAAAGTAGTGAGCGTGCAGCTTGTATAACAGTGTAAAGTAGTGAGCGTATAACAGTGTAAAGTAGTGAGTGTACAACTTGTATAACAGTGTAAAGTAGTGAGTGTACAACTTGTATAACAGTGTAAAGTAGTGAGCGTGCAGCTTGTATAACAGTGTAAAGTAGCGAGCGTACAACTTGTATAACAGTGTAAAGTAGTGAGTGTACAACTTGTATAACAGTGTAAAGTAGTGAGCGTGCAGCTTGTATAACAGTGTAAAGTAGTGAGCGTATAACAGTTTAAAGTAGTGAGCGTGCAGCTTGTATAACAGTGTAAAGTAGTGAGTGTACAACTTGTATAACAGTGTAAAGTAGTGAGCGTGCAGCTTGTATAACAGTGTAAAGTAGTGAGCGTACAGCTTGTATAACAGTGTAAAGTAGTGAGTGTACAACTTGTATAACAGTGTAAAGTAGTGAGCGTGCAGCTTGTATAACAGTGTAAAGTAGCGAGCGTACAACTTGTATAACAGTGTAAAGTAGCGAGCGTACAACTTGTATAACAGTGTAAAGTAGTGAGTGTACAACTTGTATAACAGTGTAAAGTAGTGAGTGTGCAGCTTGTATAACAGTGTAAAGTAGTGAGCGTACAGCTTGTATAACAGTGTAAAGTAGTGAGTGTACAACTTGTATAACAGTGTAAAGTAGTGAGCATGCAGCTTGTATAACAGTGTAAAGTAGCGAGCGTACAACTTGTATAACAGTGTAAAGTAGTGAGCGTACAGCTTGTATAACAGTGTAAAGTAGTGAGCGTGCTGCTTGTATAACAGTGTAAAGTAGTGAGCGTGCAGCTTGTCTAACGGTGTAAAGTAGTGAGCGTGCAGCTTGTCTAACGGTGTAAAGTAGTGAGCGTGCAGCTCGTATAACGGTGTAAAGTAGTGAGCGTGCAGCTCGTATAACAGTGTAAAGTTGTGAGCGTACAACTTGTATAACAGTGTAAAGTAGTGAGTGTACAACTTGTATAACAGTGTAAAGTAGTGAGCGTGCAGCTTGTATAACAGTGTAAAGTAGTGAGCGTATAACAGTGTAAAGTAGTGAGCGTGCAGCTTGTATAACAGTGTAAAGTAGTGAGTGTACAACTTGTATAACAGTGTAAAGTAGTGAGTGTGCAGCTTGTATAACAGTGTAAAGTAGTGAGCGTACAGCTTGTATAACAGTGTAAAGTAGTGAGTGTACAACTTGTATAACAGTGTAAAGTAGTGAGCGTACAGCTTGTATAACAGTGTAAAGTAGCGAGCGTACAACTTGTATAACAGTGTAAAGTAGTGAGTGTACAGCTTGTATAACAGTGTAAAGTAGTGAGTGTACAACTTGTATAACAGTGTAAAGTAGTGAGCGTGCAGCTTGTATAACAGTGTAAAGTAGTGAGCGTATAACAGTGTAAAGTAGTGAGCGTGCAGCTTGTATAACAGTGTAAAGTAGTGAGTGTACAACTTGTATAACAGTGTAAAGTAGTGAGCGTGCAGCTTGTATAACAGTGTAAAGTAGTGAGCGTATAACAGTGTAAAGTAGTGAGTGTACAGCTTGTATAACAGTGTAAAGTAGTGAGTGTACAACTTGTATAACAGTGTAAAGTAGTGAGCGTGCAGCTTGTATAACAGTGTAAAGTAGTGAGCGTATAACAGTGTAAAGTAGTGAGTGTACAGCTTGTATAACAGTGTAAAGTAGTGAGTGTACAGCTTGTATAACAGTGTAAAGTAGTGAGCGTGCAGCTTGTATAACAGTGTAAAGTAGTGAGCGTGCAGCTTGTATAACAGTGTAAAGTAGTGAGTGTACAACTTGTATAACAGTGTAAAGTAGTGAGTGTACAGCTTGTATAACAGTGACCCTTCTGCTCCTCCACCTTCTGTGACTGTCGACAAATTTACGTAAAATTTGTTTTATCAAGGATCACAGAGGTGCGTTTGACTTCATGCAGCGATTCGCAGCGCTGACTTAACGTGAGGCGTGCTGGTTAGGAGTGTCGTCCAACCTTCGCCGGTGCTGCAAAACGTCACCATTGAAGGAGCAAGACGGCTGCAGTTTTCTGAGACTGGTGACCACAGTTGCTTTTCTCTGGCTGCGCCAAGTTGGAGCCACCTTTTACCTGATCAGATGCTGCGAAATCAGCCACCGCTCTGAGCCATAGAGTGTATAAAACAAGCCCACGCACTCTACGGGAGGCGGGGGAGGGATGTGTCTGACACGACCGCAGTGTTTTTACACCCCTGCAGCAGCAGTCTTTTTGATCTCAGATACACAATTGAAAATTCATTGCCACGTGTTTGACGTCATCACCGTCTGGTCGGGTAGCCTGCCGCTGAACATGTAGTTTTAGGGAACAGATGGTCCCAAACGTCGATTACAACTCAAACCCCCAACGGAGGGCGCTTCACAGAGACGAGCAGCGATTCTGTAACAGTGTGGAAACTTGGTGCTGCAGGCCGAGGCTCAATCTAAAAGAGCTGTATCTTATTTTCATGCTGTTCATGTGCGTAAGGCTGCATCCAGCCTACTACCATCTCGGTCCACTCCAGCATTTTAGCTGCATATCAGAATCTGTCTGTATTAAAACGACGATCATGTGATCGTTCACCTACACTGAGCATGTGCGTGCCGGTGGAAACAGGAAGCAGATTGTCTACTCTGCAGCTAAAGAAGAAAGTTCCACTGGAGACGAACGCAGAGCAGCGATGGTGAAGAACCACAGCAGAGATTTCTCTGCACGGAGCGACAGCGAGATGGAACACGGGAGGTCAAAGAGGCTGTGGCGGCGGGAAACAGAGACCTGCAGAGTACAAGAGTAGAAGTGTTGTTTACGCAGTACTGACTGATCAGAGCCAATCAGGAAGCCAAACATGAGCGTCGTTTCCACCTGTCAACACTAACACGCTGCCCCGGAGTTTAAAACCACAACAGGGTCAGCAGCGTTTTCACACTTCAACGTTTTAGTCTGGGCAGGAGGCGTGTTAACAGGAAGGCGTAGGAGAGTGGGCGGAGCCTGAGACATCAGAGAGTCGTCTGACTTCCTGTTGATGTTGATGTTTTTGTCTTTCCGTCTACTTTTCTTAATATGTCACACATCATCCAGCGTCTGTAAACAATAATTTAAATATAATGAAAAAGCAGTGAGGGAGCAGGAGAACGGACACCAACTCAACACGTTCACAGAAACATGATTCACGACGTCTTAGAGTTCAGAGACCAAAAGAACCAAAGTGAGTTTCAGCCGTGAGTGAAGACAGCAGAAGAGCCGTGAAGCCTTCAGGTCGGAGCTGCCGGCACTCTTCACCTCACGACCGTAAATCCTAAAAGGTGTGTCGACAGGTGAGGCCGGTGTTTACTGGTGGACACACGGACGGTCGCACGCAGACACTGAAACCTGAGCCTCCCCGCTGAGAGGATGGGAGGAGTCATTACATGCACGATCAGCGTGTTCAGGCATAAATCCACGGAGGGTCAGGTAGACGATGAAAAACCCGCCGGTCGCTGTCGAGGTGGATTTACAGCCGCTCACCTCAACGCTTCTTCCATTAAAACCCTCTGAATGTACTCTGAGAGCTACAGGACGCCGCAGAGCGCCGCAGGATTTATGAAAGGAAATAGCACAGGGCTTTTTTCTCTTTTATTATATTTTCCAGGGGAAAGTGTCACGTTCCAGCGCTCGGTGGGAACTGGACACAGGAAGCAGGCCGGGGAGCCGACGACAACATCTGGATGTGATTTCAGAGAGAGGGCAGTGAAATATGAAAAGTGAAGCAGCGACACAGAAACCTCAGCTGGAGGGTCAGAGAGGCACAAAGACTTCACTTCTGTTACCAGCAATAAATTATTCTGTACCAGAGGGTCGTAACCTTTCGTAATCCTTCATGTGCAGTCACAGTGGTGGTATTTCAATGAGCACAGGAGGTACTTGTACTTTATGCTACTTTATACACTGCAGTACAGAGGGAACTTACTTTTTACTGCACTTTATTTATTTTAGTTTAAGGTGTTTTGCAGATTCAGATCAATAAACCAAACTAAAATCAACCTAATGTCTTAATAAAGTTAGCTCCGCCTTTAATATCTGCAAGATTAAAGCATAAATAATTCTAATCCATATTATTCTGAAATGGACCAGTCTGCATAGAGTACTTTTACTCAGAGGTTGAATAAGTACTATAATCCTTTACTAAAGTAAAAGTGCCAGTAGTCTCTGAAGGTTTCATACTTTAGAGGTTGAAGCAAAAGGAATTAAAAGTACAAATGAGAGGAGAAAATGTTGGAGGATTCATTCCCTCAAATTAGTAATATTTCCCTCTAAAATGTAGAAGTCAGTCTTTTAAAATAGTGATTTATAAAATCAATATACTTAATTTGTTCCATAATTTGCCTTTGAACGTCTGGGTCGGGCTCTTTGTTTGAAAACACTAAATATTTGTAATGTTTCTGATCTGGAATAAAAAATAATAATTAAGTCGGGAAGTCATTAAAAACCCATTTTGATCTAATGCTAATCACTTGAACCTGTTTCAGTTTATGCAGTTTAATTTGCTTTTTGAAACATAATTAGTAAAAACCTTTGCTGCCCTGCTTTGTCTTCACTCGCCTGGAGATGAAAAGCAGCTCTCGGTGAAGTGGAGTCACCCGAGAAGCTGAAGTGAAAAGAAAAGAGAGGGAATATTGAGCAGCTGACGGAGGTTAACAGGTTTTCCACTGAGCGTGTTGTCGGTTTTCCCGCCTGTGTTTCATCATCGTGTTCACTCTGGATCTTTAATATCGGCTGTCACCGGGGAACGACACAAATATGTACCATCATCGTCTGAGGCGATGAAGAAATGAAGAACACAATAACATCAAAAGAAAACAAAGTGTTGTGCTCACTTTAAAGACAACAGCAGGAGGAAAAAAAACGGACACTTTACAGGAAAACAGCCGTGTTCATTTCCATATTAGATGTTGTTGAACCTTCGTTTAAACCCCTGAGGTGTTCGCTCCCCGGAGGATCCCTCCACGTCGGAGGGAAAGGAAAGAAAGACTTGGCCCTCCAGAGCTGATTGCCTCTTTGTTTCAGCGTCTGAGAGGTTTCTGTTTTCTGAAAATACAGCGTCTGATCGGATAAATCACGTTTCAGTCTGGTGTGTTCTCTGAGTCCGAGGCTGAGGTTCCCTGAAGGCACCGCGCACTGTTTTCTCTGCCTGATAAGAATAACTGAGCTAATATTTTCAATATCCAGCCTCATGCAAGACAAACATTTACAGTCGCATGTACATTTTCTGACACGGAGCTCGAAGCTCTCAGAACCACGTCGCAATAACATATACACAATTACTACAAACTGAATACTGTGTACTCGTGTTGACAGAGCGCCAGTACAGCTGCAGGACCTTGAAGGTTTTAAAAGTAACTGAGATGATTTTAGGGGTCCTTGAAAGTGTTGAAGGGGTTTTTGATTTGGGGCCCTTGAGGAGGTTTTAAGGGTCATTTTAAAGGGTAGGTTTAGGGTTCAAGCTGTCCTACACTGAAGGGGTCCTTGATGAGGGTTTTGTGGGTCAGTGCCAGTCAGGCGTTGAGGAAGAATTTGGGGTTTTATTTCCTTGTTTTTATGGGAGATATTTCAGCTCCTCATCACCGTAAAAATATCCGTACAGGTCGATGATGCAGCAGCTTATTGTGACCATATTTAGGTTTTTTTTGTATAAGCAGCGATGTAGTCTGTGTAAGGTCCAGTGAACTCAGGAGACCGAGGTCCGAGTCCCGAGTGGAAGAAAGCCAAAGGTGACATGTTTGAAGTTAAATATCATTTTGTAGACGACTTACAGAATCTACTTATTTTAACCCAAACCACCATCTAACCAAATATACCACCGTTTCACAATGTTTGCCACGTGTTCGACATAATGTGACTGAAGCCCGCTAAACAACCAGCGTCTGCAGGTCGCCGTGCTGTTCAGGCTGCACGACTTGCCGTCTTGTAACAGGAGTCTTGAAGTCGTCGCGGCGTTCACAGTACGTCGCTGATCGGCGACAGGAGGTCGCACTCTACACAAGCTGACTCAGGCCAGAACCAGATTTTTATTTGCATGGACCAATAAGGAGCTGGGACTGTTACTGAATGGAACACGGGAGGTAAAAGAGGCGGAAACAGACTGGGAGTCGTCGCAAAGTAAAAACGGCGACATGCACAGTACAAGTGTAGGCTGTGAGGGTTATTTGCACGATACAGAATATTAAAATAAAAATACCAAATTAAAAACTGTGTCAGCAGCATCGTGTTTCTGCTCTGCATGACTTATAAGAGCCAATCAGAGAGCCGAGCGTGAGCGTCTGTGTCATCGTTGCTAAAGTCCTCTGTTTTTGCCCGTCCGCTCTAAAACGCTACCCGGAGTTTTAAAACGAAAAAACGGTGTCGGCAGCGTTTTCAAACTTCTCCGTTTTAGTCTGGACGGGAGGAGCAAACGTAGCAGGAGGTCTCCGCTTCAAAACGAGGACGCAGCAGTGTGGACGGGTCTCCAAACCACATTTAGTCAAGAAGACACACGAGAAAAGTGACGTGAAACAGTCATTTCACCAAGCGAAAAAAGAATCTGGGTGAATGAATGGCCATTTGCCCCCGACCACAGCCCGACTGTCAGCGAGCTCAGCGACTTACAAATCAGGCTTAAAATCGTGTCGCGTGAACTCAGCATTAGGTGATGTGACTAACGGGTAGCTAGTTTTAACTCTTTACTCGCTCGACCCTCGTGAGCACCATCTGCCTGTAGAGCCGCTGGACAACAGTTGCTTTCAACCCTTGTTGAAGTTCAGGATTAGTTTCTAGAGAGAATACATTTATAATAAAAAGCTGACTAACACTATCAGACAAAATGAGACCAAACAAGAAAACACAATATTGGCTGTAACCATAAAAAAAAGAAAAGCTTATTAAATAGTATTAGTTTATAGTATATTAGCTGAATATCTTATTTGCACATGTATTTGTTAAGGAGAGGCTCTTGCTCAGCATCACAGTTTATTGATCACACTAACATTTATTCACTCCTGACGACGGTCTGGAGGGATCTTCTTTTCTCAGCACTTAATCCAAAACTAACTTACGACAGGAAGCGAAGCTACAGAAGCAGATCTGTTTTTCTGTGTAAGTGAAAAGCTGCGTGGACTCGGACTGTTGATGCTCTCTGCAGGGTCTCGTGCTCCTCCACTGCTGCTGGCTGTACATTAAATCCAGATTGCACCTCAGAGACCTCGGAGAACAATGTTTCCATAACACAAAAAGAAAAGTCGCCTCTTTCTGGATGTTTTTCTTTAAAAAAAAAAAAGAAAAGAGAGAAAGCTCTGACTGCTGTCAGGGTTCCTGCAGACGGAAAACTCTCAGAGAAGTCGGGGAATCCCTGAGGAACCACAGCGAGGAACATGAACCCCCCACCACAAGAACCACCACAGCGGTCCGCGGGGTCACATGAGGGGTCGACTCGGTCCTGGATATGTGGAGGTTTTTTTATTCTTTGGTTTGAGGAGAAGAAATGCAGCAGCGTTTTACACCCCCCCCCCCCAAACCCCAGAGTGAGATCAGAGTGTATCGGGGGGGCATTTCGGAGGCAGGGATCCGATTTTGGATGAAGCTGAGTGTCTGGAAACCTCCGGACCGACCGGATCTGTCTGAGGAAACTGTGAGCAGGAGACAGTGGTGACGGCCGCCGGCGCCCGCGTGTGTTTACTGCTCGTTTATCCAGTAAAGAAAAATCAGACACATTAAATATTGAAATTTATATTTGGTTGAGAATAAATAAATTAACAATTTATTTGAAATGAATACACTCCGCAACCGATGATTATTATTGTGTTATTTATTTGCATTTTTTTTTGGTGGGGGTGGGATGAGGAGCACTGAGATGCCTGTGTTGCTGTACATGTATAACTGTATGTGCTGTGTTAAATAAATAGAGATATTGTTGGTTGTTTTTGTTTTAAAACAGAAAAAAAAACCACGATTCAGTTTTGAAACAATGATCAAAGAACGAACGATACACAAATTGATGAAGTACGTGAGATTTATTATTTTGTTTTTGAATTGGGAATCATGGAATTTCACTGATATCAACTATTAAATTTCTGGTATCGTAACATCACTTATATGCATTTTTCACATGGGGTAATATGCAAAAGATGGAATTTTACCTCAGACTTTCTGATAGTGAAGCTGCTGGTTGGCTGCTGGTCAGCGGAGTCTAAATAACTTATGAAGGGGCACAGTGACCGGGGGGGGGGGGGGCCTTACCCCAAACATACTAATCTAGCATTTTACTACTTTAACCAAAAACTATAAAAATCTTTCTCTCTAAACAAACTTATCTTAAGCTCCCCTTAATGCAAATATATATATATATATACATTGAACATCTTATATTAAATGACACAAAATGGCTTTGATCAAATAATTTAAAATTTTTTTGATAAAACAGAGGAAATTTTTAGTTCAGTGAGACGAGCGGCAGCCAGAAGAAATGTTGAGAAAAAAATTGTGACATTGTGTTTTTTGAATTACCCCATGTATAATGTATACATGGTATACATGTATGTACTGGATGTATTTTAATGGTTGTACTATTGTAAAGTCAATACTCTGTAAATTCTGTTTTTACTTTAAAAGCCTAAACAGAGACAGCGGTTGCACATTAGTCCCGGCTAGAAACCCGTACACATGGCATCTGCTGTGTGTATTTTCACTAATTTTAATGTAAACGTAGATAAATTGTGATGCGCAGCTGAAACGCTGCTGAGGACGGAGATCGTTTCTGTTTTAAAAATGAGTTTTAGTAGTAGTGTGGATGTATCCTCACACCAGCAGGCACTGATGGAAGCGCTAAAAGTTATCTTCTACAAATATTAACAGCAGCACTTAAATGCATCACAATTAAGTGGCTAAAACCTGACAATCCTACCCAACACACAATGTTAGGACTGAGAAGGTAATTTAATGTACTTCCTGAGACTCCAAAAAAGATGTATTTATTAAAAGGTGGAGCCCTGCCATGACTGCGTTAGTGCAGTACAGTGATTCAGATACGCACAATTACACCACACATTCATGCACAACTCCCCCTTTACTTTTCTTTATACACACACACACACACACACACACACACACACTGGATATATTTACAGTTTTATTTAACAGCTGAAAATTGTTAATGATTGTTAATGTTAAAAAAAACAAACCACATGTGTGTGTGTGTGTGTGTGTGTGTGTGTGTGGTGTGTGTGTGTGTGTGTGTGTGTGTGTGTGTGTGTGTCTCAGGGGACGTGGCCTTACATTAACCTCGCTGTGAAGGTTCAGAGGAGGAGGAAGACGAAGACAAGGGTGACACCAGCGATGGAAGAAAGAGAATGAAACGGTTTTAAAAAGAAAAAGAAGAACTGCAGTGTGAATAAAGGTCAGCCGTCAGCACACACACAGTCCAGGGAGGATCTGAGCGTGTGCAGAGATGGAGCGTAATTCTTCGTGCATCAGATGCAGCAGCTGCAGCTCGGCGGTCTGACCTGCTGACAGAGTTTGAAGTCAAAGGAATGTTCATCTTCATCTGCACAAAACACTTCACAGGCTAACATCGAGCAGATAAGAAAGTACAAAAGATCTTATTCGGCTTTTGGCAGAAAAACCTGAAACTGTATTTTCAAACCCATTACATATGGGCGCTTGGTCAAGACCCCTTGGTGTCTCTTTTTAACGCCCTGGGTACCCTTTTGTTTGTGTAGCGCTCCACAGTAAAGTGAGCAACAATAAATACGCAACATCTGGTTAGACTTTCAAAATGAAACTAGTGGTTAACGTTGGGAAATGGAGCAGCTTGGTCAAGTTTAGGCCCTAAAGCCATTTGCTCAAATTAAAAGCGCTTGGTTTAGGCCTTAAAAGCGCTTGGTCAGGTTTAGGCCTTAAAAACGCTTGGTCAGGTTTAGACATTAAAAACGCTTGGTCAGGTTTAGGCCCTAAAAGCGCTTGGTCAGGTTTAGGCCTTAAAAGCGCTTGGTCAGGTTTAGACATTAAAAACGCTTGGTCAGGTTTAGGCCCTAAAAGCGCTTGGTCAGGTTTAGGCCTTAAAAGCGCTTGGTCAGGTTCAGGCCCTAAAAACGCTTGGTCAGGTTTAGGCCCTAAAAACGCTTGGTCAGGTTTAGGCATTAAAAACGCTTGGTCAGGTTTAGGCATTAAAAACGCTTGGTCAGGTTTAGGCCCTAAAAGCGCTTGGTCAGGTTTAGACATTAAAAACGCTTGGTCAGGTTTAGGCCCTAAAAGCGCTTGGTCAGGTTTAGACATTAAAAACGCTTGGTCAGGTTTAGACATTAAAAACGCTTGGTCAGGTTTAGGCATTAAAAGCGCTTGGTCAGGTTTAGGCATTAAAAGCGCTTGGTCAGGTTTAGACATTAAAAACGCTTGGTCAGGTTTAGGCATTAAAAGCGCTTGGTCAGGTTTAGGCATTAAAAGCGCTTGGTCAGGTTTAGGCATTAAAAACGCTTGGTCAGGTTTAGGCATTAAAAACGCTTGGTCAGGTTTAGGCATTAAAAACGCTTGGTCAGGTTTAGGCATTAAAAGCGCTTGGTCAGGTTTAGGCCCTAAAAACGCTTGGTCAGGTTTAGGCATTAAAAACGCTTGGTCAGGTTTAGGCATTAAAAACGCTTGGTCAGGTTTAGGCATTAAAAACGCTTGGTCAGGTTTAGGCATTAAAAACGCTTGGTCAGGTTTAGGCATTAAAAGCGCTTGGTCAGGTTTAGGCATTAAAAACGCTTGGTCAGGTTTAGGCATTAAAAACGCTTGGTCAGGTTTAGGCATTAAAAGCGCTTGGTCAGGTTTAGGCATTAAAAACGCTTGGTCAGGTTTAGGCATTAAAAGCGCTTGGTCAGGTTTAGGCATTAAAAACGCTTGGTCAGGTTTAGGCATTAAAAGCGCTTGGTCAGGTTTAGGCATTAAAAACGCTTGGTCAGGTTTAGGCATTAAAAGCGCTTGGTCAGGTTTAGGCATTAAAAACGCTTGGTCAGGTTTAGGCATTAAAAACGCTTGGTCAGGTTTAGGCATTAAAAACGCTTGGTCAGGTTTAGGCCCTAAAAACGCTTGGTCAGGTTTAGGCATTAAAAGAGCTTGGTCAGGTTTAGACATTAAAAACGCTTGGTCAGGTTTAGGCCTTAAAAGCGCTTGGTCAGGTTTAGGCATTAAAAGCGCTTGGTCAGGTTTAGGCCTTAAAAGCGCTTGGTCAGGTTTAGGCATTAAAAGCGCTTGGTCAGGTTTAGACATTAAAAACGCTTGGTCAGGTTTAGGCCTTAAAAGCGCTTGGTCAGGTTTAGGCATTAAAAGCGCTTGGTCAGGTTTAGGCATTAAAAACGCTTGGTCAGGTTTAGGCATTAAAAACGCTTGGTCAGGTTTAGGCATTAAAAGCGCTTGGTCAGGTTTAGGCATTAAAAACGCTTGGTCAGGTTTAGGCATTAAAAGCGCTTGGTCAGGTTTAGGCATTAAAAACGCTTGGTCAGGTTTAGGCATTAAAAACGCTTGGTCAGGTTTAGGCATTAAAAACGCTTGGTCAGGTTTAGGCATTAAAAACGCTTGGTCAAGTTTAGGGCGCTTTCACACCTGTAGTCCGGTTCATTTGGTCCGGACCAAGTGAAATAAATGATACACAGCTGCATGTCAGTTCCGGTCCGGTTCGTGTTCACACTGCAGTTTCACAAACGATCCAGAGAAGTAACCATGAGGTCACGCAGACGTTCAGGTAACTTGTTGATTGGACAGCTTTGGCGACTGTCATCCTGCATCATCAGGACCCACGTGGGGAAATCAAACTCCGGTGACTGACAGACGTTTTTGCAGCACTTTAACGCTTCTGATCTGAATCGCAAAGAGTTCACGAAGTGATCATTTATTATAAGCATGATTAGTAATGTCAGGCCGACCGCAGAGCCTGGTATGAATAATAACGTAAAAACAGGGCGTGTACAGTAATAATTCAGCTTATTAGCCTTCAGTATGCTGTGGGATCGCTGTCACACATGTTTTATGGACTGACAGTGTAAACGAGTACTGGCCCTCCTTTTTAACATTTTAACCTATTAATCAGGGAAAATACCTGCGCTGACAAGTATATGCTGCTAAAAGATTTTCATAAACACAGTGCGGCTTATACAGATCAATTATCAGATCGCTGAACGCAGCAGCAGATGGATTTATTAGTGTTTAACTTTGGAGATAAAGCTCAGATCACATCTCTGCTATCATAAAATCCTGAGGTTGGTTCGTTTGCTTTCGCACCACAAGCGAACCGCACCAGAGTTCGTTTGAAAGCGTCCGCTTTTGTTGCGCACTGCAGCGTTCACACCTGCCCAAACGAACCGCACCGAGGGGGAGAACGAACTCTAGTACTCTCAGACTACTTGGTCAGATTTATGACAAGATGATGTTCTGTAATTATGTAAGATCAGACTTTTTGCTTCACAAAGGAAACAAACACTGGTCTCGTGGGTGAAAGTCCCGTTTCTAACCCACCTGCCCACTGCAGACGTGAAAGACTGCCTTGCTCGTTGGTACCAGACACTGAGAGACGTGATAAAGTGTAGATATTTGACCCTCTGGAAATGAGAACAGGCTGTGTATTTTCACAACCATCAAAGGTGCGTTTAAGAGTCTTCACTGCGGAGAATCGACGCCAAACGTTGAAAGAAAAGAAGTTTTTGCAGCTCTGCTGCGTCGTAGGTTCTGTGGCTGTTCCGTCTTTGTGCTGCTGTTTGTAATAAATTGAAAGCCTTCTAATAATCCATAAGTCTCAGCAGCCGTCAGCGTGTTTCCACTGAGTGTGTGAGACAACAGTAATCATGTCTTGTCTAAGTGCTTTACATGGCGGCTTCATCCACACAGGGTGATGAGCATTATTACCTCCTATTATTGGAGCACAGTGAGGCAGCACACACAATTATCCTGAAAACATGCAGCGGGTTCAATATCTCAGCTCTAATAATAGACACATTAACTGAGCTCCAAACAAACTCTGAATCCTATTAAGACTCTGCTGCTTATTACTGCTGCAGTAATTATTTCCCTCTCCGCTGCAACACTCGTCTTACAGGCTCACGACCGTCTCTCACCTCCTCCCTGTGAACACCAGGAGCTTATAATCTTTATTTTCTCCTCGTTTCACAGTCTGACACTCACACGTGGGTTTAACATGAACAATAAGAACTCTGTTTGTTTACAGGTTTGGTGGCCTTTTATTCATCTGCTCAATGAGACGTTTATGTTAGAAAATGAAGGTTCATCCTCATGTTTTTATGTCCAACACTCGACAGCTTCTGGACAGATCCTCATGAAGGATAGAGAGAGAGGAAAAACCCAGAGGGTTTAGGCCTGAATATCAAACCTAAATACTTTCTTCATCCAGATAAACATGTGGCTCCAGCAGCAAACATCAAAAACCTTCTTTTGTTCAGCAACAAGAACTACAAGCGTCTGGTCAGGCTGGGCTTTGAGCTAAATGCTAACGAGCTCCAGTGACAGTAACGTGTAGCGGTAAAATCTTCTCCTTGGTAAACCATCACCAGTGTGCAGCTGAGGCTGATGGGAATGTTTTTAGTTCAGCAGGTATTGGAACCAAATCAAGCAAAGTGTTGGACACGTTAAGACGTCGACCTGATGATGATGGCGCTGGATGGAAAGATCACCAAACTTCTCACAGTTCATCCTGAAGGGAACGTGCCCGTCCATCCTCATGTCCATCTTCTCAAGCGGTCCAAAACAAATGTGCAACTGCTAACGCGCTGTGAGTTTCTGACTTTCAGGACTACTGTAGCAACGGTGGGGGAGTTTTGCTCGAAGATTCTTAATTAAGCTGAATGCAGCTTCCTGATGAGGTTAACCAGCTGCTCTGTTTCACCTGTGTGCTATTGGACAGAAGGAAACACTCTGTTCTTGTTCTGAAATTTTAAATGTTTCTCATCATCCACGTGTTGAACACCACATTTAAAACCCTTCTGATCTCCTTCAGATTAAACCTGATAAAGACGTGAACTTAATTTGCCAACAAACAAAAGTTCACTTCCTGTTGGTTTCATCTATAATAAGTTGGAAACTACTGATCAGGTTTAACAAAACTTGCTGATTGGATTTTGAATGTTTGTCTGAATAATGGAGCGTTTTTATTGAAAGAATTACAGATAGTCTGAACCAAACACAGGAAAAGTACAGGGAGAACTTTTTATAGTTTTATCAGCTACTGAATTCATAGAGAAACAAACGGAGTCAGAGCCTCTGTAAAAACTAATTTAGTAAATTTGCACTTTTGATCATTAAATTGTTGTTGTAAATTATGGATGCTAATGAAAGTTAATCCCAAAAATTGTGTGAAACCTCATGTTTGACCCTAAAAACTCTCCACAAAAGTCCAACTTAAGTCTGCTAACTAGCTTTTAGTGATCGCATCTTGCCGTCTTTCTCAGCAGGTAGTTTTGCAAATGTTGTGCGCTGAAAAGCTCCTGAAACAGCTGCGTTCAGTCTGCAGGCCTCAATGCTCGATTCTGATTTAAATGTGGCCCCTATCAGACTGAAGTGTGAACTGGCCACGGCTCACAATTCTCCTGATTTAAGACAAGTGTTCAGAACTTTCTGTCCTTCTCTGTCAGGATTGGTAAAGTGCAGAGGCGGGAAAAGCTGAGTTGTGCGTTCAAAGGCAGAACACGCTGATACAGTTTGTGAGATTTATTCTAATAACAAAAGAAAAACAACACAGACAGCAGTCCAAAGAGTCACGACATAAATCCCCACAGGGTTCAAAAACTGCTGCACAGAGAACAACCTGAGACCCTCCATGTAAATACAGGACAAGAAAGAGTGAACAGAAGTGAGCAGATTAAACACAGCGTCAGCCGAGCAGGGAGGGAGCGACCAGGTGAAACACGTCAGGTAATCAGGGGAGACAAAGACAGGAAATAAAGCTCAACGAAGAACACAGAGACGGATGGTATCAAAGTAAAACAGGAAGTAAAGCGTGCAACAACACCTGAGGATGGATTTAACGTGACAACAGAAAACACAAAACGCATGCTCTACCAGACAGAGGCTTCACGAGAACCCAGACCTAAAAGCTAGAGATAACACACACAAAAATAACAGGCGTAAATACTGACTCAGAAGAGAGCTGAGCCCAAATCTCCATGTGGCCTGTTCACACTGTTAGAAACAACTCAGGTCTGAACGTGTAAACAATCAGGTTTGGGTCACCGGCTGCAGTCTGAGCAGCTTTGTTGGTTTTTTTCTGCCAGGTCACTGAACAACAGTCTCAGACCGACGACTGAAATCTGGATTTATGTCAAACATCTTTACTGAGACTTTAAAAAGAGTTCAGATGCTTTGAGAACATTAAATATTGCAGATCGTTTATACGTTGCCTGTGAGCAGCCGTCAGTTCCTCCCGGCGTCCGAGTCTTTCCTTCAGATCTGCAGTCGAAGCTTCAGTCCAGCTCTGAAGCCCGTCGCTCCTCCACATCCTGGCAGCGGCTGAAACCACGAAGGGAAACGTGTCATGGGAGAACAGTAAACTGGATCAGGGAGCGGGCGGGAGGCTCGCCACATGAAATGATTCCTGAGAAGAATCTGGCAGAAATCCCTCTGAATATTTCTGATCCAGCAGCCAAATGAGGTTTAGAGTCAGAAAACTGGCAGCAGAGCTTCTTCTTCTGGTGACCAAACAGGGTCAGCAAAGGAAGTGAACGCGGGCGGAGCAGGAACCTACTGCTTCTTACAGAAGGAAACTTCGGAAACATCTCACCAGTTCGGCCTCGTTTCACACGTTTTCCCGTAAAAGTTCATCCATCCCCTCTGACAGAAGCTGCTGTTTAGAGGTTTGGTCACATAAATGCAGAGCTCCCTAAACTCTCCCTCCTCTCACAGCTGAAAAACCTGTAAGCTCACCGGGAAACTCAAAACACAGATCAGCCGAGCTGCCAAAACATCAAGATCATGACCTGCATGTCTGTGAGGACTGTGGTTTTGTGTTCATGCTTTTTCCTGCGTTTCTGTAAGTTTTATTTGGTCTTGTCAGGGTGTGAGGTTTTGTGTTTTGCAGCCCAGTTTATTCTTTTTCTTGTTGCGTGTTTAAGTTTTCTTAGTATCTGTCTTGTCCAGGGGGCGAACTACGGGGGAGCTTAGCTCCTCTGAATAACAAGCTCCCCTAAAATCTCTCTCTAAAATGTTGACAATGTGCTTTTTTTTGCCATTAATTTCTATTTTTCTGTATCATCATGGATCATGTGTAAAATCAGGAGCGTCAGGCTTCATCCAGCCAGAGCTGCAGAGGGAATGATCACCGACCGGGCGCGCTGGCCCTGTACGCTTCAGCGCCCTACTCCCTCTCCGGTGGTGGACGGTTGGTGGTCGTTTCCTCTGGCTGGATGAATTTTATGCATAATCCATGCACTCCTGCAACTTTCTAAAATCTTCCATCTCACGGAGAAAAGAAGTCAGGTCGAAACAGTGTAGAGAGACGGCGGCGGCTGTCGTGTGAAGCCTAATTGTAGCAAAATGGCTACATATAATTAAAATAATTAATTAATTAAATTAATAATAATAATATTCAGCCCCAGGCCTACATGCTTGCAGCTATTAATGGTTCAGCAGTCTCCCCCCCCCCCCCCGGAAAAAAAAAAAAGAGTGAGCCCCCCCCTGAAGATATAGCACAGTTCGCACACTTGTCTCTTATCTCAGGGCGCTTTCACACCTGTAGTCCGGCTCATTTGGTCCGGACCAAGTGAAATAAATGTTCCGGTCCGGTTCGTGTTCACACTGCAGTTTCACAAACGATCCAGAGAAGTAACCATGAGGTCACGCAGACGTTCAGGTAACTTGTTGATTGGACAGCTTTGGCGAGTGTCATCCTGCATCATCAGGACCCACGTGGGGAAATCAAACTCCGGTGACTGACAGACGTTTATGCAGCACTTTAACGCTTCTGATCTGAATCGCAAAGAGTTCACGAAGTGATCATTTATTATAAGCATGATTAGTAATGTCAGGCCGACCGCAGAGCCTGGTATGAATAATAACGTAAAAACAGGGCGTGTACAGTAATAATTCGGCTTATTAGCCTTCAGTATGCTGTGGGATCGCGGTCACACATGTTTTATGGACTGACAGTGTAAACGAGTACTGGCCCTCCTTTTTAACATTTTAACCTATTAATCAGGGAAAATACCTGCGCTGACAAGTATATGCTGCTAAAAGATTTTCATAAACACAGTGCGGCTTATACAGATCAATTATCAGATCGCTGAACGCAGCAGCAGATGGATTTATTAGTGGTTTAACTTTGGAGATAAAGCTCAGATCACATCTCTGCTATCATAAAATCCTGAGGTTGGTTCGTTTGCTTTCGCACCACAAGCGAACCGCACCAGAGTTCGTTTGAAAGCGTCCGCTTGTTTGGTCCACTTTTGTTGAATTGCTGCATTCATACCTGCACAAACAAACGGCACCGAGGGGGAGATTCAACCGAACAAAACGAGGCAGGTGTGAAAGCGCCCTAAGTCCTGCGTTTTAGTTCATGTCCTGTGTCCCGCACTGCGAAGGGAGTCCAACCTGCTCAGAGTAACTCAGGGTGACCAAACTCACCGCTACACTGGCGATGGATCAGATGTTGGTTAGAATTTAACTTCCAGGATTAATCTACCAGGAAAGAACTTGAATATTCTCTGACATTATAGTCACACGTTTATGAGAGAAACTTCCCAGCGGAAGCCTGTTTAGTTTTGTCTTAATCCATTTTTGAACTGCATCCTCTTCGCCTATCGTCTGCATTTGGGTCCACAGCTCTGCTCTCTGCCGCTGCACTCAGCACCCATGACTATGTTTCCTTCGCTGTGTTTTTCTACACTCGGCCTGAATCTAATGTTCAACGATACGGATGTTTACCTTTTAATGCAAAGAAATTAATAATTCAAAAGCACGTGTTAGTAAATCGTGTGCCTGAAATGGTCTTCTCCCTCCTTGAGTTTCTGTCGTGCAAAATGAAGACAAAAGACACTGAGGAGAAAGAGCTGCAAAGAAAAGCTCGACACGTGCAGCAACTAGAGATCTCGTCTGCACAAATTTCCACTTATACATCATGACATAACGAATACTGTGTACGAGGCCTCCTCCCTGGATGAAATAAGCAAATAAACCCAGGTGGTGTAGTTGATCCATGAAATCACAATAAGCCTCACGTTCACATTTTAATACCTAAAAATTCAGCTTTTTCACAAACGTTTTTCATTTGGAGTTTTCCCTTTCTTTTACTACGGTACTGCTGTAAAAAGGAATTCTCTATTTCTAGAGACGAAGGCTGTGGTAGATGTTTCTTATCTGATGTCCTCGATCACCTTCTTTGCAAAGAGTAAAACCCTGAAAAATGTCCCGGTTGAATCTTTTTATTTCAGAAGACTCTCTTACACGACGAGTTCCAGAAAAAGTCAAACTGGATGTGAGCTGAAGTTTAGTCCCGCGGGACAGACTCCAGGTCAGTCTGTAAGAAGTGTATTGGGGAGTTCATGTGTAAAGTTATTGATCGGTGGAGGATGTTTGTCCGGAGCTGCAGCTCATTAAGATGCAGGGCCGATCGCAGCCGGACGCTCTGATTGGACATCTGTCAATAGAGGAATTAACGTGCTGGACAGGCCTTCCACCGGACAGAGGTTAGACAATCCTGCTGAGGACGCCCCCCCCTCCCATCAACACCGCCACACTGATACACTGACAGCAGGATTAGAGACCCGCCCCCCCGCCGCCGCCGCCACACACCCCCAGGGCTTAAACAGCTCTGTGTTTAAGATTGACAGGTGAGACAAAAAGAAATACGATGTTTTCTTTCCTCTCACATCAGACCGCCGACCAGACATCAGTGACGCTTTGGGCCTTCTGAATCTAGACCCGCCACACTTCTGTGAACTCTGGTCGGCGCCAAAGTCAGTTCCCTTAGTGAATGTGTAGGTTTGCAGGGTCCCAAAGGTTGTTTTGGAGATATCGACCTCTTCCATATTTCTTTATGAGGACGTGTTGTCTGGGTTTAAGTCCTGAGTTTGGACTTTGTCGCTCTTTATGATACGTCTCCTGACTTCTGCCACCAGAGGCCGTGGCCTAACAAAAAACCACAATATATATATTTTAAAATCTTTTTATTATATGAGAAAATAATGCTGAATTAAAACACCAGACCCCGGGGGCCCTGGAGGACCCAGGGTGAGGTCGAGGTGGCTGTGATCGCTGAAAGCATTTTCCTCATACGCAGCCCAGCCTGTACTGCCGGCTGCATCCCGCGACGCACACACCGCGACGCCACGTGTCCGGGCCACAGGAGTGGAAAACCAGGCCCGGCCCCAGGGCTACAGACGTAGCTCCGTCTGTAAGGACTTGGCTTCGAAACTGGATGGTTGCCGGTTCAAGTCAAGAGGTGCAAGGCCCTGAAATCCACAACCGCTCAGGGCGCCGTACTACGTGGCCGCCCCCTCGCTCTGTGTTGTCGCCTGGGTGTGTATTTCAGACTGTGTGTGTGTGTGTATAGTAATAACAACAGAGAAAACAACTTAACCTCTTAACAGTCCAGCGGCCCGCCCACGGGCCGTCAGGTCCTGGACGCAGCTCTATGTTAACTTCATACTCATGTGATCCACCGTCTGAAAACTAAAATCCTCCTGATTCGACCGATGCAAACCAGTTCAGGATACAGTCACCACAGCGGGTCCAATCAGCGGACTCACCTGTGAAGCCTCACAGCAACTTAATCCACCCATCGATTATATTCCAACAGAAACGGTCTTGTTTCTTTGATTCGATCCATCCAGTAAAAACATTTAGTTCATTCAGATTCACCAGCAGACGCGACTCGTACGTCATTATAACCAGAATAACTCCGGTTTGAATGTAAACAGCTACTCTGAACCTTTCGACCGACAGCTGGTCCGACCCAACAGGAGCTCACGTGTCCCTTTCACAGCCTCCAGCAGCCAATGAGAGCCCGCGCTGTGAGGAAGCCCCTGTTATTTCCTGGGTAGGCCGAACCAATTGTAACCAGCTGTGCCGATGACTGGCGCTTCCTGTAGCCAATAAGATTCTGAAAATAACGACATCCAGCTTTAAGGAGGAACTTCATGATCTACCAGTATATTAGTTTTAGTTTGTTTAAACTGATATTAATCAATCCCAGTGGCTCTTACAGTCATTCTGACTTTTGGGTTAGACTCTCCAAAATCACGCATATCTCTCCAACAGCTCGACATCTGAGTAACAGCTTCCACTTCCTCCGGATTAGGGATGGGGATCGAGACCTGGTTCTATTCTCAAAACCCGAAAATCAATAAGGTCCGAGCTTATCGATACTGCTATCGAGACTGGCGGGTCCTATGACGTCACGTTATGTCTCGAGCGTCAAATCTGATTTAACTTGAGACGCAAGTTAAATCAGCATTAGGATAAGAAAGCTAATGTTTCTCATGATGGCATTGAAACGCGGTATTAAACGGTTTATCATCAGGCTGCGGATCTGCCTGCTGTCAGCCACGAGAGACTGAGGTTATTCTTTCTAAAGGTCACTCACTACTTGATATTAAGTTTATATAGTGACTTTGCTGTTGTAAACATTAATGTTGCTGCTCTAGAAACAACATTTAGCTGTATTTCAAATATTAAATTCTAATCCTGTAATTAATTTAAAAACCACTTCAATATTTGTTTATGTCATCTCAGTATTTAACAATGTTATCACACATTGAATATTTTAATCACATCGCGCAGGCGAACCTCATGCCCCTTGGGTCCGGTCTTACCAAATAACTGTCACCAGATAATTGTGTAGTATCGATAAAGAATCGACTCGTTAAGCAGCCTCAATAAGGGAATCAATATCAATAAAAATTTCACATTAAAAGCTCTCCAGGAAAAGGAGGGCTTTTAATGTGAAACACGACACCAACGTCTGCACGTGGAGATTTATCAGAACTCACTGGACTTCATTCACTGGGCCGGTTCACTTACCGTAAAGGCTTGAATACGAGTGCACTCCAAATGTAGGCGGGGCTAGCTTCATCTCCTTCTCACAGACAGAAACACTCACAGCGGTTCTTTTCTAAGAAGTCAGCCACAGATGGAGCAGATGTGCTGGGAGACAATTCAGCAGAACAGCGTCTGCAAACAGCGTCGGACACTTTAAAACGCTTCCACACTGCGGACACATCAACGGGACTGTTCGGTAAAATTTGTTCAGTCTTTTGACTCATTAGGCCAAACACAGAAAGGGCTTTTTTTGCCATTTTAGGCCGATTAATTTCAGTGGCTGAACATTCGGTGCATCCCTAAAATACAGTTACACCAGATATACATTAGAACAGCTCGTTTTTAAATCCCAATATCTGAAAAAAGGCAGCCAGACTGAATCTAACCCTAACCCTATTATTAGTTTGTACTTGTACTTTGTACTATTAAATATTAAAGTGTTTGATTATGTTAAATCCTTCAAACTGACTGAACTCGCCAAAAAAAAAATTTTTTAAATGAAAGAAAGAAAGAGGTCAACTCCTGGTTTCCCTTTAAATATTCACACTGATGATTGAAACACACACACACACGTTTGAAATTCAACAAAGTCGATGGCCAATCATTTAGATTCAGGTCATTAGTTGCCCAAAAATGTGCATCTCAATATGTGGGCCAACATTTATAAAGTTTTTTTTTGACGGCTGAACGACTGAATAATTCATTTTTTGTTGGGGGCACATTATTTATTTATTAATCAGCCTTAAATTTGGACTCAGATCAGATTATCCGGCTGCTTTCCAACACCTTTCCAGCCTGCTTATGACCCCCCCCCCCCCCCCCCCCTTCTTTCTGTCAGTGAGGATTTCAGGTCCGAGCAGCAGCACTGACATCAGCTGCTCGTTATTTGTTCCATTGATTTCTGCAAATGGCGTTTCCCCAAAATATCAGCCGCCCATTACACGGCATGAATTATAGATGGCAGACGAGCTGCTGGGAAACAAAAGGCAGGACGTCTTCGCTGCCGCCAGTTTGGGTCGTCCACCTCCCAAAAAATAAAAAAATAAAAACTCTTCCTTTTTCTTTTCAAAGTAAAACAACCAGCAAAAGTTTTCAGGAATCCTCCCGGCCGAGGTTAATCTGTTCCGACTCCAGCGAGCCGTGAAACGCTGGTTTTTAAGCATAAAAATCTGAATGACCTCATGGCTGTAAAGAAGTGAAAGTCTTGCATCATGTTTCCAACAAACTCCAGAAAAAAAGGCCTTTAGCAAAATCTCTGCATAATTTAGCAGAATACAACGTTAATGTGTAAATATTCGTCCAGTCACAGTGCAGAAGCAGATAATGAGAATGAATGAGCTTAATGTGCTGCAGAATAAACACAGTTAACAGAAACATCCTGCAGTGGAGTTCATAAATCTACAAAGAGAAACGCATCGCTAATAATTAAAACTGATTTTATGAAACTAACACGTGTTACACCACGCTGAGATCGGGAGAAGCTTTTTAAGTATTTCAGTCGAGAAGCAGCACTGAGGTGTGAAATCAGACGGCTTTTCAACTTTTATATTAACACAAGTTTTACCTGTAAATTCTCTCACATGACACCTGACCTGCAAACACATTACAGACTCTTAGATAAACTAGCCACAGGTATTTCTCAGCTATCTTCTGCGGCTTGATAGCCGTGATTAAGGTTCAACCTAGACGATCGCAACATCTAAATGTAGTAAATTCAATTATAAAGACGATTATTAACCACAATAGGGCTAACAGGCTGTTCACACCAGAGGTTTCTAACGTCAATCATTCGCCCAGATCATGACCAGGCACACAAATCTAAATCTCCGGTTTCAGTGTGAACGTGTGGCGCTCAACTCAACTCAGTTCTTCTATTTTTGATTATCTGAAAGCTGACTTTGGGCCAAAGAATAACTGATTAGTTTTTGGAGCAGATCCAATATTATTTAAGGATTTCTTCGCATGTTGCCATTTTTATTATTTTTTTAAACAATTTTCTCATGAACTATGTCCTTGAATGGAAGAAACTGTCTGGTGCATGAACTCTGTGATTGTCACTGAGTTTTATTTAATGCAGATGCAGATTAAAAAAATAAAGATTTTCTATTATTAAAATAACAGTGTTGCACAACTGTATGTGCTCTGTGAGAACTCTTCTAGTCTGAATTTATTTGAAAATCTATTTTATTAAATCACCAGAGTACAGATAATCACTTTGATCATTTAAAGGTATCACTCCCTGATTTTATTAAAGTTTACTCAGATCCCCAAATATCCTCCAGCTAACAGCTAACGTCTCCAAACTCAACACAGTCCACAGCTGTGTTTCATGGGAACCTTCCAAATATTATTACTTCCATCGAAATTACTTTAGTGTCCTAATATTTCATGTTGTCTGTTTTACTGAATTATAATAAAACCTGTTCCAAGAAGAATTAAAGCTGTTCTGGAGGCTGCTGGTGGAACAACACTACTCACAGACTGGGGATTATTTTCATGTGTCACTCATCTGTACCTAAAGAAGGGCCGTTAAGGTGGTTCCAATGGTTGTCTAAGGAGGTTCTAAGTGTCCTTTAGGAGGTTTCTGCAGTCACTGAGGAGGTTTTTGTAGTTTGTGAGGAGGTTTGACAGATTTCTATTTCATTGTAGTGTTTCTTAAGTTGGTTCTAGTGGTCACTGAGAGGGTTCTTCAAGTCATAAAGATGGTTCTAGTGGTTCATTAGGAGGTTGTGGTCACTGAGAGGGTTCTACAAGTCAGGAAGATGGTTCTAGTGGTTCTTAAGGAGGCTGTGGTCACTAAGAGGGTTCTTCAAGTCATAAAGATGGTTCTAGTGGTTCTTAAGGAGGCTGTGGTCACTAAGAGGGTTCTTCAAGTCATAAAGATGGTTCTAGTGGTTCTTTAGGAGGTTGTGGTCACTGAGAGGGTTCTACAAGCCATGAAGATGGTTCTAGTGGTTCTTTAGGAGGTTGTGGTCACTGAGAGGGTTCTACAAGCCATGAAGATGGTTCTAGTGGTTCTTAAGGAGGCTGTGGTCACTGAGAGGGTTCTTCAAGTCATAAAGATGGTAGTTAGACGGTGGTTCTAGTGGTTCTTAAGGAGGCTGTGGTCACTAAGAGGGTTCTTCAAGTCATAAAGATGGTTCTAGTGGTTCTTTAGGAGGCTGTGGTCACTGAGAGGGTTCTTCAAGCCATAAAGATGGTAGTTAGACGGTGGTTCTAGTGGTTCTTAAGGAGGCTGTGGTCACTAAGAGGGTTCTTCAAGTCATAAAGATGGTTCTAGTGGTTCTTTAGGAGGCTGTGGTCACTAAGAGGGTTCTTCAAGTCATAAAGATGGTTCTAGTGGTTCTTAAGGAGGCTGTGGTCACTAAGAGGGTTCTTCAAGTCATAAAGATGGTTCTAGTGGTTCTTAAGGAGGCTGTGGTCACTAAGAGGGTTCTTCAAGTCATAAAGATGGTTCTAGTGGTTCATTAGGATGTTGTGGTCACTGAGAGGGTTCTACAAGTCAGGAAGATGGTTCTAGTGGTTCTTTAGGATGTTGTGGTCACTGAGAGGGTTCTTCAAGTCATAAAGATGGTTCTAGTGGTTCATTAGGAGGTTGTGGTCACTGAGAGGGTTCTACAAGTCAGGAAGATGGTTCTAGTGGTTCTTTAGGATGTTGTGGTCACTGAGAGGGTTCTTCAAGTCATAAAGATGGTTCTAGTGGTTCATTAGGAGGTTGTGGTCACTGAGAGGGTTCTTCAAGTCATAAAGATGGTTCTAGTGGTTCTTAAGGAGGTTGTGGTCACTGAGAGGGTTCTTCAAGTCATAAAGATGGTTCTAGTGGTTCTTTAGGAGGTTGTGGTCACTGAGAAGGTTCTTCAAGTCATAAAGATGGTAGTTAGACGGTGGTTCTAGTGGTTCTTAAGGAGACTGTGGTCACTGAGAGGGTTCTTCAAGTCATAAAGATGGTTCTAGTGGTTCTTTAGGAGGTTGTGGTCACTGAGAGGGTTCTTCAAGTCATAAAGATGGTTCTAGTGGTTCTTTAGGAGGTTGTGGTCACTGAGAGGGTTCTTCAAGTCATAAAGATGGTTCTAGTGGTTCTTAAGGAGGTTGTGGTCACTGAGAGGGTTCTTCAAGTCATAAAGATGGTTCTAGTGGTTCTTAAGGAGGTTGTGGTCACTGAGAGGGTTCTTCAAGCCATAAAGATGATAGTTAGACAGTGGTTCTAGTGGTTCTTTAGGAGGTTGTGGTCACTGAGAGGGTTCTACAAGCCATGAAGATGGTTCTAGTGGTTCTTTAGGAGGTTGTGGTCACTGAGAGGGTTCTACAAGCCATGAAGATGGTTCTAGTGGTTCTTAAGGAGGTTGTGGTCACTGAGAGGGTTCTACAAGCCATGAAGATGGTTCTAGTGGTTCTTTAGAAGGTTGTGGTCACTGAGAGGGTTCTTCAAGTCATAAAGATGGTAGTTAGACGGTGGTTCTAGTGGTTCTTTAGGAGGTTGTGGTCACTGAGATTGTTCTTTAAGTCATAAAGATGGCTCTAGTGGTTCTTTAGGAGGTTGTGGTCACTGAGGGTGTTCTAGTGGACTGAGGACATTCCATAAGTCATCAATTAAATTGATCTAGTCTGCTTGGGGTGGCTCTAGTGGACCTTTAAGTGGTTCTTGGGTTCCTGTATCAGCCCTTTTTGGTTGTTCTTGTGGTCTCTGAGGCTCTGAAGAGCTGAAGAGGCTTGGAACTTGAAACTCAAAGGCTTCAGTCACTTAACATCAAGAACACTCAAGCCCTCTACATGAAGGGCCAGAGCCGTCTCTATTTTCTGAGGAGGCTGAGGTCCTTCAACATCTGCAGGACGATGCTGAGGATGTTTTATGAGTCTGTGGTGGCCAGTGCTGTCCTGTTTGCTGTTGCATGCTGGGACAGCAGGCTGAGGGTAGCAGACGCTAACAGACTCAACAAACTGATCTGTAAGGCCAGTGACGTTGTGGGGGTGGAGCTCTGTGTCTTGGTGTCAGAGAAGAGGATGCTGCAGACTGAAACTACATGTCATCTTGGACAATGTCTCCCACCGACTCCACGATGTGCTGCTCAAACACAGGAGCACTTTCAGTGTAATGCTCGTTTTATATACCTGCGTAGTGTCTCTGTGTGTAGCTACACCGTAGGCTGCGCACGTAGCCATGCATTTATACTTGTGCGCCCGTCAATCTGCAATGACACCGGCAAACGCTAGTCGACAGTAGCGCTACAGCGTCCACTGTGTTGACTTTTGCCGGCCGAGCAGGCTAACTTCCGGTTTAGCCCTCCGCTAATGTGAATGGGGGTTAAATTGTAAACGTGCGCCTGGTGTAGCCTTTTCAAATGTTACCGACCGAATGGATCACATTCTGATGCCGAAACGAGTCATTTCGCTCGAGTTGTGACGCTCAAATATTGATTCACTGTGTTACAGCCGCCGTTTTGGCCGCTAGTTACTTCAAAGCACGGGGCACTTCTTGTCGGCTCGGAGGCATTGTGAGGCTACCCAGCCGACCAATCACAGAGCTTACGGCCCACGTCGAGTCAACGTGTAGTTACATTTTTGAGCAGTTGAGGTAGGGGGCTACGCCTAGGCTACGCCGTCGATTTCACGCAGACTTATTCCCCCAAAACGCACCACAGGAAGTCATTCTGCCTGTGGCCATCAAACTTTTTAACTCCTCCCTCTAAGTGTCTCACACACGGACACTTAGTTAGACTTAATCTTATTATCTGTTTTGTGCAATAACACCTGCTTAATTATATATATATAATACTCTGCTGCTACTATTTATTCATTATTACTGTTCACCATAACAATTCCTTTAATAATGTAAATATTGTGCATATCCACACACCTTAATATTGTCTTTTATATTTTTACTCTGACATTTATATTTCTTTATATACCTTGTGACACAGAATTTCCCCTCGGGGATCAATAAAGTATTTCTGATTCTGATGCCAACAGAAAATTTTAATTGATCACATAGTAAGATAAATAATTATTATAGGCCTCCATCATGTCTCTCACATAGTCCTGTGTGACTGAGAACAAACTGGCTGATCTAAGGATGAAGATTTTAGCTGTGGTATTTCCCTCACTCTTCCCAGGCAGAAGTTCACCAGTGGAAACCTCCACTCCACTCGCACCGAAACCACAAATGACTGTGAGTCTTTTTCATTTCAAACATCTCTGCTGAGGTCGCCTGGCGCCACCATCATTACCACAACAAACACCGGCAGCACCACGACTCTGCTCACAGCACAGTACTGACACAGAACCGGTACTGTCACGAAAAACCACCAATGCTCTAACACTCTGACACCATCAACACTTGCCAACACCTCCGTGATGACCAAAACTACCAACACCACCAACAGAGATACCACAAACACCACTAACACTAAGTCGCTGCACGCTTAGGCCCATTCTTTCGTTCAAGAGCTGAGATGGCTCGGTGTAGTGTTTGTACCGACATTTTCATACACTGAACAAAATAATAAAGGCAACACTTTTGTTTTTGCCCCCATTCATCCTGAGCTGAACCCAAAGATCTAAGACTTTCTCTATGTACACAAAAGGCCTATTTCTCTCAAATATTGGTACAAATCTGTCAAAATCTGTGTGTGTGGCATATTAAGGCTGGCCGCAATAAAAGGCCGTAGGCTGGCCGCAATAAAAGGCCGTAGGCTGGCCACAATAAAAGGCCACTCCAAAATGTGCAGTTTCACTGTATTGGGGGGTCCAGAAAGCAGTCAGTATCTGGTGTGAGCACCATTTGCCTCACAGTGCAACACATCTCCTTCTCATAGAGTTGATCAGGTTGTTGATTGTGGCCTGTGGAGTGTTGGTCCACTCCTCTTCAATGGCTGTGCGAAGTTGCAGTCAGGTCGAGACCCCAATGAGGACTGCGAGCATGCAGATGAGCTTCCCTGAGACAGTTTCTGACAGTTTGTGCAGAAATACTTTGGTTATGCACACCGATTGTTGCTGCAGCTGTCCGGGTGGCCGGTCTCAGACGATCTTGGAGGTGAAGATGCTGGATGTGGAGGTCCTGGGCTGGTGTGGTTACACATGGTCTGCGGTTGTGAGGCCAGTTGGATGTACTGCCAAATTCTCTGAAACATCTTTGGAGACGGTTTATGGTGGAGAAAAGAACATACAATTCACGGGCAACAGCTCTGGTGGACATTCCTGCAGTCAGAGTACTACATTTCGAATACTTAGTGATAATTTAGTGTACTTATGGAAAGTATGCCTATTTGTAATTTCCTATTTGTGGATCATTTATATTTTATTATTATTTTGATTTCATGTCATTAGAAGTATACTTAGTATACTCAAAAATGCACTTTAATGTAAATTCATTTGAAGCTATATTTCAGTGTACTTTGTAAAAGTATACAAAATTGTATTTTTGTTTATTTTTGAAAAGTATAATGTTCAAGTACACTGCTTTATTACAGTGTAATCTAATTTCACTTCATTAGAAGTGTATTTAAGTATATTTACAAAAAGTGCTCTTTTTTGTTAGTTCATTTTAAACTGTACTTCAGTGTACTTTGAAAACGTGTATTAAATGGGTGTTAGAGCTTTCGGCTCCCACAGCAGGTGTTTTTGTTGGCCGGGCTGGAGGGAACAGCGGCGGCTCTTCATGGCGGCGATCGGCAGAGATGGACACAGGTAGGTATTGAGTGAGACAGCCATAATCGCTCTCCGCCATCTGGTCGGTGTTGTGTATCAGAGACGGAGTGGAGGTTCGGCCTCCAACAGGCTGTTCACAGAGAGGAAACGTTAGAGCAGCAGTGAAAACTTAATCATCATGGCTCTGTGTTTCAAGGCTGCTGCGGAAAGTTTATTATATACACTGGATTTTCATATTTCACTGTGAGGAAGCGATTACAGTTAGAGAAGGTCAGTTTGTCATGGAGCCGCTGACGACATCCAATGAGAATGAAGAGTTTTCTGAGAGAGAAACAAGGAACTTAACAACAGCTCAGAGTTCACTGTTATATAAGTTCATAATACTTTACTCCCTGTAAACTGTGTAGGACGGGCGTACTGACCAGTAACTGATGCTGGGAATGCCAGACAGACACAGGAACGTTTTGACCGGCGTGACTTTGCTGTGATAAAGAAGGTGACGCCACCATTAGTGACTCTCAGATGGAAAAAACACCTCCAGAGTTTAAGCAACGGACAGAACATCTGTTCTGTGTCTGAAATAGTGTTCTATAGGGCTGCAACTAACGATTGCTTTCATTGTTGATAAAGGTCAACAAAGGTAACAGGTATTCACTTTACTGTCATAGAAGAGTAAAGAAACTAGAAAATATTCTCATTTGAGAAGCTGGAATCATAGAATTTGTAGAGTTTTTCATTAAAAAGGGACTCAATTCTCAAATAGTTGCGGATTAATTTAATGCTTGACAACTAATCGACTAATACTTGCAGCTCAAGTGTCCTATGAACACATGTTGGCCAGAATCAATACTGAAGGTGAAACGTTTGAGAGGTCACGGGAACGCTTCCCGCTTGCAGTTTCACTAAAGTACTCTGATTGTTATTTTAGTGCAAATAATGTAAACATACTTCTGGACATTGTCTTGTACAAAAACAATGCTGTAAACAGCAGCAGGTTAATTTATCACATGTAAAAACACAGTGCACATGTTTATCAGAGGATGTGAAACATGAACTGTACATTATTTTCACATTTGAGAGGACGGTGGTTGTGCGGGTTTCTAGATAAATTCTTGCTCAGGGAACAAGTTGTTGATCAGCTAGTTGAGAGGAAATTAACTGTTTTGTCTGCAGATGCTCCTGGCAGGAGGTTCATACCACCCCCATCCTCCTCCTCCTCCTCCTCACCATCGTGGTCCACTGTGTCCTCTCTCCGCCACTTTAACTTCACATGACCTCAATTTTCTGACCCTCTCTCTGAAGGTTTGATGATTTATCAGCTGATTACTCAGCGACGAGCCGACACACCCGGCGATGATCTCCTGGATGCCCACTAACGACCTCAATTAATAATTGACCTGCTGTAATTGGTTAATTGGGCGGTGGAGGGTCGTGGAGGCGTCTGGACCAGTCCAGCAGTGAGCAGAGCTGATCAGTTTAACCCTGATTAAGTAAACCGGTTAGTACTTGCTTTAAACTATTAATTCTAAAAACATTTGAAATCATTTCACAGCAATCTTTGTATATATATATATCTCACATCACAATATAACACAACAATAACAAGTTACAGAACTCAATCTCACTCTATAACTCCCTTCTTCTACATAGCAGACAATATACATTAATACAGAATCTTTTATATGTCAAAGTAAAATACAACAAATGTGAAAACAGGCTTTCTTTTAGGGCATAAAATATGAAAAATGTGTGAATATTGACACATCATTAAATATGTTTCTCATAAAAACATGAATGTGTTGTTGCTGTTCAGTGAAAACCAAGTACTGTTACTGGCTTTGTGGCAAAAATCCAGTTTCATAGACTCAGACACGTCGTTTTCCAAACTCATAAAAGAGCATTCAGTGCTTCAGATTTCTGAAAACTCTCCAAATATGGATTCACATGGTTTTACAGGACAGTGATGATGTGCTTCTTCTTTTGTAAGGGAAAAAATGAGTGAGAGAGAGAAAGTCATCTGATTTAATCTCCACATGTTAAACTGAATCCATCCTCAGTTCTGCTACTTTACTTGAACATTTCCATTTCATTAAATATTTCCTCCTCACATTCCCAGAAGTGGTTCCCAGAATCTGGGGTTCAGGATGTCGGCAGAATGTTCATCACATGAGCGTGTTAGCATGCTAATATTTGCTAATTTGCACTCAACACAGCGTACAGCTGAGGCTGATGGTAATGCCATTAGTTCTGCAGGTATTTGGTCATAAACTAAAGACTTGGACACATTTATATTCTGACCTGAGACATGCTAAAAACTTTATAAAAACTATCTTTCTTGATCTTTAAAGAGCCACAAAACCAACAAGGGGATCATTAGAACAGCAACCATTAGTTTATTAATCCATTAGTTGTCAACCATTAAATTAATCAGCAGCTGTTTTGATAATCCATTAATTGCTGTGAGTCCTTTTTAATAAAACAAACATCCAAATTCTCTAATTCCAGCTTCTCAAATGTGAATATTTTCTGGTTTCTTTGCTCCTCTGTGACAGTAATATATTGATGATATGAATATATTTGGGTTTTGGACAAAACAAGACGTTTGAGGACGTCCTCTTGGGCTTTGGGAAACACTGATCGATGTTTTCCACAATTTTCTGTAATTTATTAATCAACAAAATAATCAACAATGAAAATAATCGTTAGTTGCAGCCCCAGGGATCGTAGCTGGGAATTTAGGGGGGATTTCCTTCACAGTTAATTCTTTCTTCTCATACTTGAACACACTTCAGTTACTAATACTTGTTTACTTTTCCTGAAAGACTGACTTTTCTCTTGTAATGTAGTATTTTTCCCTGTTTTGGTTTTCATCAGTTTTCCTGAATGAAATGATCCAAGGATGCCTAAGTCAGGGAAACAGTAATGTTCACCATATTAGCTGAGCAATTCGCGCTTAACACAGTTTACAGCTGAGCCTGATGGTAATTCCATTAGTTCTGCAGGTATTTGGTCAAAAACTTAACAGTTGGACACATTCTGACCTGAGACTGTTTACTTTTCCTGAAAGACTGACTTTTCTCTTGTAATGCAGTATTTTCCCCGTTTTGGTTTTCATCAGTTTTCCTTCCGCCTGTTTTCTGTGCGTCTGCCAGCGGATGCAGAAAAGCTTGGCCGAGCTGCAGATCTGTTTTCCTGGAGGGACCGGTCTATGTGCTGGGTTCACTAGGTGTTTAGTGGCAACGCAGGACTGCCAAGTATGATGTTACAGCCTTCCCATGTTAATGTTCATTCAGGAAGGACCTTTACTGCCAGAGCAGCGTGAGGGAGCCGGCCAGCTGTGAAAACACTGTTAAAGAGGCTTTAGTGCTCATTTCACGAATACTTTAAGTTAACTTATTGAAGGGGAAAAAAGAAATTAATGGACTATGCGCTGGGCTTTTCCTTATTGTTCTTCCATGAGATTTCTCCATATGTGCCGGCGAGCGTCCGTCCAAGTTCAGCCCTCCTGTGAAACCGGATCCTGAAGTTCCACATTCAGAGGCGCTGGCCTGCTCCCCCCCAACTCCTGTTCTGGGATTAACGTTTGGCTCGTGAACGCCACTCGCTGCCCTCAGAGCTGCTGCCATGTTGAGTCAGACCGTAAACCTTTACCCCAGAGACGGATACAAAGAGGAGGTGATGGACGCCCTGCTGGTGGAGGGTCCCGAGGACGCCAAGGCCCCTCAGGAAGATACCTGAGGCTCCTAATGGACATGATGTCATACTCCTGGCGTGCTAAATACCGCTCTCTGATTGGCTGACAGCTGTGTGTTAAAGTCATTTATGTGGACACCTCAAACACAGTTCAGGTCAACAGTTAAACCACCACAAACTGCAGGCAGTCAGAGCAACAGGACTGATGCTCATAGACACCTGGAACCTCCTTAAAAGCCCATGGAGCCTGCTCCAGGACTACTGAAAGCTACTCAGATACCCGCAGGACAACCTTTGAAGGCTACTGAAGGAATGTGGGAAACTCCTCAAGGCCCCAGTAGTCTACTCAAGAATCCCAGGAACCTGCTCAAGGAAAACTGGAACCTCCTGCACCTACTTAAGAAAACTGAGGATCCTTCAAGGACTGGGACATCCTCAAGGGTCCTGGAAATTAGGGTTTCAGTTTCAGTGACCCCCACAGCCCCTTTCAAGCACTTCAGACTCTTTGCCGTACATTCGCTAAACGGCAGTCGAGTGCTTGTACATGAACCTTTTACTGTGTACTCCTTGAGTACTAACATGCAGTAAACTGCGTACACTAATGTATGTACTTACTTGCTTAGTGTGTTCATTTGGACAGGGTAGCGTCTCAAATCAAACACTGCTGTTGTGCACTAACTGGAAATGAGTATCGCATAATCCCCCCAGCACAGAGGCCCCTGCAAAGCTCCAAAATAACAGCCAGGCTTTATCACCCAAAATAAAATGCTCAGAATCAGTTTTTTTGCCAAGTTCAACCTTAGAAGGAATTTGCTTTGGTATACTGGTGCATAAATGAATTATATAAAATAAAAGCAATAGAAAGCAAGTATTGTTACCACAACTGTACACTAACAATGTAATGTCTGATATAATAATAAAAAATAAAGTAAAGACAGTCCTCTTTTCATACGTTTATTTATTTTTAAGTTTCACAAGCCAAGAATTTTCTGTACATAAGGAGCCAGATGTCTCTTGATTTGATTTAAATTACTCAAATGTGATGACAGAAAGCAACAAACATTAAAACTATCGTACAGCTGTGGTTTCCTCTGCTGTGAGCGGGCGGCTGGCCGGCCTCGCTAGCTCCTCCCGCGGGTTGGCGCGAGCTTCCCCCGCCGCCACTTGCGGAGCTTCTCAACTCCGAAGCACATTTTTGGTCCGCCATCACTTTTCGTAAAATTGTTAATATTTGCAATCTACACAGCTGATTTCTCACCTCAAAACTTCTCAGAAGCAGAGTGATGAAATAGTGTTCGAAACTTGTAAAAGCCGTTCTGTTGTCGGCCTCTTTCTCTGCTGCTTTACGCTTCTCCTGTGCAGTTGGTCCTGCCCCCTTCCGCTACGTAGCTAAAATGGCGGTTGTTGAGGGTGACACTCAATGTTTTAGCCGTTATGTGAGTGCACCATCCGGGTACTCACAGTGCAGTTTGCTGTACTTCTCAGTGTGGACGTATTGATGCCCTCAAAATAGTAAGTTTAAATATAGAAGTGCACGAATTGTGACATTGTTGTGCATTTGTTGAGCATTTGTTTCTCTAACGTAAAAAAACATTCATATTACGGGGGGGGGGGGGGTCTGACCCTCTTAGTTAAGACTTGTTGGACCCCCAAAACAACAGTTCAGGGGGTCTGTCTTACCTGTAATTGTAAATATTGTAAATAGCGTGAGTTACAGATGCACCTAGCTAAAAAAGCTAGCTAGCTCCACACACGGCAGTTAGCTGCACTGTCACGTCCGGGGCCGCTGGTTGCAAAAACTCAACATGGCGGCGCCCTAACGGACAAACTCGAGGCTTAAAAACAGCAGTCCACAAACCAACGGGTGACGTCCACTTATATACAGTCTATGGTCAAGACACGTCAGTTTGTGACACACTGGGGGCAGTTTTGAACGCAAAAGGTAGATTTAGGTTATTTAACATAAAAGTCAGGGTAAGGGCGTGGTTATAAAATTGCGACGTTGCATATTTATTGTTGCTAACAAAAATGACTCTCAAGGGGTACCCAAAGCGTCGCCAAGGGGTCTTAACCAAGAGTTTATATGTGAGGAGTTGAGAGAGATTTGTATTCATGGATGGATGCGAAAGTTAGCCAGTTTCTAGCTTCTGCCTTAAATTACAGTTAAGCTAACTATTGTTAGCTAGCTAAAGCTAACATTTATTTTACTTAAAACGAGCTGACGTTAGTTAGCCGATAGCCCGCCCTGTCATTTCCAATGGTGACTTGGCATTTCATTATAATAAAATGTTATTAAAATTGTTAGCTAACACCGGTGCTTAATATTGATCTGTTCGGCTGTGAGGAGGGATTCGTCTCCTGGGACCAAGTTCCAAGTTCTCACTCCCTGCTCGGCACCTATGGACAGTTATTGTTGTGACTTTTGTCAGTTATTGTTGTGACTTTTCAAATATGGTATTCCTTTGCTATGGACAATGGAGAAATACTTGGAGACATGGCAGCCATTTGACAATGAATTAAAAAGTCATTGTGGACACCACATTGTGTGGAAAAATCATGCAGTTAAAGCACACACAAAGGGAATTATAATAATGTAAAAAGGGTAATTTTTTGTTTGTTTTGTTGTTGTTACAAATGAAGTTTGATTATTTCCTTTGTTTAAAATGTACAGATCAATTATTAAAGATTGTTTATTACTGTTAAGTTACTGTTAGTGTTCATTTTAAACCTTCATGTGTTCAATGTTTGAACAATACAAAATCTAAGTCTAATTTGTTTCATATTAGAGTGTTAGTCTAATCTTATCTTTTATCTTTATAGTAAATGTACATTTAATTAAATGTAAGAAAGAAAAATAAATCGTTGTCTTTGAGCGTTTTATTTTGGCAAGCCAGTGCTGATTGTGTAGAAACAGGATTAGAGATCAGACAGCTGGTTTAACTGGTCGGATGTCTCTGAGCTCATTATGAAAGACAGCGTGTCGGACTATTATGACTACTATTATTCTGTCTTGTATGTTGTGGTGTATTGTACTATTCCTTTCATTGTTTCATCGTATAGTTTTCGTACTGACCTTTGTACCTGCAGGGGACTACAGACGATAATTGTCCTTCTGACTAAATCTGGCACTTTTACACTGATGCAAAGCTGAAATGTTCATTAATGTGCACTGTGTCTTTTAAATAAATGAATAAAAATATAAATAGATTTGGAGTTATTGTCCCAGAGGGAGATTTGTTTTCACAGCAACACACAGATACAATAAAATATCTGAGCTCGCAGCAGCATCAGCACGACCTCGTCTCCTGGACCAGGACCTCAGGGAGGACGGACTGAAACCCAGGGTTCACTCGGAGAGGGCGAGAGACAAGGACAATATGCATGAGAGAGAGAGACAGTTGTTTGTAGTTTACGTTCTATCTTTATATAATTATTATTTTTTCTGGGTTAGACAGATTTATACAGTTCGTGCTTCTATGTCCCTGTCAGTTATTATTTCTGTATTTACTCTCAGTATGAGCCGTTGGGCTGCATGTTACTTATCTTTTAATAGTACTTAGTACATGAAGAAGTATTTCAGTACAATGTCTGGATTAATATTTTCTTTTATGTAAATTTTGTTGCATGCTCTCATAATATGTGATTTAATTTTAAATGATTGTTAAATTAATTTTATATTTGATTTTTTTTTACACTACAGATATAAAATAAGACAATTAAATAAATGAAAATAAAAATCTGTATTTATTATTTTTGCTTTTTCCTGATCTTGTTCTATTCAAACTGCTTTGGCAACACGGGTTGACCTCAACATTCATGCCAATAAAGCAGATTGAACTGAACTTGAGAGAGAGACAAGGACAATATGCACGAGAGAGAGAAAGAGAGAGGCTGAAGATCCAAAACATCTGGATCTTTTGTGTGATGATGTGAATTTGAACGTTGTCAGATGGGTTTTTATCCCACGAGCTGGGATTTGTGTTTGGAAATATGAAATCTGTGTATGATTTTTACACTCTATTAGCAAAGTTTTCACACTGATCATGATCGTTTCAGACGCTCGCTCTCGGTCCATCAGGACTAAAATAACCTCACACCACAAGAACGAGAAGTTTCTTCCCGTCCGCAGCAGCTGGGCTCATCAACAAGGCCCGGGACTCTCATGCCCCCCTAACAAAGATTTACAGTATCTTCGCACGTACAAATCTGATGCACGTGTAAATAACTCACATATTGCACACTGTTTATTTTTTTATGGTCTGTATATTTTATCAATTTCATATTTTATAAAATAAATATGTATGTTTATTGTTCTGCACAAAGTCACCAAATCAATTCTTGTACGTATAAAAGCAATAAAGCTGATTCAAATTTTCTGGCGGGGGCGACGACACTAAGATCCTGTGACTGGAGGTCAGAGTTCAACCACCACACCAGCTCAGAAGAGGAGGAACAAAGAGCCTTTAAAACGCTCTCACACACACAGAGGAGAGGGTTTGTGGGCGAGAACGGAAACAGCCCATCAGTTTTAATGTCTGTATGAGACCACATGTTGAGACACCTCACAGTCAGCGACGTGGGTGAGATCTGAGTGTGTTTAATACCAAAGCGAACGCCGCTCCTCGTCTTTAAAACGACCGTAGCGTCCGTTCATGTGCACGTCCTGCGTTTCTGTTCCTCTGACATGCGTCTGACGGCGGCAGCAGCACCTTGTTATTGCAAAAATAAAAAGTGAAACCAATTAGAGCTGCAGCACAAACTTCTCGCCGCTAAGCTCTGCTGTATCCGCGCTCCGCAGAGAGGATCAGCCGAGATGAGCTGCGGCTCTCTCAGACATTAATACCTCGCCGTAGATCTCGCCGTTAAACCCGCCTGCTCTTTCTCTTTCCTGCAGCGTCCTTCAATCCAGTCTGCCGGGAGCACAGGGGAGCCAAAAATCAACTTGTACAAGATTTGAAGAGTAAGTGAGGAGGATGGATGTGTCGACACGAGCCCCCGCGCCCCCGCCGCCATCTGGAAGCCATTACACAGTTCTTCTCTGGCTGTGAGAGGTGTGGCAGGACTGGGAGTATCCACAGGGTTCATTCTGCAGGGTTTCGGTGGAAATAAGAATTGTATTTATTCACAGCTAATCAAGGGGATGTTTCAGAGCTAACGCACACAACATAATGATGCCTGTAGCCTGATGGACACACTGACCTTAAGGTTAACTACTGTTTTAATATTTATATTCAGCAGGCCTCTACAAACATGTACTCCAACAAACCTCATGTCCATTTAACAATCCAGCAGTTCTATAATAAAGTGAACCTTCTGAAACATAATTAACTGTTTGAACCCTCAGCTGTTTTAACTCTTGAGGACATGTAGTCCACCTGTAAATACTCACGGCCCTTTCAGATACAACGTGACAACGCTGAGCTATGAAACCCAGTCATTTTAGTGGGTTGCGCTGAACCAGGGCGATCCACACCACACCGCTTGGTGAGCTCGAGCTTTGACGAATACCCGCATGGCCAATACAAACGGGGCATCCAGCCCAGCACAGAAAGAAAAACAGGGACAGTTAATATCTTGTGTACACAAATACACAAGTTTGTGTTTGTACCGAGCCTCCAGGTCTGAAAAATGAAGCCAGTGCTGAAGCACCTTAAACCTGCATTCTCTCCAGCAGCCAGCAGGGGGCGACTCTATAGAAGTCTGAGAAAATGTTTCTACTTGTCAGCTGATTTATTCCCTCAGTAAACACTTTCCTGATGAGTTTCTGGTCTCAGTCGCTAGTTTCAAGTCTTCTTCAACACAGCATGATGTTCATTTAGTAAATTATGGTCCCATTTAGAGGAACAGAGACCAGGAAGCAGGGGAGGCTTTAGGGCGGGGCTACAAGCTGATTGACAACCTGTCAATCAGGATAGAGGCGACTAGTACCCACAGCACAGAGTAAATTTAACCAGCGCCATTGAAAAAGCTTATCAGGAGTCGGCTGCTCATTTTTCAGTAAGTACGTTTTGTTTTTAGCCTGTTTGTCGCTAGCCAAAATTAGCATCCCAGCTAATATCCCAGTTAACGTGAATTACAGATGCTTTTTGCAAACAAAGCTAGCTAGCTCCACCCTCTCAGCCAAATATGGTCACATCCGGTGACAAAAAACAAGATGGCGACGGCCAAAATGCCAAACGGGTAGCTTCAAAACGGCGGCCCACAGACCAACAGGGGATGTCGTGGAGGCTACACCAACTTCTTTTATACTATCTATGGTCTGTAGTCCATTTTCTTTCAGTGATTGTGTGTCGGGCTCTGAGCGCCACCAAAACGCAGTTGACCTACACTCAGTCCTGTACCTAAACGCATCCTGTGTGAAACCCATTTTCTGTAGCCTATATCTTTTACATTTTGGTGAATCTGCAACATGAAAAGTCAGGCTGCATCAGCTGCTAGCACTTCCTGTTTACCTGTAATTATAATAATAATTATATATAAATCAGGTCATTTTGCTTTACATAGTGAGAGTGTGAAGGGGAGAAGGACATTCGGACTGAACGCTGGTAATTTGAGGGAATTGATTTAGTTATTTCACAAAATATTTTTAGCAAACTGAAGGAACTAATTAAGTAATTACAAATTGAGGTATAAAAACACTGAGCACACATATTGCTAATTTGAGGAAATCAGATTTCTGGTGGGTACCAGACTTCATGGAATTTCTATGCCCGTTTCTTTGTCTTGCATGTGGGCGGGTTTCCACTCTTTAGTCTCACAGCACGTCCTCACGTCTCAACTTCCTGAACATGAAGTTATATTTCTCTCAGGTGGAGCTGTGGTCGGTTATCTGTGACCCTCAGCTTGAACGGCTCCCACATGTCCTCTCCTGTGCTTATATAACTGATGTTTCTGCATCCTGGTAAGTCATCGAGCCAGTTTCCGGCATTCTTTGTTTCAGGATCCTGGCAGGTCGGACTGGATTAAAGCCAGCGCTGTGGGAAAGATGGCGGCGGAGGAATTTCCTCCTGCCAGCTCCTCGACCTCCTCGGAGAGACGGCAGCATCCTCACATCGTTCCCAGAGACGATGTTAAAAGTGTCAAGCAGCAGAATCCTGCTTTACGGCTCTGTGTTCAGATTTATCAGAGTGTTGTGTTTGTGTTGTACCTGTGTGTGAGGAGGAGGAGGAAGGTGGTGTTAAAGCTCTTCAGTGGCCAATAAAACGCTGCAGCTCTCCAGAGGTTTTACAGGATAATTGATGATTGATTATTGACAGGCTCCCTCAGTGCACCAAAATGATTTTTAACCTCCAAACATGCCGACATCATCAATCAATACTGTTTAACTAATCAACTGCTTCACTTTAGGCTCCTTTGAGTCACTTTATAATTGATGTTTAACAGAAAACCTGCAACAACATGAACCTGCGGTCGCTCAGTGTCAACATGTACAGTAAGTGTTGCTAAAATGGCTGCTTCGCGTTCTGCCAACAGTTTGTATAAATTATATTTTACCGATCATTCTGTTTCACATCAAGTTTGTGTTTTTTCACAGTTTGTAAAATGTCCACATCATCATAAAGAAACGTAGAGGATAACAGCTGCATTTTTGTCAAATGTGACGGTACCCCATAATAAAAAGCATAAGCCCCGCCCCCTCCTTGTGGACCGCCATTGGACCTTATTTCAGAAAAAATATGTACAGTAGTCAACGGCGAGAGACAACACATTTTTCAACACATACAACAAAAATTGGACGGTTGTCAAGTCTCCCAAAATGACAATTATGGTCAGAAGCTAACGTCACAGAAGCTAACATGAGTGAAGCTAACGTTAACAGGAGAGAATTTTATTAAAGCTAATGATAATTGAGGATAAATTGACTGAAGCTAACGTTACTGGGGATATTACTAAAGCTAACGGTAACTGAGGCTAACGTCACTGTACAAACGTCACTGAAGCTGACGTTACTAAAGCTAACGTTACTAAAGCTAAATTGGCTGAAGCTAAAGTTATTTAAGCTAATTTTAACTGAGGATAACATAACATAACAACTAATGCTAACGTCAACTGAGGCTAACGTAACTAACGTCACTAAAGCTAATGTTACTAAAGTTATAAAGTTAAAGTGACCTAAGCTAACGTTAAAGTCACTGCAGCTAACGTCACAGTTTCCATGTGTAGATGATGAGACTTAAGGACTAGGAGTCGTTGGATTAAACACATCAGGTGAGAGACATCTTAACATAGCTAAGTTACCTAGTAGCAACCAAGCAATGAACGTTAGGTTAGCATTACAATGCTAACAGGTTGGCCAACTATAATGTGTGAAACGAGAGATGTAACGTTAGTTCACACAAAACTAAATGTAACTTGACTGTTTTACAACAGACTGCAACTTTCTTTACTTAACTTTTAAACTGACAAACATTATGTGTGTAATTCAGGACTCAACTGAAACAAGATCTAAACATTAGTTGTCTCTTACCGTTGCTTACTGTAGATATTTTATCTGAAACAAGGTCTCGGTCCACGGTCCCCACATTGCGACTGCTTGAATGAGTTTTTGTCCCCACAGCATGATGAATGAACACACACACTGGGCAGGTGATAAGGCCGACCTGAGCTCTTCCAGATCGCCCGGTTCTGTCTGATCTCTCCGAGTTCTGTGCAGCTGATGGAAACATTTAAAACACTCACTGATTAACATGAAAGGCCGGCGGCCGCTTTGATTTGAGCTCCAGGACGTCCTCGCAAAACAGGATAAACCTGGAAAAACACGCTGTCGCTATCAGTTTGTTGAGGTTATCGGAGACAAGATAAAAAAAAAAACAGTGCCTCACAAACCAGCACTTCACAAGACCAGAACAGTCAGGAACTGCTGGGTTGGACTTTGTGTCATCTTTGATTTAGGGCACCCGTAGAACTACAATATAGTGTGTATAATATAGTATATATACACAGTACATCTCCCCCAGTCCTACTCAGCCAGTCCCAAATCTAATTAATGTGTAATGTAATGGAGAATAATCTCTGAGGGGACGTCTTCACCTAAAATCTGCTTATTTTCACCTGTACTACATTTGCTTCTCATCCTCAACTGTTTAAAAAACCTTCAATTACATAAATAATCTGAACTGAAACTTCACTTGACTTCGTTCCAGATCAGCGTCCAGGCTGTAACGCAGCCAGAGGCCTCAGCAGCTGGATAAGTAATCACCGAGTCACTTTTATCGATCAGTAACTCTATCAGATATATTATGTTCACCGTGTCCTGCGGGGAGTCTTATCGTTCATGTTAATGCTGCGTATTTGTTCCAGCTGCTCGTCTGGATCCAAGAAACACTTGAAATATCAGGGTAGTGAGATGAAAATAGACAGACCTGTTTTCTGGTCCAGGACTGTGGTAAACTACTTACATGACATAAATAACTTGTGACAGCTCATGATATTAACTGTAAGTGGTTCAATTCTTTATTTTGAGCCAAAAAATACGACCAAATAAATCCAAACTGCTACCAGACGACAGCCGCACCCTCGTTCTCCACCCTGCTGGACCCGAAACTGTTCAAACACTGAACTTTACATTGAAGCTGCATTCAGTTATTGATTAGTTCACTAAGACCTGCAGCACATGAGAGGGTTTTCAGATCTTAACTGATTTTAAAAACGTGGGAAACAACAGACAGAATGACCCGATGTTTAATGTTTTAATCTTCAGAACACACACCACATGGTCCAGTCCAGACGTAGGACCACACACTAAACGTCTATACTAAACCGTTTCAGAGTCGAGGTCCGGGGGACTCGCGTGATCAAACGTGACTTCAGACAGAAACAAACTGTTGTCGTCAGCTGCTTGACCTTGTGTGTGCCGTGTTTTGCACAGAAAAACAAAACAGAATCAAACTGTGGATGAACTGAAAAGTGAAGCCAGTGCTGAAGAGATTTAAACAGCCAGCAGGGGGCGACTCCACTAGTGCAAGCAACAAAAAGCTTTAAACCGCCAACAATTCTTCATCTGACCTACTGAAGCAGCACAGCAACTGGAAAGAAAGAAACTCCGGCGCTGAGCGGTAGGAGCTACCGTCAGAGATGATGTACTCGGAGAGAGCGCGACGTTAAGCAACGTTTGATGTTCTGTAGAAACTCTGAATACTGTGCAGAAAAGCAGGAGTTCAAAAGTCGAGAGAGACTTGCTTTGTTTTTTATTTCAGCCAGTGGCGTTAAGAACCGTTAGAAATATATTCAACGTTTTATTATTACACGTACACGTTTTGTAGTCAAGAACCAAACCGAGACCAAGTCAAGACTAAGACCAGAGTTTATCGAGACCGAGACAAGACCAAGACCAGTTCCCCACATTACATGACACACAATAAAAGGTGGATCGAGATCAGAGGTACTTCTCAAACTGATCTGAAAGATCCACAAACACTAAGAGCTGAAATCAACGTCAGCATCTTTATTCTACGCTGACCATCGCAGGAAGGGGGGGGCAGGCGTTAACGGGAACACCACATGTTTAATTAGGGTTATTGGTTACATTTGAAGCAACACATTTTACATCCAATCAAAGGATGTTAACAAATAAATCAGACGATGCAAAAGCAATTTATTAATATTCCCAAAGTTACGGTCTTGAAATAAAATCCTGAGCACAAATGCAGTCGAGACCCAGACGACACCAAGACCATCAAAAAGGTCTCCAGTGCTAAACACTATTATACATACTGAATGATTTGTAAAGAAAACCAAACTCCTTGCTGTTGATTCAGATATGCTGTTATGTAAAAGTCGGGAGAGACGTGCTTTGTTTTTTATTTTTAATAAATATAAACTGTACAGCACGATCTGGTCTGAGAGGCTGCTTGTTGACTCCTCGGGTTCATCATTGTTCCACTAAAGTGGATTCATTTGTAAAATGTGCTGCTGTGAAAGTAATACAGTAACATAACAAGTTACTTTTAATACCCAGTAATAGGTGAAGTAGTATTACTACTTTTAAGGAGTAACAAGTAACTTATTCCAGTTCTTGAGTAACTTGACCGACACTGCAAATAACAAGATTAAAAATCTGAACGCCTCTCTGCTGGTTGGTATCAAATTCACCAAATCTGAAATTTGGTGAAAATGTTTAATCTCTGAGACTGAACGAGCTGATTTAAATATATGTGAGTTATGTCAAGCGAGGTTTATTAAAAGCAGGACAGCTCTGTGATGGGAGCAGGAAGGTCACGTTAGAGGTGATAAAATATTAAAGTGACCCCCCCCGGGAGAAACTGCGACTGAGCGGAGGAATTTTCCGGGTTATAATTCCATTTGGCAGATCTGATTACAACCTGGACCGTTTCCACAGGAATCATAATAAAAAAAGAAGAAGGTAAAACCCACCAAAGACGGACCCGGCGAGTCAAAGCCGCTGCAGTCGCTCTGATTGAATTCCAGCATTTTCTTTCCCCTCCAGAGAAGCCAAAGTTTGATCTTTACTAATTGATATATCCCGGCTCCGCACATGAATCTCAGAAAGCTCATACCTTGGGCCAATTTAGCTGTTCCACTGGCTGAGTTTTAATTGAGTCCACATTAAAATTTACTTATAAAATAATAATGGGCTCCCATGCAAATGAGCCCATCCCGATATTGCTGCACTGCATTTGCATATCCACAAGCAGTCTGGGAGTTCAGAAATCAATATAGATGATTAATAATATATGGGCTACAGGAATAATTAAATTCATTTGATGCAAGGACTCAGTCAGCCTTGGCAAACCAAAAGGTGCAATTTTGCCACAATCTAATTTAATGCGAGTTGCCTGGATTGCAGTTTCAATTACAGGGATTGAAATAATAATAATGTGTGTTAAAGAAAAATTACACTTTCAAATATATGTTATTTCATTTCATTTCATTAAATGTATTATAGGACGGATCCCTCTTTCTTCCCATATTAACATACTGCACCAAATTGCTAAATTAAACTGCTCTTTAATTTATTGCAGAGGCATTAACATACACATCTCGTCAGCGCTCAAACGGGCCGCGTTTTACCGTGTTTACACAATTTAAAGATGCAATCTGTCAAATCTGAAGCTTTACTGTGTTTGTACGTTTGTTAAACTACAGTGTAAAGGGTTAAAATCCAGATGTGCTTTGGTAGGAAAGACATTAATCTCTGTGATAACGATAAAAAAAACAGAAACATGTGTTAATTACTCTGAACTGGATCCCGAAATAATGTTATCACGCTGACTCACTAGACTCGGCTGTAATTACAGAATATGAACATAAAGGCTGTTATTAGACACAATAAATATATTCACACCCGGAGGTGCGTTCAAGGCCCCAAACTTTGTGTTAGAGGTCAAAGTGCAGCACTGTTAAGCCTCCGGGCTCTTCTGTAGACCCCACAGAGGTGACGTTCTGTAATCTGGAAGGTTTTGTGTATGGCGAGCTCAGAACACACCGAACTCTTTTAATGGAAAACAAGGAGGTCTGATCCGAAAACAGGCAGGTGAGTGATGGAGGTGACCGCTTCCAGCAGATACGAGGTCCGAACACGCAGGTTCCAGGCTGCAGGAAACGGGGCTCCTGAGACAAGGCGGAAGAAACACAAGGAACTACTAAAGCTGGTCGACAACATCATTAGTCGCTCTAGATACAAGCGGTTGGGCTGTGTACTCCAGCGCCAGAAGATTCCCTGTCATGTGGTAAACATCTGGCAGGTAGGAATCTTCAGGTGCGTGGCGCCAATCGTCCAGCACAGGTACCGCCCACAAACAAACTCATGAGGCGAGCGGGGGACCCGAAAGCTTAATCAGCGTCACAGAGCTGACAAAACTAATAACTCTCCCACCCCAGACCAACTAAAGGACCCTCCAGTGACGTGTACAGTTCAGGTGACGCTGGGAACTTCATGGCAGCCGCGACTCAACTCTAAACCAGAAGAGACTCCGCTGAAACTGAAGAACCCTGAAAACCCAGGATCCTTTAACAGAACCTTCAACGCCGACAGTCCAGTGTTCATCAGCCTGAACGCATTAACTAAACTGTACTTGCACTATTCCATTTCATGTCACTTTTTACTCTACATTTGTTTGACATTGGTCCTAGTTACTCTTCAGAGGAAGATTTTAATAACAGATGTGGTGATGATGTCTGTGAAAGACTTACCTCAGATAAACGTGCTCAGATACAACATTTACATATTTATACTTCAAGAAAGAGCTGAAAAGTGGCGGAGACATAAGGGCTCAAAAACTTTAAGATGTCTGTACCGGGATGATTATGAGGTTCGGAGTAGGTGATTACAAAATTACGGAAGGTCGGAAAAATTATTGCATAATGGCGCTTAAAAAGGGCGCAGCGTAGGCCGTTACAGAGTCGACAATAAAATACTCACGTTCACACCAGGTCGATCTGATGTAGAGAAAGCAGCAGAGCATCAGCCCAGAGATGACAACAGGCCCAAACTAGAAACAACTTAAGGAATAACGTGTTAATAATGTTAGCTAAAGAAAATAAATTTAACCTTTAGATTAGAGAAACAAGGTGTCACAAACCGACTCAACAGCTGTTTGTTCTCAGGGGACGACGGGAAACTTGGACAAGAAGAAACCAGAATTTTATGTTCATGTTTTCGGGTCAGTTTATCAGTCTGTTGGTTTATTTTAGTTTAAGTTACTTTATTTGGACGATGTACATTTGTTTTTTGGCAATATATATTTAAACTGCATTGCAAGTTTTCTTGTTGTGCAAATAAAACTTTCTCAAAACATTTTCATTTCTGAGTAAACATTTCTTGGTGCAGAGATATTTTCAGAACATTTTTAACAAATTTAAGCTTTTATAAAGTGACGGGGGCGAAATCAGCCATTTCAAAAAGAGGTGGAGACGTGAACCCAGCGTCCCCGGTGAATCAAAACACTACCTAATGAGTACTTTTTATACTTCAAGTATATGTTGTTGCAAATACTTCTGCTTGAGTCAAGAGGCGAAATGTCTTTGTGCAGGTGGCCTTGATTTTAACTGTGACTCACTGTTGTTCTTCAGGACGTTTGGCTCTGACATTCTGAATATTACTGACGTACCAGGAGCCTCATTTATAAACGGTGCGTACGTACAATCTATAAAAAGCAGAGCTGATGGGAGAAAGTGCGTCCTGGAAGTAAACTCTGAAGCATGCGTACGCACATAAAGAGGAGAGAAGAGAAACGGCGCCTCACACGGCAGAAGGATGAAACGCTTTGAAATGAATATTAGAGTGTAAATAAATCCTAATATTCCCTCTAGTATTCCAGGCTTGAAGCCTTTCTGAATAAACAAACACCTGATTGACTGATTTTCAATAAAAACATCATTAAGATCATTTGCAGCCACAAAGATCCAGATTCAGGATCAGAAACACAAACAGAGATTCTGTTTCTGCAAAAGCGCCTCAGATGTGTTGGACAGTTTAATCAGGAATCAGATTCATTAATACCTGCATGCAGCAGTTTATTCTCCTCAATAAGGTGAACATTTAAACTGACGCCGTCTTCAGTCGAGCAAACACCAGAGCAGAGTTTCATTTACTGTTCTCACACGTTCGTCGCCTTACGGAGCCGAGCGCCAGCGTGTGGATGTGACGCGCCGCCTGTAAAAACACGGTATGGAAAATAAAACAGTTTGTCATTTACTACAAGTCCTATTTCTTTAACTCGTCAGACTGTTTGTGGAAAGAAATGTTTAAACTCAGGAAGTCTTTCGGTTTCCTCTCTTTTCAAACGGGGGAGTCCAGAGCACATGTGTCACGTGTTTGTCTCCAGCGGCGTGTTTGTTAAAAACCTGAAGGGGGGCCGGTGTGAAGCAGCAGGTTTGACCTTTTTAATCAAACCTCTGAACCGTTACAGAAACTAAAAGCCACCATCATGTTTCCCTCCGCCTCCTGTGTCACCTGACATGCGAGGAGGCCGTTTAGTAAAAATAATCCTCCGCCACCACCTGCGAGTCACGTGACGCGTCCTCTCATTAACATTCAGCTCACATCGCCAGCGAGCGGCGTTCATCTGGAGCTCGCTGCAGTTCAGAGAGTCTTGGACTGCGGAGGAGATGAGATTATGGGTATTACGTTGCTGACATCCTCTTACGTCCGGGGCTCTGCCAAGGCGATGTCAACAATGCCCAGAATCCACTGCTGCCCGTAATGAATGCACTCCAACATGTAATGACTGAGTAATCACATTATTTGCAGTCTTGACTTTATTCTGACGGAGCGGCCGCCCGCATCTGTGCTCCGTCAGTAATTGCCAGGCCGGGGCGGCGAGCGCGAGCAGCATTTGCATCCTGCACTGGGGAGTTGCATTGCAAATGATTATGCTGAATTGTTTTTGCAACAGGAATGTCCAATCCAATAAAGTTAATGATCTCGAAAGACATGGAGGGAGAAGAGGAGGAGGAGGGAGGAAACGAAATCGATTAAAATGCAGATGTTCGCCATCCGACGGAGGCCGTGATGGCGGCGTCGTGTCGATGTAATTAAGCCTCTTTTTGTTTTCTTTTTTTTTTGACTTTTCAGGAACTTCTGTTAGGCTCCAGATTCATTCAGCTTTAAGATGCAAGAAAGCAAATAAACCTGAGAGCCGTTTCCCCGCCTGATGAGAAGCATCTTCCTGCAGCACTTTGCACATAAACTAACTAATTAACTGTAATTTCCTGATCAATCTTAATTTGACAACGTCACACAGTCTGAGCCTTACATATACTTTCACTTTCCTTCGTTAAGTTTTATAAACAGCTCAAAAATCACAAACCTCAGAGGGCTTAAATCTGTAAAACAGGAGAACTTTTAAATTAATAGTGTGAACTTTAAAGACGCCAAAAGAAACACGCGTTAAAGAGACTCTTCACGCTGCCACACCGTCACGAGGTGTACTGTGGTCACTCCACAAATCCACTTCCCTTAGCTCACATGTAGGACAGGGGTTCTCAAAGTCAGAGACTGTGGCCCTCCCCTCAAACGAAGCTTGGAAATAGGCCCCTTTAATTTAAGGCGAGACAACAGGGTAAAAAGAATTTAACTAACAGATATCACCATGAAACTTTTTTTTTGGGTTATTACAGGTTTTCTGAAGTTTTATGTTAAAAAATGCAAATGAGGCGTCATCTAATAAATATGGGCTAATTTGCATCTATTTCAAGAACTGAAATCTGAACACTGGATTAAATCAGTAAAATGTTCACTGACAGTGTATTTAATTTGTTTCCCACCAAAACATCAGATCTTCCAACACGACACCAGCTGGTCCTGACTGAAGGAAACAGATCCTGGTCTGGTTTCTGACACTGACATCTTTTTTTTTACATGAACCACAGAGTCAGGATGTGAACCTGTTCTCTGCTGTCCTAAACATCCACCCTGACCTCTGACCCCCAACCTACTTCCTGTCTGCCTGTGAATATATTCTATCCAAAACAATTTAGTGATGTAACCTTTAGCGTTGTTTTTTGTACATGTAGGTCTCCTCGGTCAAGTTAGCAAGAATAAACATGCAGCGTCCAGTTACTGCCTTTCAAAATAAAAGTAGCGTAAGTATTGCTGCTGCTAACTGTTATTTTCATCATCAATTAATCTGCCCAATTTTTTCTAAATTGTGAAAAATTCCCAAAGGCCAACGTGACGTCTTCAAATGTCTTATATTCAGTTTACTGTCTCAGAGGAACCAGAATCAGATCAGGTTTATTGCCAGGTACATTTTCACATACGAGGAATTTGCCTTGTTATAAACTGGTGCTTACAGTAGACAAAAATTAAGGAGATCAAAAAATTTACAAGTACACAAAAGTATACAATGTACAAGTACAATGTACAAGTATACAAAAATTACAATAATACTAGAATACAATGGAGGAAAGAAACCAGAACAGATTCACATTCAAGAAGCTGGTATCAGAGAAACTGGATGTTTTTTTATTTAACAAAGGACTCAAAGCGTAACTTTATGTTTTTACGTGACTTAAATCACGTAATTTTCCACGCTAACATCACTAAAAGGAACAAGTGTTGACTTTTTGTTTCACACAGGAAACAAACATCAGTGCCCTGGTTGAAAGTCTGTTTCTTGTCCACATCCTCACTCCAGCTTTACCGTTATTTATAGTATTTTTAGTGTTGAACTATGACGCTGAAGGCTGCCATGTGCGGTGGTACCAGACGCTCTTTGGCGCTCTGGGGCTCTGGCTGAAGATTTACATCCTCAGGAGGAACCAATGGGCTCGGCGCTGAGAGACAGGAAGTCAGACGCGTTGTTGGTTTAGCTCTGCACGTGGGATTTGATGACAGGGAGAAAAATATAGAACGGCAGCAGGTTTATTCTCCAACTACACAATAAAAACAATAAACTGTATGGAAACACATTAACAGCTGAATATTCCATGAAACTGGAATCAGTTCGTATAAAATTACACGTTACGCAGCATAAATCACACACCCCCACCGTAAAGTGGACTTTTCTGTTTTCACATGTAATTAGCTGGCCTGCGTGATTACCAGGTAAAACAAATTATGTGTTTTGTTGGCAGCAGATAAATCTGGTCTCAACTCGCCGTAATGACCCGTGTAATTTTTAAGCAGCGCCTACATCGCAGCTCCTTTAACACGTATCATTAGTGGGGTTGTATATTAGATATACATTCTGCGGCTTAATTTGGTCTCCCAGGAGCACTTGTAATGATGCAGCTGCCGGGTACAGGACACCTTTAATTTATTTATTTTAAATGTTGAGAGTAATTGAGTTCTTGAGAGATGTGAGGCGGCCCGGCTGCTGCTGGTGGGGCTCCTTCTGAAAAATGCATTAATTCAACACCGCAATCTGTTGCGAAAATTAATACGAGGAGAAGCTTCTAATGGCGAGAGAAGAGGAGGCGAAAATAAAAAGCATGCAGGAGTTTCTCCTCTTAACTCGGCCTCCTCTTCAGAGAGCGAGCGACGGACTCCGGTGGAGTTATTTATCTCCCTCTGAAGGGTTATTTATTACGGTCGGAGCGGCTCCTGCGCCCTCGCGGCGTCGCAGCAGCTGCAGGTGATGATGGAGATCATTTGTTCCGCAGATCTCATAACAGACGTCACAACCTCAATAACAAAACGGTCAATAATGAAGATGGCGGAGGCGGCAGGTGGCGGAGCGTGGGCCGTCCTCTGATGATGATGATGATTGTTTACGGCGTGGTGATGATGATGATGATGTCGGGGGAGACATCATGGCCGTCTCACCTGTAAACCTTTAAACGTCTCACAGCGTCGCTCGTTCACCTCTCTTTAGCAGTTAAACTGATCCTGGAGCAGCAGCAGGTCCAGTCTGAAAACACACCAGCTGTCGCACACACAGGATCCAAAGTACACTTACTCAAGTACTGTATGTACAAATTAGAGGTACTTGTACTTCACTTGAGTATTTTCTTTCCATGCCACTTTCTGCTTCTACTCCACCACATCTCAGATAAATGTAGTGAAGTACAATCAAATGTGACGGCTTCAGTTACTTTACAAAACACGCTGACAGGATTATTAGACTGATGAAACTTCCATGGTTTCATTTTTCTTCTAAAAACATTTCATGGTTCACACGTGAAGATTTGCTGCTTTTTCTCCCTTTTAATTCTTTAAATTTATGTGTACTAATGTTGAGCTTTGTGCTGTTGGTTAGACAATAAGAGCTCCACCTCAACAACTACAGCAGTAAAATCTTTCACATTACTACATGAGGAATAATAATCTAATGTATAAACAGGCGCAGGACGTTCGGCTTTCTGCAATTTTCATCATTATACTCACACGCTTTTACTTTAGTAACACTTTCAATGCAAGACTTTTACTGAAGTATTAGTACTTTTACTGAAGTAAAGGATCTGAATACTTAAACACATAACTGAGTAACCTGTTTATGAAAACATTGTTTAATAAAAAGGAAAGTTTAAATTCTGTTGATCACGTCAGAAAGACCTGACACACACAGAACAATACTAATACTACTTTTTACTTTTGATAATAAAGGTATTTTAAAAAGCAGATACTTTTGTACTTTGACTCAAGTAGACTTCTACTTTTAGTAGTAGAGTAATATAAAGCAAGAGTTACTGAACTTTTACTCAAGTACAGGGTTTGTGTACTTGGTCCAGCGCCGCTGACAGAAGCCCATCAGGGGAAGAGAGAAGGGCATTATGGGTAACCGCAGCCCTTCGATCCTCCTTTAAACTCACACAACATTAAATCTGTTCATTCAGAAACAGGAAAATAAATCAGCTGAACTGTATTTAAAACATCCTGCTGACTGAAAACGTCGTGATGTTGAGTTTTGACCGCAGGAAGTGAAAGTTTGGTCATTTAGTTCTGAAAGATTCAGGCTTTGTCCTCGGCTCCCAGCAGCGCAGCGGGCGTGCTGACCCGCGGCGCTGCAGCCTGTTTCAGGGCTGAAGCCTCTCCACGCCGCCGTCCGACCGCGGCGAGAAGGGAGGGCGGCGGGTGAGGAGGAGGGGTGAACGGTAAGATGCTTCCTCTCTCTGCCTGGCTGTTGGCTGGTCGGGATCCTCGGGGACCCGGTTTTGGACGGAGGCCCAGATCAATGTGACCTAAATTCAAATGCGAATTACAGGCTGTCAGCAGGAGAGGACACTCTGTAAATGAGCTCAGACAGTGCGAGGTCCCCGGAGGACGTGGGAACCGGGGCCCCGTGTCCGTTGGAGATCTTTAATGAGTTCCAAATGGATATCCAGGACCCGGGCCCCGGCTCCACGCCCCTCCTGCAAGCCAGCTGAAGCCGGGATCGGGGAGGAAGGTGCTGCTGCGTGGGGCCCCGGGCCATGGCGCTCCGGGAACCTGCAGAGGAGAGTTTAAAACGGTGCAAACACGTCGGCGTCCAAATGATTAAAATTCTTCAGCGACGTTTGTGAGATCAGCGAACGTGAGAGGAAGTGAAGCCTCGTGGTGGCGTTCAGACTTTAAGCCAAAGTGTTCTCTGCAGGATCAACGTCAGCTGGTCCTGAAGATATAAACTCACTGCACAGACGTTGCTGCAATGCAAAGCGGTGAGCGCACAGCTTGTATAATATCTCCACCGCAGGTAGAAGCGTCTCCTTCAGGCGGTGGAGAGAGAGGGTCCGGAGGTCGGGGAGGCCGAAGTGTTCACAACAGTTTTCTTTGTAACCACACGCCTCGTCCATAACCTTTACCAGACACTGGACAGGAAATAAGGTGGAGCCGCGGCGGTTCTCCACCTTATTTCCTGTGCTGAGCAGGTGACAGGTGGGTCACAGCTGATGGACAGTTAGCCTACCAGTAGCACACTACATAAACAGACGGATGAGCTGCACCGGAGAAGGGACGAAACTCATGTTTCCACCGCTGCCGATAAATAGTCATCAGGATCGGAGCCGTTCACACTCAGGACAGAAGCCGGATGTTGGCAGGTGTTGAAAGGAGCCTCAGACAAAAGGGAACATTTCTGATTCATCACTAAAGACACTGAACTTCTATTCAGAGTTCAATTCTGCCAGTGATCGGATGACTTGGACACCAGCGGGGGCGATTTTAGACCCTGAAGCACCCCCCCAAAAAAATACAATAATTTATTATTATTTTCTGGAAGTTGTTTTGTCCTCTAACGTTAGATTTTAACAGTTTCATTTGACTTTTCTTACATTAAACGGATTAAATGTCCCTAAACACGGTCAGCTGTTGGTGTGTCTGTCAGTCTGGGCCGAACCGATACTTTCAACATTGAGGGGGGGCGGGGGGCGAGAGGCCCCTCCCAACTTGGACACATCCTTGTTTTTGCTGAAATCCGATTGGCTCAACGGCGCCGATCAAAGGAGTTTACTTTCCATCTGGGGCGAGTTCAGTCCAAAACCTTTTGCACCGTTTGTATGAGTTCTGTCGGGGCTGAACAGACAGAACCTCGCCCTCGTTCTCCAAGGTTGGTTGACAGCTGACTTGAATAACATCAGCACATTCACGCCAAGGATGGCGCGTTCAGTAACTCAGTACCGCAGCGTTACTTTGGAAACAGAATCCGTTTCACTACTAGTTACTGGGAAAATGAGTAAATGTAAATAGAGTTCCTGCCCAACACTGCCAGGCTATGAAGTTAGTTTTAGTTTAATGCTGAAATATCATAATAGAACTAATTTGTACTACAGATTTAGTGCAACCAAAATAACCATAAAGATTTTTCTAATTAAATAATATTGACAAATTTAAACAGGAGCCCACAGCTGCACACTGACCCTGAATGGTCCCCATGGGGGTCATTTACACAGGGGGGCGCTGGGGACATGAAACCCACCACATTTTGAAATGGCTGATTTTGAAAGCATTTGTTAAAAACATTCTGAAAAACAGCACCAGGAAATGTTAAGAAATGAAAAGGCTGATTTGCACAATAAGAAAAGCTGCGATGCAGTTTAGTTTCCCTTCATATAAAAACAGACATTTCCACCGTAAACTGGAGCAGAAAATGTCTCCAGAATGCAGGAAATTACCAGTTTAATGCTCAGGATCTTCTGGCGGAGGCCCCCCCTCCCAAATATATTCGCATCAAGTGTTGAATCTAAATAGTGCTAAAACTCTTCTTGTTCTGGTGCATCGTCACGTCTCGTTAGGGGCTGAGCAACCCTAAAGGTCTGATCCTAGAATCGCCCCTGGACACAGGACTCGAAACATTTATACATCCTTATCTGTAAACAGAAGTGGACTCTAAGCACATTTACCAAAATACTGTACTTAAGTGCAAGTTTAAGGTACTTGTACTTTACTCGAGTATTTTCTCCTCCTGCTCCGTCTCAGAGGGAGATGTTGGACTTTTTACTTCACCACATTTATCTGACAGCTTCACTTACTTTACAAAGTCAGATTTTTACACATGAAGAGTTTATAAAAGATGTTTAGTTATAAATTAAACTCCAACAGTTTATACAGATACAGCTGGAACTATTAGATTAACAGAAAATGACCTTTTTCATGTAAAAACACTTCATGTGAAGATTTGCTGCTTTTCCTTTTGATTATTTTAACGTGTTTTTGATCAGTTTGAGGTTTGGACTGACAGAACAAACACTGTGAAGGAGTCTCTCTGGGACAACATTTCTCACCATTTACAGAAGAGTTACAATCAATTAATGAAGAAAATAATCAGCTGATTGATCCAGAAAGAAATTAACTGCAAATAGCAGTAAAATCCTGCTTTACATTATTGCATGAGGAAAAACTATCTAATATGTAATTGTATCACAGTCACAGGACATTTTCCTGATTAGACTAATTTTTTCTGATTAACATTTTCAATGCAGTACTTTTACTTGTATTTTTACAGTGAGGTATTAGTACTTAAAGGGTCTGAATACTTCATCTGCTGCTGCCTGTAATAGTAAATATTGTTACTGTAAACAGCTAGTTTACCAAACTTTACTTTCTCAGACTTTGGTTACGGCCTTGTGGGCAGTTTTGCTCTAGAATTCTTTGTCGGTAACACCTGACAACAAGGTGTTGTGTGGTTTCCATGAGCAGGCGTAAAGGATCTGATTCAGCGTCAACTACAGACATGATGTCAGACAGTAACCCCCCCCCCCCCCCCCCGGTCAGTCCTACATAAAGGAAACTTTCTGCATTATCACCTGTAGCGTCCATTTTAAAAACAAACGTCCTGCACGCTGTCAGAGGCGTGAACCAACACCGTGTCCAGTGAGCGAGCTGCTTGTGACCTTTATGTTTACAAGTCTCAGTGGGCTGGTGATGAATCAGTGCGAACAAACTTTCAGAGATCCAGCTGGAGGGTCACGGCTCTCTGTAAATAAAAAAAGGACAGCATCCTCGTCTGGACCGCTGCGTCTTCCTCTTTGTGTTCTGCTGCCCGGGTTTGACAGGGTGAGGGTGTTCAGTGCCGCCCCCCCCTCCTCCTCCTCCCCCCGTGGAGCTGCAGTACAGCGGGGGGAGGCGGGCGGCTGCAGTAATTAGCATGCTGATTCTGCATGTAATCAGATCGCCCTGGTCTGCTCGCCGGCCTGCTTCTATACATCAGGCCGAGCGTCGGCGTGGGACTGCAGCAGCTTCTGATTGTCTTCAACGCAGCATATGCTAATTGTTGATTGTCTCCAATATTATATGCTAATTGTTAGGAATTAGCATAATTCATTAACATTTGGGCCCTAATTACACAATGAAGGAAAAAAAGGCTGAAAAACACTGGGCTGTGCTCTGACTTCCTAATGTGTGATGCGATTAATGCCGCGCTCATTTGCATCCGGAGAAGGAGCCTGAAATATTAAAAGTGTTGTTCAGAGAAAATCGTGATGAGTCCCTAATCAAATGTTGTTTCTGCCGTTTTAAAGAAGGTGTAACGGTGTCGGCCCTCAGGTGAGAGGAAGCAGTCTTTCCTCACTCGCAGAAAAACACACCGATCCTCCCCGACATGCAAATGAGCCGCGGATCCAAATCTGCAATTAGCTGCAGAGCTGCTTTGAGGAGATTTAGAGAAACAAATGAATGTGGATCGTCTTCAGCGTTTCGAGTCGTCGTTGTGGATTCTGTTTGATGTCTGCGGTTTATCTCGTATTAATGAGACGCTCAAACAAAAAGAAACAACCAAATTGCTTTGATTTCATCATAATTGTAGTCGCGGGCCTGTTCACATCGTTTAGCTGCCGGCGGCGGGGAAACATACACAAACACTTCACCGACATACGAGTGGAGAAACCACGACAGAGAAACGCTGTGCTGCGAGGACGAGGCTGAGATTAAAGAAATGGTCACGGGAGACTTTAGTCTGACTGACAGGTGACAAAGTCCAGATCAGGTGAGGGAAGGAAGGAAGGAAGGAAGGAAGGAAGGAAGGAAGGAGGAATAGAGGGAAGGTTGAAAAGACGGTTTAGGAAATAAAGAAAGAAGGTGAGTGAGGGAATGAAACTAGGATGTAGGGAAGGAAAGAAGGGAGGATAGTACAGAGGAAATAAACAAGAGCAGTTTAAGGAGGAAGGAAACATCAGGAAGTCTGAGCCAAAACAAAAGATCACGTGACAACAGTTAAACCCTGCAGCTTTTCCTGCACGGACGTTCATCAGTCCAAAGAATTAGTTAGAAAGTTTGTGTGCTTTCAACAGTAAAGGCAGCTCTGTACTGTCCTGTCTTTGCGTCTGATTGAGTTCAAGGCGTCAGTTTACTAATCCTTTATTCTTTATCCTCACTCAGTGAAACAAAACTATATTTAATATATTGACAAAATACAGTGAAACCCGGGCAAAATACCGGTCAGCTCCTCGCTTCTCTGAGCTTCAGAACATCAACAGGACACTTTCTATAACTACTAACTGCTAATTTCAAGTTCCCTTCAGAACAACTTCCTGTTTACACGGCCGGCCTGGCAACGTGAGGAGGATAAAACCTGGAATTTTAAAAACACGAGGGGGAAAAATCATGTCGGGCAGTAAAAAGCATTTCCTTCTGAAATGTGGTGGGGAATATGTGAGTACAGTAACTGGATGAAACCGACCGTCGCCGTGTGATTTGCAGAAATCCGACCTCGCCATGTGTCACGTCGACCTCCGTGTGTCGGTTTGTGACAAACACCAGGACTCGCCGGCCGACACATGACGGATGCCAGTCTGTCTGACGGCGGGGTGAAGCTCCAAGTTCAGGTTTCTCCTGTTAACAGCGGCGGGGGCCAGACGAGGCCGGGCTCTCAGGGCCACACACCAGGGGACGGGGAGGAGGGGAGGGCCCCTGCATGTGAACGTGGAGGGCGGGTTAACTCGGAGGTAATTGAAGCGGGGCTTTTGTAAGAATCTGCTTCCAATCCACAGGAGAGGGAGCAAAGAGAGGAAGAATGAGAGTTTTAATGAATGGAGGCCGTCATTAGAATGATAACTATTTCCTCCGAGATCACTTCCAATTTAAATGTGGGGGGAAAAGAGAAAAGGCGTAATTGAAAGATATTTTTTTCCCTTCTTCTGCCATTCAAACTGTAAATTTGAATCTTGGGGAGAAGAGGGAGATTGTTTGTAGCTATAGCTCACTACGTCCAATTACTCCTCTTTCTGCTGCACTTAAAGCCGTGAGGGAGCGCCGAGCCTCGTTTGTTTTAACCCCATCTGCCAAAAAAACAGACCAGCGGCCATGTTTGCTTTGGATCAGCAGCGGTCAAAGGGAACAGATCCGTATCAAACCGTTTTAAAATAGATTGAAACAGACGTGAAGAACGATTTAGCTGATAAACAACGAGGCGGACGGGATTTTTGCAGAACGTCTCGGAGCAGCTGCACATCTCAGGTCCTGTCGGTAATTCATCCAGCTCGGAGAACATCGGCAGGACGTGCAGGTGTGGGTGGAGGAGGTTCGTATCTGCAGCAGGTCACACGGTCTTCTTTCAGCTTTTAGTTCAAACCTTGTGCCACAGTTCCTGCCGCATCGCCACAGCAACGCCGTTTGCTGAAACAAAAAAAAAGCTTTGTAATTTAGCATCACAAAGGTCTTCAGATTTCACTGTCTAAATTTTAAGTTGATGCGATTGATTCACTAAGAGGCGTTTTTGAAAGTACAGAGTTAGCGAAAATGTTCCCAAAAATTGCCTATTTAATTAAAAATGGCTGACTTCCTGTTGGGTTTAGGGTACAGCTCCGAGAAACCTTTTTTTTTTTTTTTTAAAGTGCAGGGTTGATACATCTGCCTCCCAAATTTCGTACATCAAGGTGAAACATAAAACGAGGGCTGCTTCGTTGAAGTTTTGTAGGGGGCGCTATCGAGCCTTTTTCAACAGCTCTGCCACCGAACCATCAGACAGCAGGAACCTCCGGGTCTGAAAAGTGAAGCCTGTTGGTTGCCTTAAGCCTACAGCTTAACACCCTCACAAGTCTCGTTATATAAAAACATTTCCATCATAAATTGATGCAGAAATGTTTCCAGAATGCAGGAAATTAAGTGTTTAATGCTCATATTTCAGCTCAGAATATTTCTTCAGAATTGTGTTGTACAAATATTTTGTCGTGCTTTCAGTACAATGTATATAATTTTATTTATGGATGGAGCCATAAAGAATCATAAAAACCCAACATATCAAATATCTACACAAGAAAAACTGAAATATTCACATGTGCAAGAATTCAAACTAAATCTAAACTGAGAACCAAATCCCTGATGATTTCTTCTGCCTCGTCTGAACTTGTATTTTACTGGTCTGATCGTCTGCACCCGTCTGTCCTCGTTCACCTGATGCGTTCCACCTGTGAGACTTGTTCCAGGATCCTTGGTTTCTGTCGTCAGGTGTTTCGATCGTTTCCTGGAAATTCCTGTCTCCTTTTGGATTACTGTTTTGCAGCGGTGGACAAAGTACAGATATACTTGTTTTATGTCACTGAAAGTAGAAGTATTAAATTCAAATTTCTACTTCAAAGTACAAAAGTACCTGCTTTTAAAAATACAGCAGTGAAACTTTCCTGTTTATTAAACAATGGCATTCATTAGGAACAGGTTGGCCTTGAAAACGTTCCTAAACTAAAAATATGTGAATAGAATCAATGTTACAATGTTAGAATCAATGTTTTCATGATTCTTGCTCATCATTAGAGTAAAGCAGGGTTTTACTGCTGTAGTTGAAGGGGAGCTCATTTTAACTAATTATTTTCATCACGGATCAATCTGCTGAGTATTTTCTCCGTTAATAGTGAGAAATGACTCCTTCATAATGTTTTGTCTAACCAACAGCACAAAATCCAACATTACTACAATTAAAATAAGAAAAGCAGAGAATCTTCACGTGAAATGTTTTTACATGAAATATCTTAAAACCATCAGAGCTGTTGCCCGTTAATTTCACCGTCAGTCTAATGATCCTGTCAGCTGTATGAACTGTTGGAGTTTAATTTATAACTAAACATCATATTTTATAAACTCTTCATGTGTTTGTGTGTAAACAAAAATACATAAATAAAATGGAGTGAAGTAAAAAGTACAACATCTTCCTCTGAGGTGGAGCAGAAGGAGGAAGCGTCATGGAAAGAAAATACTCAATTAAAGTACAAATACCTCAAATGAATTACTGTTTTGTAACTCGCGTTCTTTGGACTATTTCTGGTTCTCTGGAGTTTATTTATAGACTTCCTGCCTCTTTTTTCCCCCCTTTAAGTTCCTCACACTCGGTACCTGCTCGGCATTCTGGGCCCAAATCCCCGTTCCCGTGTTCGCTTGGTGCTTTTTTAGAAACAAATGAACAGAAGAACCACACCGAGCGATCCCGCCCTCCACAGCTCGGAGTGTTTTTACCTCGCACAGTTCATGAGTGCGCTAATTGAAAACCATTATGGGCCACATTATCATACTGTCACACTGCAGGGACGCAGCGCTCGCTCCGCAGTCTGAACCAAACCCAGAGACCTGCACCGAGTCCAGAATCACTGTTTACAACAACATGTTCAAACAGCTGTCAGAGAGCAAGCGGTTACAGTACATTACATCTGAGCGCTCCGGCAGTCCGAGGCCGACACGCATACAGAAACATTGCATAAGACAGTATTTACAGAAACAGGACGTCCAAGAATGCGTCAAATGAAATGATGCAAGCTCAATATTCCTCACACAATCCAGAGCCGGGGCGTCGGCGTGTTTATCAAAGAAATGACTGATCATAATATCAGCCTTATTGGTCTCAACAGAAATGCCACAACCATCTTGCAGATTACTCCTTGATGAGGAAAATGCAATTAAAACGTCAAGTGCGTTTTATTAGATTCTACCCACCCTGCAGGGTTTTAGCAGCCCCGGGAGTCCCTGGATGCTCGGGCGATGGATGGCATATATAGAGCTGCGAGCAACATTAGGAGAGCCGTGCCAAAATAACAGCCGCTCGCTCCCCGATGATCGGCCTTTCATCACCACACAGTGCTGAATACGTACATGCAGGTCGGCTGCATATGGATGCTTTACGGTCTCACACAGACTCCTATAGACGGAGGCGTTTCATTATCTGCACTGTGGAAGGACCCCGAGTTATGTTGAATGTGTAAACCTGCAGGCTGGAAACAGAAACTGGAGAAGCTCTTTGTTTCCAGTGAAAACAGTCTTTTGTCTTTTTATTCAAACACTAAACGCCGTCACTGAGGAATTCAGAAGGCTGCAGCACGTGTTAACAAATTATTAAATAAAGGTCACATACTTTCCTGTGCACTGGGAAGTATGTCAACTGGAATACTGTGCAGATACTTTCCAAGAAGCGAATGACCGCAGCTCATTTTAAACTGCTGTTCGACTCGTTTTACAGTTTGTTTCATTGCTGACGTGCATTGATCAGCCACACTAAATGCATTCAATGACCTCTTTGTGGACAGGGATTGCTTTGTGTTGGTCACACTAAATTTAATTTGAGAGGAATGAAGAGTTTGAGGAGAGATTAACTGGATGCGTGTTGGTGATGCAGACTGTTGGAAGAGTTTTGAGTTTCTCTTGTTCGGCTGCAGCACTGCTTTATTTCTTCTTACAGTTCATTCACTTTCTATACAGAACCTCAAAAATCCCCACAAACAACAACAACACGTGAACTACTTTCTGTGATGCGTCACGTCTGATATCAATGTTCAAATGTATTTATTAGGATAAACCCCCTGAGATGCACCATCTCGTTTGAGGGGGCCATAAAATACATCACAAGAGAACAGTGACAATATAAAGTACAGTTATACATTTGTCAATGCACACACACACACACACACACACACACACACACACACACACACACACACACACACACACCCAACAGGAAAAACAACCCAATAATTAGAGAAATAAAGAACCACTAGATGGTCAAACTGGCCAATAATAATACATATGAAATTGGATGTACGTGGATCACAATAAAAATTTATTTTAGTATAGGATATACACAATGTGTCAGCATCGTTCATCACATGAGCAGTCAGTCAATCTATCAATCATTTATTATTTGTCCCAAATGGGCAATTTGTGCTGCAGCAGGCATATTAACACAACAGAAATATAGAGGAAAATAACAGAAAACCACACACACACACACACACACACACACACACACACACACACACCAATGCAACGTTGGTCGTCCTGGCTAAAAACAAAAGGCATTGACAACTATGAAATATATGTACGGCCGTCACACCACTGACATTCTGCACTACAACAGTTATCCCACACTACGATGTATTTTACCCAACACAAGATATAACCCTGCAGATAAAAAAATACCACAGACAGGATATAATACATCTCAGCTCCAAAAGAAAACACAACGATACAGTAATTGCCCCGGTCTCTTGTTGGCTTGGTCATCGTCGACCATCCCCTCAACATCAGTAAGGTGGCGACCTCCTGCTATTTGCAGCTGAGCCTTGGGTGGAGACGGGGATGAACGAGTCCTTTACCTGTTTTTGCTGCCGATAGGGGCTTTTTAGCGCAGGACAGATGGTAGTCGAGTAAACTCCGAGTTACGAGGATGGGCACTAAGCACACGCTTAATGAATATACGGTTCAGACTGCTGAACTGAAGTCTTTAGTGATCCTAGCCAGGGCATTTTTATCTTTGATACCAAGGTTACCAGACCAGCAGATGATGGACTCTGTAGGATAGTGACATTAGAGTCTTGTCAGTCTGAAATGTAGCGAGTTTCCTTGCATAGCAAACCAGTGTTTAGGTCAAATTTCAGGCGATAGGAAACCGTTTTGCAGCAGCAGTCAGATGAAACTACATGGAGATTTATCTCAGTATTATCTGTGTGAACGGATCAACAGCCCGTGTGCAGATGTGCAAATATAAAAACGCCTTCCACAGATACTTTAGCAGAGAAAAATAAAACGACATGAGTCCAAGTACGATAAGTAATCAAATCATTTTGAATTTGTCTTTAGGTTTTATTTGTATTTCGTTTTGACTTTGTTTTCTAGTTCAGCTTAGTGTGAATTAGTTTTTAAAGCAGGTTTGCTAGTTTAGCTTTTATTAGTTTCAGTCTTTGGGATTCTTTCTCCTGACTCTTGTTGCCATGACGTCAAGCGAGGGGGCGTGGTCTAAAAACTGTCTCAGCAAAGAAACAGACAGATTTTTATATCCACCCAAAATACTAAAGATCTTTACTCCGTTTATTTTATTTATTTGGGTAACAAGTGTTTTTTCCACACCTAGTTTCCGTTATTGATAAGAACCTTTCTTGAGAACACAGCTTTGTTGGCCTGTAGGCCATCTGGAGGTCTGATCTCTGGACCTTGGTGTCCTCAGAGCAGGTGACTCACTGAGCCTTAAACGCTTAGAGGCACAGATTGTTGATCTGTACAACAGATATTAGTGACTTCTATATAAAATTCACCTCTTTTCATCCTCTTAACATTTTTATACAACTTTAAAAAAAGTTTGTGCACTTTATTTTGTTTGTTTATCTTGTCAGTTTCAGATTTGTTTAACTCATTGTTGTTATAAGTTATAAGTCACTGAAGCTAATTCCTCGTCTGTGCAAAAACTGCTTCAGTGTTTCCTCTAGGATGGAGCTGTAGCAGCGGAGGTGAAGCTAAATCTTTGTCTGAATATAAAACCTCGACACAACATGTCTCAGCAGCGATGCACCTTAGAATAGTTAAATTTTCAGTGTTTTCCCAGTTTAATGTGAGCTTTACATGAATGTTTTGGTGGTGGTCACGGGGGGGTAAGTGGGTAAAATCTAAAAAGAAACGTCTCCTCGTCAGCTTAAAAGGACGAGTTTGCTTTCCTAACCTCAGCTCCTCCAGTCACCTCCGTCCTCTCTTTTCCAAAACCACTTTTTCAGACTGAAACCTGAAAACTAATTTAGGATGAACCAGTCTGTGCAGGACGGAGCTGCAGGCTGCACCAGTTTAGTCTCAGTTTGGACCTGATGTTCTCAACATGATAAAATCCAGCTCCCAGTTACTTTCTATAATCGAGCTAATGTTCAGTCACAGAGCAGCTCTGTAGCTGCTGTACAAGCTGCTCAGTCTGAAGGGGAGATGTTCGCTAACTTAGCGCTAACCGGCTTCTCTTTTCCAGCAGCTGGGAAACAACAGACTTTTCTTGGTCTTGAGAAGCCGACACTCTGTAACAGACACCGGACATTTACTGCCAGAATATTTTCCTCCGCTCGGGCGATCAAACGCTCGCTGCGCACCTCCTGATTCAGAGTGACGCTGCTCTTATAACCATCTGTCACGTGTGTTCTGCACAGAATGACGAGGAGCGAGCCGAGCGATGATGCTGCCGTGCTCGCACATTGTGAGAGTGAAAGTTAGTAGCGCAAAGTTATAAAAATGATATTTTAGCACACTGCTGCTTGGCAGTAAAGCTGGTTCTGATTCAGTTTACCGTGACATCTTTAATGTTGTCAGTCAAAAACGTCTAAGCGACGTTATCTGGTGACCCAGTCAGCTGATGTTTTATTAGTGTGTGCAGTTACTTCATCACGGAGGACGGAGCTGATCATGTACAGCAGCAGGACATGCAGGGAAACACCGTCACATGATCATCATCTCTCTCGGTCTCCTTTCTTTATACGTAACATCATCTGTTTCAGTTGGATTCAGAGAGGTTTATTAAGGACAGAAGTGTGAGTCCCACCAGTGTCTCTAACATCCAATAAAAACGGTCCAGTTTCAGAATCAGAACCCAACAGCAGACCGGAGACGGAGTAGGATGGGCGGTGCTGGGATTTGGTGCGAGAGGTCTGGCGGTGAGTTCCTGAAGACAGACAGAACCAGAACAAGCAAAGTCTCTGACAGCAGGCCAAGACGACAAGTAGGTCAAGTGTCCAAAAATATAAATAAATAAAAAACCCCACATGTACGAGCACTGCCATGTACCGGACCTGCAGCATGTCCTGTAAGTCAGGTGAAATGTGGTCAACATTGAGAGACGGTGGTGGTTTCATTAGGTTTAGGAAAAGACGGTGGTTTGGGTTAAAATAAGTACATAAGGAAAGTCATGTCCGAACTTAACACGTCACCTTTGGCTTTCTGCCACTCGGGACTCGACCCTCGGTCTCCTGAGTTTACTGGACTCATCCATCCACCATCCACACGGACTTTAATCGCTCTTTATACCACGTCACCTGACTTCTTCCATCACCAGAGGTCACGGCCTGACAAATAACCTAAACACGGGTCGTAATAAGCTGCTGTACCGCCGTTTCTCTGCTGAGGATGCATCAATTAAGGACGATACGAGTACATGAAAAGCAAATCTCTTCTGTCACCAGAGGTCGCGGCCTGACAACAAACCTTCTGCTGCGTTCAAGGTAACTCAGAAATTTCCAACCTCCAAATTTGAGAAAATACCTTGAACGTCACAGTCGCAGCCAAAAGTACTGTTCCAATTCAAAAGTGCGCATCTAGCCAAGTACAGTCAAAAACCAGGATGTGTTCTCGCCCCGCCCCTGTAGCCGAGCCTGTTCCGGGTGGTGACTTGTCTGGACTTTGGATAGCCAGGTATCCCAGAATGCATTTCGCCGCCAAAAAGTGGAAATGTTGGAGGAGAAAACTCACAACTGTAACGAATCAGTCTGTTCATAAAAGAATATTTTTCATAAATATCTTCAGTCACGTTCTTAAAGAAATATTCCACACAAACGCTTTCAGTTTCATTATTCTAAAAGACAAACTGTTCCTCAACATCAGTCCTGAATCTTAATACAGCCGTTGTTTATTTGATCCACACGTTACAGTAGCGAGTGCAGCGGTGATGTCAGATCCTGTTTACGACCTTTATCCAGAAAAAGGTGGATATAATGGAAACACCCTCCCTCTCATACCGGGCAGAGGGGCGGCGACACAAACACAAGCATCAGACTTCATATATGTTCACTACCTGTGCTGTTAAGATCCGACTCACCACCAAGTCAAGTCCACCCGCAAAAGCAGTTAATGAAGAGGATTTCTCCTCCACCACACCGTGAAACCCCATTTTCAATGTTTATGTTGGGCTTAATTTTTACATTAATTACTGTATTTGGTGGCTGCAGCGTCATGACCTTTAAAACAGGAGTTTGGTTACACTTGATAAGATGACGCTGACAGCGGAGAAAAAATAAAAAAACACAAATAAAAAAGGAGAAAGAAAATAGATCTTTTTAATGGAGTTTAACAATCGGTCTCTGGTGGACTCATTAGGATGACCAGTTTGACTTATTTTACAGCCACTGGTAATTAGTATCTGCAGGAGTTATAGCTATAATCAGCCAAGTTTTCCCTTTGACTTTCTCTCCGTTAGCCATTAACTTTGGTGTTATACTTGCTCCAGGAAGGCGGTCAAATGTGTAAAAAGACAGCAGCCGTAAAACTAATAAAACTGTAGGGTTCCTTCTGGGGAACTTTAATACTTCCAGCGATATGATAATTCTTTTTACTTCAAAGCAGCCATTAAAAGGAGGACAATTTTCACTGCCTTGATGGAGCTGTGATGGCCTTGTTGGATTTGACGGGTATTTGGGGTAACGGAGCTCCTGTTCGCTCTGCTGGGGCTTCAGTGCTCCTGAGAAACAACAACAAACAGCCCGAGTCTCTTCAGCGGGCAAATACTTTAAGTTGTTTATCCAAGTACACATTTTACTTATCAGTATCGCTCCTTATCGAACCAGTTGACACGAGGCAGGAGGAACCTTCATGATCATGTCTTTTTTTTTATCCAGTGTTACAGCAAAAACTTAAGTGAAGCCTTAAACCTGCGTCCTCTCCAGCGGCCAGCAGGGGGCGACTTAAACCTGCATCCTCTCTATCAGCCAGCAGGGGGCGACTTAAACCTGCGTTCTCTCCAGCAGCCAGCAGGGGGCGCCTTAAACCTGCGTTCTCTCCAGCAGCCAGCAGGGGGCGACTTAAACCTGCGTTCTCTCCAGCAGCCAGCAGGGGGCGACTTAAACCTGCGTTCTCTCCAGCAGCCAGCAGGGGGCGACTTAAACCTGCGTTCTCTCCAGCAGCCAGCAGGGGGCGACTTAAACCTGCGTTCTCTCCAGCAGCCAGCAGGGGGCGACTTAAACCGGCGTCCTCTCTAGCAGCCAGCAGGGGGCGACTTAAACCTGCATCCTCTCTAGCAGCCAGCAGGGGGCGACTTAAACCTGCGTCCTCTCCAGCAGCCAGCAGGGGGCGACTTAAACCTGCGTCCTCTCCAGCAGCCAGCAGGGGGCGACTTAAACCGGCGTCCTCTCTAGCAGCCAGCAGGGGGCGACTTAAACCTGCATCCTCTCTAGCAGCCAGCAGGGGGCGACTTAAACCGGCGTCCTCTCTAGCAGCCAGCAGGGGGCGACTTAAACCTGCATCCTCTCTAGCAGCCAGCAGGGGGCGACTTAAACCTGCGTCCTCTCCAGCAGCCAGCAGGGGGCGACTTAAACCTGCGTCCTCTCTAGCAGCCAGCAGGGGGCGCCTTAAACCTGCGTTCTCTCTAGCAGCCAGCAGGGGGCGACTTAAACCTGCGTCCTCTCCAGCAGCCAGCAGGGGGCGACTTAAACCTGCGTTCTCTCCAGCAGCCAGCAGGGGGCGACTTAAACCGGCGTCCTCTCTAGCAGCCAGCAGGGGGCGACTTAAACCTGCATCCTCTCTAGCAGCCAGCAGGGGGCGACTCCAGCGGCTGCAGAAAGAAGTGTGATTGTATAGAAGTCTGTGAGAAAATGTTTCTACTTGTCAGCTGATTTATTCCCTCAGTAAACACTTTCCTGATGAGTTTATGGTCTCAGTCGCTAGTTTCAAGTCTTCTTCCACACAGCATGATGTTCATTTAGTAAATTATGGTCCCATTTAGAGGAACAGAGACCAGGAAGCAGGGGAGGCTTGAGGGCGGGGCTACGGCGACTACTTTTCTACAGGCTGTGAAAAGGACAGTCTGCTATTGGCCAACAGGACAATGTGAACTTGCAGCAAACAAGTCATTCAATCAGTGGAAGAACTAAATCTCCTCAAGCAAAGCGGTTTCACCACAAATTCTATAACGTCTGTCGTCTACACACCAAAAGCAGTTGATTGGAACACAGAGAAATGAAGACACCAGTGCAGGACTGGGGACCCAGTTTCAACTTCTGCCTTTCAAACTTCTGCTTGTGACTTTGATTTTTGGGTTTAAAAAAAGAAAAAAAAATAGATGTTTAAAAGGGTTTTTAAGAGTTTTTTTGTTAACACTGACAGTTGCTAGATGAACTTCATAACTGATCATTAACTTTGACCCAGATCTGTTCTGTTTGAAGACATGACTTTCTGGACAAATTAGAATCTGGAAGACGGCTTTGTAGAGTTCATGTAAACTACAGAAAAGCTAACAAATAAATAGCGTTGAAGCTGTTCTTAAGTTAAAGTCCTGCTGAAATTTTAATTAATTTATCTGTCTGCTACAGCAACATAGCTGCTCTCTAAAGCACTTTCTGTGTTCTCCTGAAGAGAAAAACAGAGTAGGGAGCATGTGAGAATCATAATCTAAAGCCCAACAACACAAGGAACTATTCAGTCCAGGAAACTAACACTTCAACTCCAGACAATATACACCGACTGACAAGACAAGAGCAGCAAGAACAGCAAGACTAAATATACTAGTGAGGACAAGCTAACGAGACACAGGTGACCTCAATCAGGGAGGAGCAAACAATCGCACAAGGAGGAAGTGAACCGAAACGAGATGAGAGGAAAATACCAAAATAAAACAGGAAACATGGGAAAAAAGAGGAAGCATTTTACAAAATAAAAAACAGGAAATAATAACCCTTAAACCCAAAACCCTGACAAAAGACAAAAAACAGCAACATTGACCAGAAACACACAAGTCAAGTGTTTCTGTAAAATAGTGCAAAGGAATAAATACTGAATGATAAATACTGTGTGTGTCCAGCTCCCAAGAGTGGGAATCTTGCATCATACCACCAATTCTGATATTTATAGGACTTTATATTAATATATATTCAATCAATCAATCTTTATTTATATAGCACTTTTCATACAAATGCATGTAACAGAAATTGCTTCACACTACAGAGCCATTTAAAAACACCAAGAATGTAAGAGTACCACCCAATGTCACACCCAACAGCCCAAACCTCCAACCACCAACAAGCACCTGGGAAAACAAACCAATGACAGAATCACATGTTAATATTAAACGACGGCCGTGAACAGGAGGCCGTCGGGTCGCTTTGGTGCAAATATTTTAAATTGTTCATCCCTGAGCACATTTTCTAATCTTCCCTCTTCCTTCAGTTAACAACATGAGGAAACTGTAAATGATCATGTGGATTTTGTGATGTGCACTGCAGCTTTTTAAAGTCTCATTTTTAATACAGGTTTGACTCTCAAACAAACACTGTTAAAGGTCGGAAATAGAAACTTCTCCAAGTGCTCATCAAGAGACAACAAGACCTGTCTGAACTCATTTCAGCGTTGTTGTCTTTTTTTATATCCTCCTCTTTTTACTGCCCATCTAATGGCTTATTTATTACATTCATTCTTTATAAGCCGGCTCCTGTGTGGCCTCATTACGACTATAGCACTGCTTTGGAATTCCAGGATAATTATGAGCTTCATTGTTTTAATAAGAGTCTCGGTCAGCCCGGATCTCTGCTACATCTTCACAGATCCCAGAGGGAAATATACGAGGGCAGCACCAGCGCCGGACAGATGGAATCAGACGCACTGCAGGTAAATATTTATACGCCGCTGCTGTGTGAAGGAGGATACTTGAATCTCATCAACTGTCTTGTAAAAAGTGGTCTGATGTGGTGTAAATCTATGCAGCTGTACGTCCACAGCCTTAATAAGTCTGTGATGCAACTTCAGCTTGTCTGGCATCTCTTAAATCAAAGCAGCACTTTCCTTCTCATCATGAGGTAATGTTTGGAAACTCTTCGGGTTCGGGTCGGGCAGAGCTGATATCAAAAGTTAACACCAAAAAAATTCTCAGAGCACAGAGATCTTAATTTATAGAATGTAAAGGTCTATTTTTAATGCAAAGCCAAATGTAAATGACTAAAAAGTCAGCAAGGAAAATGTGAATAAGTGTTTTAACTGTGATAAGCAGAGACGTCAGGAAGCATGCGACATACAGACACAGTACAGAACGAACTACACAAAGGAAAGTCCAAACAAACGGGTCCTGAGCTTTGAAAAGGCGTCCAAAGGTTACCTTCAAAGTCCTCAGTTTCCTGGATCGAGGAGCAACCAGCAGACCCTGATCAGAGGACGCCAGGCTCCGTCCACACGACTACATTTTGGTTTTAACACTCAGCCCTTCTGCTACGTCTCCGCCTCCCGTCCAGACTGAAACGTAGAAGTCTGAAAACACCGCTGACCCCGTTCTGGTTTTAAACTCCGGCGTGTTAGTGCTGACAGGTGGAAACGATGACGCAGACGCTCACGTTTGGTTTCCTGATTGGCTCTTATCAGTCAGTCAAACAGAGTTTTATTAAAACATGCTGTACTGTGTAAACAACACTTCTACTCTTGTACTCTGCAGGTCTCTGTTTCCCGCCGCCACAGCCTCTTTGACCTCCCGTGTTCCATCTCGCTGTCGCTCCGTGCAGAGAAGTCTCTGCTGTGGTTCTTCACCATCGCTGCTCTGCGTTCGTCTCCAGTAGAACTTTCTTCTTTAGCTGCAGAGTAGACAATCTGCTTCCTGTTTACACCGGCACGCACATGCTCAGTGTAGGTGAATGGTCACATGATAAATACAAACAGAGCTCACAAATCTAGAAGTGCCTCAGAGACCTGCAGAGCTCTAGAAGTTACTAAGAGCCTTGAATTGGATTCTGGGTTTGATAGAGAGCCAGTGAAGAGGACTCAAGTTCAGACCTGGTCTAAAGCTCTGCAGCACCTATCCAAAAGGTCCAGGTTCAGATCCAAATCACTGTGAAAACAAAATGCTAACGTCTGTTTCTGCACCACCACAAACCAATACAGTATTGATTTAAGTGTTTGTGGCGGCTCTGATTGATTCCACAGGTCTCAGCTCAGAGACACAACCACATATTAAAAAACAAAATATTAATTAAATAAAAAAAAGCATCTTCAAAACCAAACAAATGCTTCTTAGATAAGAAACAAATGCCTTTAAAACTGAGCCTGCAGGTGATTGTAAGTAAAGGCGGCCCTGCTACAGGCACTGAAGGGTTCCAGAATACTTTCAGTGACGAACAAGAACCAGAGCAAAGAAATCTCAGAGGAAGAATCAGAACCCCGGCAAGCGTGCAGCTCCCCACCTCTCTTAGAAAACACCGTTACGTGTAAAACAACACCGGCGTGTCGGCTGTGGCTTTTCACACAGACGTCGTTCTCGCTGGCGGATCAAATCGGACCCCCCTCTCCAGCGCCGTACCTTTCATACAGCGTAGCGAGACGGCATATTGGTGTAATGCTACCAGAAATATGGCAGCGTGAAAGCGGCTTCAGACACCAGTCTGGATGATATCAAAGTAAAACAGGAAAAAGCTAACGCGTGGAACAACAGACAATTTCAAAATAAGCCAAGAACAGGACAAGCACACTGATACAAAACCCAAAACCTCAGAAACACAGATCATAAGCAAATAAACAGGAAAACAGACTGAAACTAGGATCAATGAACACAGTTCAACCCCGTCTCCACACTGTCTGGAATTAGTAGTGAATATGTTTTCTGCCTAAAAACAGTCAAATTCTTAGTTAATTTTTGCATAAAAAAATCTGAGAATCAGCCTTTAAAATGATGTAATCCTACAATGTGAACTCCTGCTTACGTGATTTAAACCTTAAAATTCCCAGACGTGTTGCACCGGACCTGAACTGAATGCAGAGGGGGTATATCGGTTAAAAAATGTGCAGCTATCTGCAATGCATCTCACTGCTGCATTTGAAAACAGCCCTGGGACTTCCCCGGGTGACGTGTAGCACTGCATTAAAGGTAATGTACATCCAAACAGCCGTGCAGCAGGTTATAACCTCGCCGCTCCCTGTGGACGCTGCTCACACTGCAGTTAACGGTCCTTGGCGTTGAAGGACATCGCCTGTTGGAGAGCCCAAAATCACAGAACGATGAGTCTTCTACATGAGCTTGATGGCCATATTATTTAATCTAACTACTTGCAGCGAGCGAGATTCTTTGTAGAGGCCATCTTTGAGTGGATAATGGACAAGAGCCAGTTGCCCCCAGAATCCATTTGTGCCCCCCGTTATGTATCTGGAAGCCTTTATACATAATCGTCTGTTCTCCTGAGACGTCTTAGGAAGCTCAGGCTGACTCTCACGGGACAGACGGTCCGTTCTCAATCACTCCTACGCCGGAGTCTTACCCAAATATCATCACTTCAAGCATAATCCATTTAAAAGCAAATATTTTTACCGTGAAGACCAAGTGGTTCGTCCAAAGAGGAAGAGCAGAGCAGACACGAAGCATCTCCTGTTGAACAAATACTGATTATGCAGCTGCTCATTAAATTTCTCATAAAGCCTGTTGCAGCTAAAGAGTTCATCCTGTGGTAAATACAAAAGCTTCCTCTGAAGCTCAGGTGTTTGTGTTGTTGTGGAAGCCACTGTAGAAACAACAACACGCATTCTGTATCTTTGCTGCATTGGAAATGCTAATTATTATGTTTATATTATATATTATGTTTGATATTTTTGCCATATAATTGACCACGTCCAAGTACATTTTACTTTGTCTGCAACCAATATAAATAGCCTGAACCAAACTGTTGTAGCTGCTAAACTAAACAGTTAGCTAACTAGAACCAAACGATTGAAGCTATTAAATGAAACAGTTAGCTAACTGGAACCACATCTGTTGTAGCTGCTAAACTAAACAGCTAACTGGAACCAAAGTGTTTTAGCTATTAAACTAAACTGTTAGCTAACATGAACCAAACTGTTGTAGCTGCTAAACTAAACAGTTAGCTAACTAGAACCAAATGATTGAAGCTATTAAATGAAACAGTTAGCTAACTGGAACCAAACTTATTGAAGCTGCTAAACTAAACAGTTAGCTAACTGGAGCCACATCTGTTGTAGCTGCTAAACTAAACAGTTAGCTAACCTGAACCAAACTGTTGTAGCTGCTAAACTAAACAGTTAGCTAACTGGAGCCACATCTGTTGTAGCTGCTAAACTAAACAGTTAGCTAACTGGAACCAAACTGTTGTAGCTGCTAAACCAAGTTTGGGTCAGGTTAGCTAACAGTTTTACTAGCTAGAAAAACAGTTAGCTAACCTGAACCAGTTTGACCCGCTACATTTATTTAAAAACCCCATCCAGGCTGGGAACAAGAGACGAGCCAAGCTTTAAAGTTTCAGTGAGTTCTTAATACCACAAACAAACAGACAGAGAAGAGACGACGTTCATCTGCCCTTGTCATCACTTCAGTTACCCCAGACGCCGTTTAACATGTCAAACCACTGAGACGTCAACAGGCCTGTGATATCAGTGTGTGGGCTGTTTCATGGCCTTTTCCATGCCGGGGTGGGGGGGCATCTTCATCGCTTGGCCGTAAATCTGCCACATTACCAGAGCATCTTCATCCATGACCTCTGTGGTGCCGCTGTCCAAAACATCTCCCCGACCGCTCGCTCTGGGCCGGTGCCAGCGATTCTAGTCTGCTGAGATCATTAAAGGTATTAGTTACCTCCTCCAACCCCCCCCTCATTAAACATGCTGAATCCATTTGTTTAGCAAGCAGCTGAGGGAGCGATGAGAGAGCTCACCCAGGCTGGGGATTGATTTATTAACACTGATTTCGGCCTCCGAGACCGTCCTGATGATGATCGCTCCGCTTCAGGAATTTCAATGGAGACGAGACGCCTTCACCTGCCGAAGACGGACTTTAATGGACATTAATGTGAAGGACGGAGAATAAATCTATCAGTCAAAAGGGCCAATATTTCTGCCAAACTCACAACACAATGTATGGAAGCCCAGTAGTGCCAGGAATCAATACTGAGCATAAATAAATTTAAAAAAGTCATAATCTTGATACAAGTCATAATGGTGAGATTATGGAATAGTAAATCTGAATTATGAGACAGCAAGACAATATATTTTGTGACAATCATAGTTTTGAGTTGGTTATATTATGCTATGTCGTGCTGCTCTGTTCTCTCCTCTGCATGTTTGACCAGGGGCGGAGCTCAGCTCGCACGCGGCGGTGGAGGCAGCGAAGCAGGTGAAGTGATACGTAGAAGTAGGAAAGCAATGTTTCCACATACTTTGTCCGTAATTGTTGTTACAACTTGTTAAGCTAATAGCGAAATGTTACGAACTAGCTAAAACAAAAGCCGTCAGTATGTGTCATCTATTTATTTTTATAAAGTGCACATTAAATGTCACTTTTTGACCAATCACAGCCTCGGTGGGGTTGAATAATATAAAAAGTTTAACGTGCTACAAAAAACTTTTAGTGTTGAACTCATTGTTCTGCATTGATGGTTATGATTACTGACGAGTTAGAACTTAGCATTTACACATTAGAGACCATTTTCTTGCACAAGAATTTAATAAATGAAAACAAACCACAAAAAGAAACTGCTGTATTGTTTAACTGGAATTTATATAATACTAGTGGAAAGTCATACAGTATATTATTATATGAAATGATGATGAATATAGTAACATTCTAGAATGAATATCTTAACATTACACTAACACATTCTATTAATTGAACTTCATACTTTATAATTATTGTTAAAAATTATACTGATACACTCATTTATACTAGAAAGATGTAGATTTAGAACACTGTAATGATAATAGTCTAAAACTATGTGGATATGCAGTTTTATTCAAATATCTATAATTTTCTTGGGAGAGGACCCACAGCACCGCACCATGTGCTCTTGAGTTATTGTCCTGCTTTTTTGTCCTATGCCAATCACACGCCTGACTAATGCCAATGCCAGTAAACACTAATGACATCTACCGATTAGTCACTAGCCTATAAAATGGAGAAGGCTCTGTTGAGACTTCACATATGCTACGCTCTCTCGTGTGTTTATTTTACGTCAGTTGCCTCTGGTAGTTGGTTTGGCCCACTATCTAGAAAATACACCCTGCCACATAAATGTTTAAGATTTAATAATGGCGAGGACACCAGCTACTAAAAACTGCTGTATAGAATGAAATAGACTAACTACTAACTGCGGAGGTACTATGGGCGCTAAAAGGCTAATTGGCATTATTCTTACAAATCATGTGCAGACACGGGCCTGCTCTTTGTCTTTGTTCGGTCATAAATATTTAGCTCGTAGTCATGAAAAAGTCATGGAAATCCATTGGTCAAGCCCTGTATTTATTATGGAAACGTTGATTGCTTTTACTACGTCCTGTAGACATACAGTTACATACTGCAGCCAGACAATGTTGTATAGCTACAAACATTTATCAACATATATATTATATATCTCCATCAGAACCTTTATAAAAGAAGTGGGCGCAGCCGCCGTGACTTCACCAGTTGGTTTGTGAACCTCGAGTTTGGCATTTGGCCATCTGGGATGCTAATTTTAACTAGCGACAAACGGGTTTAAAACAAAAGGTACTTACTGGAAAAATGAACAGCTGACTCTTAATAAGCTTTTTCAATAGAGAGCCTAAGTCCCTCCCCTTCCAGTGGACAACCATGGGGCCTTATTTCGGAAAAATATTGTACGGTAGTCAATGACAGGAGACAACAAATATTTTGATCCCGTTTGAATTGTGCCCTGAATTACACATGATCTTTGTCGATTTAAAAGATACATTTTAAATTAAAGAAGGTCGTAGTTTGATGTAAAACTGTTGAGATATAAGACTGTGAAATACGTAATTACAAAGACCACAGAACCTAAAAGTCGCGTATGTGACATCGTAACTTTCTCTGTCAATGACTGAAGCTAACATCAAAACACTGACGAGAGGATGATGTGATAAAATAATAATAATAATAATAATCTTTATTTGTAGAGCACTTTTCAAAAACAAGTTACAAAGTGCTTTAACAAGTGTAAAGATAATAATACCCCCAAAACAGTAATACAAAAACAATACAAGATAAAAGCAAGAAAACATTGAAAAGACTAAAATACACGTTTAAGATAAATATAAAATTAGTAAAATAGAATAAAATAAAAGGGATAAAATAAAGTCAAATAAGATCGGGAAAGGCTCTCCTATAAAAGTATGTTTTAAGAAGGGACTTAAAAGAGTTCACTGACTCAGCCGACCTGATTTCCTCGTGGCCCTGACAGCAAACGCTCTGTCCCCTTTAGTTTTCAGTCGAGCCAGGAGTCGTTGGATTAAACATATCAGGTGAGATAGATTTCTGCGTGGAACATTGCTACATTATCTAGCTAGTAGCAGGAAAGCAATGAACGTTAGTTAGCTTTACCGCGCTTGTGCGAGACGAGAGATGTAGTTCATTGAGCGGTTACACACAAAACGACATGTAACTTTACTGTTTTACAACAAAATGCAACTTTCTTGACTTTTTAAAATTCTAAATTGACCAACATCATGTGTAATTCAGGGATCAATTCTAACGGGTTAACAAGATAAGTTGCTTCTCGCCATTAACTACCGTACATAATTTTTCCAAAATAAGGTCCCATGAGTGGGAAGTCCTGGTCTCTGTTCCTCTAAATGGGACCATAATTTACTAAATGAACATCATGATGTGTTGAAGAAGACTTGAAACTAGCGACTGAGACCAGAAACTCATCAGGAAAGTGTTTACTGAGGGAATAAATCAGCTGACAAGTAGAAACATTTTCTCACAGACTTCTAGACAATCACACTTCTTTCTGCAGCCACTGGAGTCGCCCCCTGCTGGCTGCTGGAGAGGACGCAGGTTTAAGTCGCCCCCTGCTGGCTGCTAGAGAGGACGCAGGTTTAAGTCGCCCCCTGCTGGCTGCTGGAGAGGACGCAGGTTTAAGTCGCCCCCTGCTGGCTGCTGGAGAGGACGCAGGTTTAAGTCGCCCCCTGCTGGCTGCTGGAGAGGACGCAGGTTTAAGGCGCCCCCTGCTGGCTGCTAGAGAGGACGCAGGTTTAAGTCGCCCCCTGCTGGCTGCTGGAGAGGACGCAGGTTTAAGGCGCCCCCTGCTGGCTGCTGGAGAGGACGCAGGTTTAAGTGGCCCCCTGCTGGCTGCTGGAGAGGACGCAGGTTTAAGTCGCCCCCTGCTGTCTGCTGGAGAGGACGCAGGTTTAAGTCGCCCCCTGCTGGCTGCTAGAGAGGACGCAGGTTTAAGTCGCCCCCTGCTGGCTGCTGGAGAGGACGCAGGTTTAAGGCTTCACTGCTCAGACCCGGAGGTTCCTGCTTGGTCTCAGTACCAAACCATTTACATAAATCCATCTCCACCTATATAGCCAGCTCTAAACCATCTCTTGCGAACAAAAACATACAGAACATATATTTCTTTACTCATTCAAAATTTTAAAGACATCATTTTGATTTACTTAAAATTATGAGAAACTAATATAATCACTCATCAACATTTTCAGATAAGTTTAAAACATAAGATAAGTCAGTGTAGTTTTATCTTACATCTCATCATTTTACTTTAACAAAATACTCAAAGTATTGAATTTTATTTATTTATTAGTAAGTTGTAACTCAATTTATCTTCTTGGCAGGACAGGTCTTCCATATTAAACGCCATGCGTCCATCTGGAGAAGGTGTTTACAGTCTGACTGTCAGGAGAGACGGGACGACATGAGCGATGAAACGCTATCTGCTCGCTGCATCCACAGATGTTTGTGCGATATTATCTTGGAGGTGCCCAGCTGTCTTTGCTGATTTTCTCTCCTCTGTTACAGTCCAAGCTCTCAGATATGTTTTATGATGAATCTACATATTTCCTCTCTCCGGGGGGACACACATTATTGGGAAGCACTCGATCTCTGCCTCCATTTCCTGTCGGCTCTAATAGCTTCCAGGTGAGAGGTGTTCCTCAGCCCTCGCCTGGGAATGCTTATTAAAACTGTTTTCCTATTGATACAGTTGGTTTGATACTTACCAGATTTGACAAAGTAAAGATCTCATGTTTGGCGTAATATTACAAGGGAAACATAAGTGAGTTATTTGGCCTCGACGTGCTGGAAACGTAACGTTGTTAAAGCGCAGGCCCTGAAACCTGAAACGAGGTCCCTTTAGCCCCGCATTTGGTTTTCATTAATTTTTTCTTTTTTTGCTCGAAAAATTTAACAATAGCACCAAGGGATTAAGTCATGGAGCAGGTCGCGGCCAAGCCAAACATCCTGCCTCCTCCAGAAAAATGAAGACAGATGAAGAAGGGAAGCAGGTGTAAAGTGTACTCGAGTGCGTCGCCTTTTTGTCCTCTCCGGGAGGTGTGCACAAACTCTGTCCTCCAAAAACATCTCGCCGAGTGAGCAGGAGGAGGCGAAAACAAAGGTTAAAGAGGTCCATGTTCCTGCACACACTGAACACTGTTCATGGGAAAAGGATGTGATGGCGTGTTTAATGGGAGGGGAAACCGGCTGCACTCTGTATTTATGCCTGCCTTCCTACCTGTGTGTGTGGCCTGTTACTAGATGCATGAAGGCGGGTGAGGTGGACTTCAGCAGGCTTCAGGGTGCAAGATGAATACCGTTAGTAACAAGCTTTACAAAAAACTATAATTAACTGAAACTGTCTGTTTGCAAAAGTCAAAAGTCAAATTACTCCTAATATTTAATATAATCCTAGTATTTTGGGTGGATATGAAATCTCCCAATTTCTTAGCCAGTTTTTAGTCCACGCCCTCCTCGCCTGGTGTCATGGCTGGGAAAGCAGCAGAGTTTACATTTGGGATTACTTCACGCCTCGCGGTGGAAGGTGATAAAATACGTGGGATGTGCTTTATCTACTTATATATATTTTCTAATTCTAAGCTGTATTGTATATTGAAATTTTATAATGTTTTCTTTCTAGTTTTTCTGTTTTTTGTTTGTGCGGGCTGTTTTTACTATTTGCAGACTTTATATATATCCGTTTCCAAAACCAAACATTTTCAGATTTTTGTTTAATAAATTACCTGAATCAATCATTAAAATTGTAAAAAATATTTTTCTTTGAAATGTATCAGGGAAAAAGTATAAAGTCTGAGGACTAAAGTACTTATTATCTTTTACCTTTTTAACTGATTATCAGTACTGATGCAGTTAATTTTAACGCGTCAATCAACACGACAGGATCTGATTCAAGCTTTGAACTGAATTTTAGAAACTGTAGGTCAAATTTGATGGCGTCCACGGACAGAACGCATTTTAAGTCCATCTTCTATTTTTTAATTTAAGCTGTATTTTGTATTTAAAGTGACACGGTGGTCGCCTCACAGCAAGAAGGTCGTGGGTTGAAACCCCGGTTGCCCCGGCCTTTCTGAGTGGAGTTTTCGTGTTCTCCCTGTGTCCGTGTGGGTTCTCTCCGGGTGCTCCAGCTTCCTCCCACTATCCAAAGAAATGCAGGTTTGGTTAATTGGCATCTCTAAAATTGTCCTTAGGTGTGTATGTGAGTGTGAGCGTTTGTTTGTCTTTGTGTGGCCCTGCGATGGACTGGCGACCTGTCCAGGATGTACCCCGCCTTTCGCCTGATGTCAGCTGGGATTGGCTCTAAACCCCCCGCTGCTACAGAATGATTAATAATGTAAAACATTAAATAAATAGTTTTTCTCTTGATTCACTTAAAGTGTGAAACCAGCAGTTGAACCGGTCGGCGTGTGAACATTAACTCTTCAGGAGGTTAGAAAACGTGGATGTTGGTAATGTTGGAAAATAAAGCGCAACGTTTCCTGATGATGAGTTCGCTTTGATTCATCTGTCAGAAATCCAGACAAAGCATCAAAACAGATCAATTGATCAAAGACTAAATCCACCACAGACAGCCGCAACAAAAGATTGTTTTCTTGATTCATTGTTTGTGAAGGCAGTTTTTACTATCCTGCAGGTCCAAAACCAAACATGTTCAGTTTATTGTTTAATAAAGTCCAAAATAGAAACGTACCTTCACCCGTTACCTTTTTAATTAATTAGCAGAATTGATAGTTAATTTTCTGTCTGTGTCCTGCCCTCACCAGGCTGTAGACATGACGGCGAGCTTGACAGGTAGCTAACGGGTTCTTTAATAAACATCCAGGAGACAGCGGCAATTCAGGATGTGAAATATACAGAAATAATAATAAAGGTTCCTCCTCTACATGACTCATGCTTTCACATTAGCCAACACTGAGTCATTAATTGCTTTGTACATCATACACATCTGCTGGGATTTTCAGTCATTAGCAACCACAGTTAACGAATGATTAGCATCGATGTTAACATTGAAAATGCCATAAATAAGCTAACGCGAAGTTTTCCACACAAAATAATCACTGTTCCATATACCATTGAGGCAGAGTCTCACAAAATAACCGGATCTAGGAAAGAGACTAACCCTGGACTCACACAGGCAGCGTGTGCGCCGCGTTACGGCAGCGCCATGGTTTTGACGCGTCCTCCGCACGGTGTCAACTCACACTATAAGCGTTTAGCAGCGGAGCGTTTGGCCTGCCCCACGTTGTTGGTTGTTTATTTGTCATTTTGTGTGCTTCTACAACCAATGACATTTTGAAAATTGACCAGATTCTCTCGGATTTCTGACTTCCTGCCCGGCTCATCTGCTCGGTGCTGCTTGACGCGCAGCGGAGCGGAGAACTGCTTCTGGAAAGCGCTGCGGCGCTTCTGGTGTGAGCACAAGCATCAACTGCAATGGCAGCCATTAGGTACGGCAGCCGTAACGCGCCGCACACGCCGCCTGTGTGACCCCAGACTTAAAGAATCCTGCAGGTGTGTGACCACATCAGATGCACCTCATGTCTGCCAAAATACTGCGTGGAGACCATGTTACTGCTGTCTCTCGTTCACGCCGCTTTACTCTGTATAACATAAGAATAATCGGGCCCTACCTCAGTCAGCACGCCACCCAGCTTCTGGTCCAGGCCGTGGTTTTCTCTCTGCCCTCCCAGCAGCTCTTCCAGCTCGTGCGGTGAAACCCCTACAAATGGTTCAGTGACCTCCACTGGCTCCCCGGGCCTCCAGAATCAGATCCACGTCCCTGATGCTGCATACAGGGTCTGCACCATCTACCTAAACTCCATAATCCAAGCCTACGTTCCTTCTGGGCCACTGCGCTCCTCCAACGAACGCCGCCTGGCTCTGCCATCCCTTCACACAAAGCGACCTCAGTCCCTGTTCTCATCTGTGACCCCACGATGGTGGAACGAGCTACCGCACGCCATCAGAGCGGGAGTGTCCCTCTCTGACTCCAAGAAGCTCCTGAAAACTCTACAGAGGACACTTCCTCTGATAACACCTCTGACCTCTGACATCACTTCCTGTGCTCTTCTTCTTCTGTCTCCTCACAGTACTTTTTCATTTTACCCCACTGATGCTGTACGTGCTATCAGCTCTTACTGGTGTCTACTGTCACGTGTAGACCTCTTACTGTGCTGATGCTTTGTTGATGCTTGTATGTTCCTGAAATGTAAGTTGCTTACCTGAACCTTGTCTGTCAGGTTAAACACTTGTTTGTACCTGAACGCTGTCTGTCAGAGTAGGTTTCAGGCGTCCCTCCCAGCGGAAACTGCTGACCCCCTCTCTGAAATATTCTCTCTGTTCTGACGGAGTCGAGGTTGAGCAACACATAGTTTCGAAGGGCCCACATCAGATTTCCAGTCCTCGTCCAGAACCTCGTCCTTCCCAGGAAACACGGCTGGCGAGCGCGAACCTTTGGACGAGTGATTTACATACCTTCTCCTGCGCTGAGCCCAGTTGGCGAGGGCTCCGGTGTCATTGCGAGGGCCGGGCCCGGGGCTTTTCCTGTGTGAGATGACTTACAGTCCCCCCGTCAGTCCCGAGCCCCGCTTCATTATAACACACACAGAAACCACTGCAGCGGTATCAATATGACATCATCACCTCGCAGGAAATGGTCTAATTCTTTAACGTTTAAGGACGCAGATGTATGGAGAGCAGCGGTGACATCATGTCACTTAGCTCCACTCCTCGCCCAAACCAAACACACCTGCACTAACTCGATACCACCTCTTCCTCTGACTGATTAAAAAATATTTCAGCTATTCATGAAGCCAGAACATCAGCAGCTCTGAGGCTCTGGGCCGCCCCCCCTCCTGTAGATCCAAACGCAGCACGAGAGGTGGAAACCACAAATACATCATTCACTAAATTTCCTACTCAAAATACTTTCCTCAATCTAGTAATTCATATCACTGAATTATGAAGGTAGTCTTTTTTATTCTTTTTCACAAATGAATCTCATTTCTGGCGCCTAAATGTGCTCGAAAACTCACAAGACTCCTCTGAGAGTTACATGTCACATGTTTTCGTGCATGAGTGTAGCAGAATGGCTCGCTAGCGCCCCCTACAGAGAAGCACCAGGGCCCTTTTTTACTGAAATGTACAAAAGTTTTGTGGCAGATATATCATGTCCAGATCTACGAAAAAGCCTCTTGGAGCAATGCCATAAACCCAACAGGAAGTCTTCCATTTTGGAATTAATGGTAATTTTAGGCAATTTACAGGCTCCGTACTTTAACAACCTCCTCCTACAGAATTAATCGGATCCACTTCAGATTTTGGCTGTGCAGTCTAAAGGCATTGACAAAGGAAATTTATGCTATCTGTGTTTATTCGTGGTACGGCGTGTCCGTGGCGTGGCGTTGAAAATCGAAGATTTTCCAGTGAAACAGGAAGTTGTTATAATTTCACTGTACATGCTCAGAACTGTACCAAACTTTACAGGTTTGATAAGAGTCCCACCCTGAACAAGACAATATTCACTCAATGTCATAGCGCCACCTATTGGCAACAGGAAGTAAGTTCTGTGTTTTAATCTTCATTTGATTTCATGACATTTTGACATTGCGGTCGAGACTTAATATACTGCCACACAATATATAATTAGCAGATGTTCTTTAGCGCCACCTAGGGGACACAAGAAGTGATGTTTAAGTCCTTCGTGAGGCGTCCAAAACACGTGATCATTCAGAGCTGCATCACCCGACCTCCAGCAAATGCTCCGCGGCCGCAACAAGCCCCAGCGCACATCACGGCGCAAGACCCGGTCCAACGCTGCTTGCAGCTTTAATTCAATTTGCATCTTGTAACTTATTTCCTTGAATCTGTCAATCCATCACATGATAATATGACGCAGACAGAAAGTCCACAGTTTGTTCTTTTGATTTACAAAAAGCAGATGGACCTCACCACACTGCCTGACAGGCACCATCACAAGTTTAAGTTAAAAGAGGGATATTATTGGCTGCTGGGCAGCAGGGCCGTGCAGAGACCTTTGGAAGGGCAGGTGCTCAAAGTATAGAAGGGGCACATGGAACAAGGATTTAAATAGGGCCTCAAAATATCGATACAGAAATATATTGTTATATATTCCTATATTTTGAAAAAGAAACACAGGAAATACGCAGGTGTAGCTTTAAAACACTGTGGGCTGACAAAACTTACAGGGAACAGTTGCTGCTGATACTACAGGAGGGGATCTGTGACTACAGATATTAAAACAAACACAGGATATATATTAGCTGATTAAACAATTATGTGACCATGAAAAGACGTAAAGACTGTTGAGTGTTTGGGACCGGCTCACACTGACTGACCTGCTGCAACTGCTGCAAAGGCTGACTGCTAGGAGAAAATAAGAAGGAGATGCTCACAGAGAACTGCTGCACACCGAGAGCTGCAGGGAGAGGAAATAAGATACCAGGTTCAAAAAAGTGTGGGAAATAATCTGGGGAGGAAACTTTAACGGGGAAAAGGATGAGGGCGGCCATGGCAGGGGTAAGAGTGAGACAGACAAATCTAATCTGTGTCTCTGTGTTGTTTGCTTGTGTGTCTACAGTATGCAATATTGTGATAATGATATTATATATTGCATTGTGTATCTGAGATATATTTTTTATAGTTAACATTTCATACATTTTTGGCCATTTCTTCTTCACTCTTCACTTTGATGGAATATTATTTATTTTACAGTGACACTGACATTTTTAAATGTATTTCCAGTTACTGAGTTTTTATAGTAGTTTTGCTGTTGTAAACACTGTTGCTGTTAAAATGTAAATCTATTCCAGTACTGTTCTGAATTTAATGATCATTTAAAAAAAGGGCTGGAAGTCGGAGGAATAAGTATCAGTTAGACAGTTTTACCAATGTTGTTATAATTATTGTAAGGCACAAGGCTTTTATGAAGTTACTGTAATACTCCTAGTTCCAAGTGAAAAGTTTTTAGTCCAATTACATAACTAAATTGACGCCAGTGAAACTCAAACAGAAGAACGAAGTGAACAGAGCAGCTGTCGGCGCAGTGTTAGCCGGCAGCTAACGTTACTTCTACAGGTGACACGACATACACAACTACTGTGCTGCTCTCGTTGCGTCTTTCTTGTAAACTACATCCAACAACGCAACAAGCGCATTGCAGCAAACCGCTCTTACTGACGGAATCGAAGGTGCTGCTGAATCACTAACGGTGTCTGAACGACAGGGCTCGTCACGGATGAGGTCGTCAGGTGAAAGGTCATCGTGTGGGTCATTTTATTTACTGCGAAATTATTATTCATTTATTTTACTAATAGTTTGATAGGGCAGGCCTTCACAAAAGAGCCTTTACAATTTTAAAAATAAAATTGCTGGGGAGACTGTTGGACCAATCAGGAGCTGCAGTGTGTGATTCTGCAGCTTGTTAGGAAATAAGTCACAGGAATAATAATCATTTTAATTAGTTTTAGTCTCAGTTTGGTCTTTTTTTATCTTAAAATCCACTTCACATCTTCAGACTGTGATTTTTTCAGCAACCCAGCGATCAATATCGACCTGTTGGTCACATACATGTGTTACTGCAGCTCAGTGAAGGGGTTAAAGGTTCATCAATATATCATGTTTCTTAAATCTTGCTGATCACTCTCAGCTCTGTTCCCCTCCAGGTCTTTCCAACAGAAGTCCTGATTGAGCGTTTCTGATTCGCTGCATCCATCACAATGTGTCTGAACTGTTAACGGCCTCTCTCAGCGGCGGGGCAGCGCTTCCTCTTCCTGTATGAGAACGCGAGCCGGTTGGCGTTCAGCTGGGTTCTGGCAGCTGCAGGGTGGAGTTTGGCCGAGGACGTGCGGACTCAGGGAGGGATGGAGGTTTTCTTTGGGTGTTTGCTGCCGCAGCCTCGGGCGCTGCTCTCCGCTAACGAGCGCTGTGCATTCAAGAAACTGACTTCACAACTCATCAAGGTTGCTGCTGACGATGGAGAGAAAGTTAATTGTGCCTGTAACTGAGCCTCAGCAGGCCCAGCGCTGCCAAACACCCCCAGCCCTCCACCCCCCTCCTCTCTACTGCAGACCTGATACTAGACTGTTCTGGTCCTCCACGATGGAAACCAGACTTCCTGTTCAGGACGGCCTGATAAAGACCACCGCTGACCTTCAGACTTTAAAAAGCACTTATCACACTCTGACAGGAGCGTTTCTTTCTCTGCGGAGGGACTCGGTCTTTATTTGTCCTGGACCTGCTGATGGTCTCAGCTGCTCTGTGATGGGCGTGGATGGATGTGATCACGACTTGGTTCTGTATCATAAACACTAGTTTCACATCTGAGTCTCTCGCATCGATCACCGATCTCGAACACATAAAACAGACTTCACAGCAGGAGTGAGTTCTGTCGAACGCCAAGTTTGTGAAAGTTTGACGTTTCTTTAAATCCTCTAAGACTCTTCTGTCCTGGTTCCAGACTCATCGAGTCGCCGCCCACGCGGATTTCTGCTGTTTCCTCAGTTGGAAAAACAGTCGAGCCAGTCGGTGTTTTTTGGTGCAGCTCTCACAGAAAATCTCACATCAACTAATTTCTCTGATCAACATGAGAACAACCTCCAACACCCTCATTCCTCACCTGACCTCCACCTGTGCACCTGTTTCAACATGCTACACCAAACCACGGTCCAGTTATCTGTTCCGGCCTGTTAGGACCTTTTGGACCGCCTCACCTTTTAAGCAAAGAGACAACAACATTCAGATGTTTCAGAGTTTGAATCCACGTTTCCTCACATTAGTTACACTCTTGGATTAGCAGCGTCCTCAGGCCGAGTGGATTTAATCCCCCTTTAAATACGAGCACGTCGCTCGGACTGACACTGCAGACGTCATCAGTTCATAAAAACTCTTTGTGGATTCAGATGAAAGCATAATAATTAATCATGAATATTGAACGATGAGAAAGCTGAAGGACCACAGCTCCCAGCTCGTGTCTCTGAAGGTTCAGGGTTGTGGATTTATAGGCGGATTCCTGACTGTCAACAAAAACCTCCATCTAAACCCTCCTGAATCACCTCCTTCATGCGAGCCTTCAGGTCGTCCTCCCTTCAGCCCGGCTGATGCTTTTACCTGCTGCAGAGCGCTCACTCCGGCTGAAGGATGGCTGCTTTTGGCTCAGCTTGACTCCAGACGTCAGTCAGAGCTCCGGCTTCACGGCGCTCCGCCAACAGTTTCATCACTAACTGTAAACTCGTTCGAGAATATTTCTGCTGGATGGACGATGTTGTGGAAACGTTTGGTAGTTTAAGAAACTCGAGACGAAACGTAAAACATTCTCCGTCCAAAACCTGGAAAGAGTCTCCTTCAGTCGGTTTAGAGGTTCTGCTGCTTTACTGGAGGCTTTCCTCCCCTACATTTATCTGACAGCTGGAGTTCCTGCTCGCCGTAGAGATTAATTTTGTTCTGACAGCCTTGTTTCAACTCAGTGACATCGGGAGTCGATTTGAAACCATGAAAATCCTCAAAACTGGACAAAGAAGCCTCGATCGATGGCGACACTGAACTTTTTAAAACTGGACTTTTAATGGGGTCAATTTCTGTATTTAAACTTCCTCTTTGGATGAACTGAAATCTGTTAAAACGTACGCCCGGTGCACACGAGATGATTCTCAGATCTTAACTGATGTTAAAAACGTGGGATCCCGCCAACATAACAACAGAACGATCCGATGTGTAATATTTTAATCTTAAGAACACACCAGACGGTTCAGGGACTCACGGGGATGTCACAGAATCTCGCGTGATCAAACGTGACTTCAGACTAGGGCTGACCCCGAATAGTCGAAGATTCGATGCTTCAATGGGCGGAGCCTGATTTCACTGTCAATCTCAGTCGAAGCTTCGCAGCGAAACAAGGATCACGCCATTTTGGTGATATGGGGGTGCTCAATGTCTGAATTTACATAAAACTACCAATGAGTTAATATACAGCCTGTTACAATATACATTTTAACGTTTAATGCTGTAAATAAACATGTAAAAAGAATCAAACTTCCAATAAATGTTTTTAAAGTGCGTAAATAAATCCAGAATTGTTACGATTGTAATGAACTCGAGGCTGAAAAGAGGGAATCAGCAGGTTTATACATTTTATAGCGCAGAGACAACACGCTGGGGACGTCATCGCTTCCCACCATCCTTGGATCGGGAACACCCTCGCAGTTATCAGGGTGACGAATCGGACCCAGAATCAGCCCAGTGATCTTCTAGTGAGCGTCCGGCGTAACGCTTCCTACTGGTTTTCACTCAACTTTTCAGCTAACTGTTCCGATTCCACCTGACGCTTCAACTGGTCGCAACGCTCAGACTTAAACTTTCTGCAGCGCTTCACCTTCAGTTGCTCTAATTGTTTCTGGTTGAAATGAAAGTTCAGCTCAATATTATCTAGCTGCAGTCCCAGCACCATCTTGTGGATTGGTGGTGGTAATGCACAGCAACACGAAGGAGGTTAACGCTGTCTGCAGTGCAGCTGTAGGGTTAACCGGTCGACATGCATACAATAAATAACTTTAGTTAAAAGTTTAGGCACACACCCTGTGATGGTTGTGGTGAGGGTAACTGGCTTCGGGGGCTGTCAAGAGAACATAACTAACTAGCTAGCCAGCAGTATCAGAGTAAATAAGGGTCCTACTAATCAGAATCAGTTTTATTGGCAGGTATGTGTAGAAATACGAGGAATTTGACTCAGGATTGTACATTGCTCACGATGTGCTTACGTATACAATAATAACACAATAATAAAATAATAATAAAATAAAATCAGACACAAACTACAGAGTAGACGACACTAATATACACACTATGAACAAAACAATATAGACATATAGTGCGGTAATCAGTGCAAAGGATGCAAGAGTGAACTATTCTTCTCATGAGATGGATCTGCAGTGATGTTTCCTGCCCTTTCCTGACTCTGGAAATGTATAAGTCCTGAATGGAGGTTGGCACCATTGATTTTTTCTGCAGTCCTGACTGTCCGTTGTAGTCTGCTCCTGTCCTTTTTGGTGACAGAGAAGTGGATCAGCAGCTCCTTAGGCAGGTTGAGCTTCCTGAGCTGACGCAGGAAGTACATCCTCTGCCTGGCCTCCTTGATGATGGTGTCAGTGTTGGGCTCCCACTTCAGGTCCTGGGATATAGTAGAACCCAGAAACATGAAGGATTCCACTGCAGCTACATACTTATCGTTCAGCTGCCTTCAGGGCTTATTAACGCTGATTGCCGTGAATTCGCATCACAGCGCTTCCTTTCAGACTGCGGCCGAGGTGGCGTTTGTATTCCCCCAATGGCTGTTTGTGCGTATTCGATACGTACCTAGGAACTTTTTGTAAGCGCTGGTTTACAGTTTGTTGTCGCTAATTTGCGTCATACCTACATCATACCTGAATTTATATCTTTTCTATATCTATAGACAAATTAACAATCTCAACTTAATTTAGTATCAGCTTGAAAGCAAACACAAAACAAACAACAAAAAACAAATTTAGGCGTCAGGGTTAAAACTAAAATGTCAAACGCTCACAGCAGGAACATTTAAACTTCTTCCAGCTTTTTAGCGCAAACAATTAACATTTGAGGACATCTGAACCTGAAATTTAAAGACATGACGAAGGAGTTTCAAGCCAAATGTAATCTTTATTAGACTGTTTCTGTACAAAAAGCACTGGATCACAGGAAAAAAACATGCATCTATTTACAGCATGGCCAGAGACAGGAAAAGAAAAGGACCGGGGGTGTCGTCGCCCTCCCCCGTTTGTATTCTAAAGACATTAATTAAACATTGTGCTTTGATATACTTTGATGATATATTTCATATTTCACAAAGATGCAGTACCTCTGACCTCTTTCACATTGAAGTAAAACATCGAGAAAAGTATACTTTGCAGTTTTTAAAACCTCGGCTGAAACCCGGACGGTGATAAGCAAAACTTTCTACAACTATGACCAAAAAAACCCCAAAACATTTCGTTAGCAAGCTGAAGACGGACGCGGGAGCTGAAGTGCGAGGCGTGACTGTTGGCTCTGCAGGCTGGGTTTCGTTAGTTTAACTGAGAAATGGCTTTTTCTAAAGACACGAGAAAGACGTTTTCCCGGACGTCCGTTCTGCTGCAGTTGCATAAAGTCTGTAGAGTTTAATAATCCGACCAAACTTGAGATCCCCGCCCTCACCTCTGTGTTTATTCCTAAAGAAAAGTAGAGATTGAAGGGATGGTAGATGGTTCCTGTTTCAACGAGAGAGCTGGATCTTTTAGGATTTTCAATATTATGAGATGCTGATCTTGTAGCTGGTTGTCTCGTACATTTGAGATTCGCATTTCGAAATTATGATAGATAGTTTCGTCCTGACTGAGATTGAGATACTGAACATTTTCAGAATTGAAATATGAACGCATGATACAAATGTCATCACTGAGTCAGTTACTGATCTTAAATATTAAACACAGATCAGTCTTTTAATTATTAGATTTATTTGGTGATGATGCAGTAATTGAGTTTTCATGTAATTTGATGTAAAATCTTAATCGTGTTTTTTTTGTTATTTCTTTTGATTACAAGATGTCAAATTATAATAATAATAATACTTAATTAGTAATAAATACTAGATAAAGTCTTGGTTTTTGTCTGTAGTGAACTCCCAGACTGTGTTGCAGTACCTTAATTAGTGGTTTGGGGGCGCTGTCAGGGAGTTTAATCTTTTATGTTTTTCACTGAACCAACAGCTGATGCTACTGGAAGGCTAACTGCTAACGGAGCTTTTAGTTTTTTGTGGGGAACCTGAGGGACAAACGTTTGGTACAAAAACAAAACTCATTAATTTAACTAAACTAATTACAAACTCAACAGAAGCCACCTGCGGGACTAAGACTCAGAGTTGAAGCGTGGTCAATTGTAAGGCATCGAATATGACTTTTAATTTTCCAGAATTTCCCACGGCAGCGTGGAAGACGAGCTCGCGGTGCAGAACAGGAACACAGTTGCATAAGTTAATGATCCAGATCGTGTGCGACGACGTGAACAGCACCGTCAACGACAACACCGGCATCGATGGAAGTTTCCTTGAGATCAGCGACCCCCCCACCCCACCCCCAAAGAAAAAGAAGCCTCCATTCTCGGAGTGGTTTTAAAATCTGCTGCCTGTTTTTAAAAAGCGTACAATCATTCTCACCAAGAAACACAAAGACGAGGGCCGGCTCTAATATTAAGGATGGATAAAATATCGTCTTCTAAACACCGAAACCAAGAGAGAACGCTCGGTCCAAAAGTAAGAGTGGAGGAATATTATGACGTTATAAGCTTCTGAAATATAAAAATTTCACATGACGAGGATTTTTGCCGTTTCAGAACGGCAGAAAAAAAACATATCGGTGCATTTCGTTCTAGCTTTCGTCTTTTTTTTATACTTTAGCCGTTTTTTCTTTTTTGCTAAGATGCATTGTTCTTATTATTATTATTAAGTGCCCCAAAACGAAAATAGTGCATTAAGAAATAACCATGATTATACATTTCACAATAATACACAAAGGACGAGAAGAACACAAGTGATGCTGTTTACAAAAAGTTAAATATTGTATCGGAAAAGCATTTTTGTACAAAAGTGGTGATGAAAGCTGTTTTTTTTTTTTTTACGTCCTGCTTTGAAAAACAGGGCGACCAAGTCATGACAGTTTTTTTTGTTTGTTTTTACAAAAAGGGTTAATTCTTCTCACTTGTTCACTCTTTTTACAATATCTAAAAGGTATTAAGACATCAAATGTGTTTACATATATATTTGCGACTATCATTCAGGCCTAAAATCACAAAAGGAACTCCCCAAAACAGACTTTATTATAAATACATATATAAAATAAGCACAATCAGAAGGATAACAAGAAGATCTGGTACCTAAATGTGATTAAAACTGCTGCAAGCCTCTTCTGGTTAAAATCCACCACTCGGCACGCCCGCAGAACAGAACTGTTAGAAACGAGAGACGTCAAAAACCAAAAAAGAAAACAGAAAATTCAAAAACAAATAAACAGAAAGCTTGGGCTGCCTCGACAGATGTTTGTTCTCTTTAGTCCTCCTCCTCAGAACATGAGACACACACACTGGTAAAAGCTATGGTACAGAAATTAAAACGTGTGATATTTATCAGGAGTCTGGTCCTCTGGGGGGGTTTTGTGGAAAGAAGGGGATTTTTGGGGGATTTCTGATTGAAAACCCATCAAATCTGGAAACCGTCTGACGGTTTTTCCACATTTGGAAAAAACAAAAGGTTTAAAGAGATTTTTCCTGGTTTCTGGACTCGGCCCGACTCAGGTCAAGTGTCCACGGGGAGCTTCTGATCTGGCGAGAACCAATCAGAGGTTTCAGAGATCCTTTTTTTTGCTGCGACTGGAGATAGATTTACTGAAAAGCCACGTACGGTAGCTCGTTTAACCAAAACACGTTTGTGTTAGCGGCTTGTTGGTGAATCTAAACCTGAACTGTGACTGTAAATCACCGCCGCTCTGCCCGTTTCAGACCACATCCTGACAGAAGCCTGAACTTCACGCAGCCACCAGGAGAGAAAACTAAAAGTCGACATGGTGTTGACGAGACGACAGACTTTCTCTCTGCGCGATGATTTTCATAGAGACAAAATGACTCCAGTGGAAGGAACTCAATCTGAAAACTGACAAAGTACTTGGACCAAATTATTTAAAACGTTCAAAAACACATGTGGGTTTTGTTTCAGGCTCTCTATCAGTGTGTTTCTAGTTTTACTTCTGTTTTTGACTATTTTCATGCTGTTTGCACATTTGAATGTATTTTTCCTACTGTTTAGCTCTTCCATTGACGTCCACTCTATTCTATGGGACATGAACATAAATAAGCAGAGTCTTCTTTAATCCTTCACATCTGCTATTAACCTTTGTTTTAATCTTTACATGATCATCTAAATTGTTTACCAGTTTACCTCAAATCCAAATATACGTGACTACAGGGCAGCTTCTGCTCCCATGCAGAACTCCATTTAAGTAAAGCCTCAAAAACAATTAACAATCATTTATCTTTGACATAAACTGGATCGACCTGTCCAGGGTGGACGCCGCCTTTCGCCCGATGGCAGCTGGGATTGGCTCCAGTACGCAGGATAAGCGGTTGACGATGGATGGATGAATAAACTGGATCTTGTGACACGTAAACCTGCTTATTCATTTCATGTTTATGGAAAAACTAAATGTTTAGCGGTGATGAAGGTTTGTGGTTCGTACTGAAAGGCTAAAAACACGGAGGAGTTTATCAAAGCTTATTGTCCAATGAGATCCAAACCTTTCTTGGTGATGTCATGGCGATGAACAGAAGCTCCCGGTGGACACGCCTCCTTCCTGTCTCACAGTGGTTCAAACTGATCTGAGACCTGTTCCAGTCTCCACAGACTTCTGAAGTCAAACTAACAGAACTCAGCACACGTAGTACTGCAGACACCTGCCCTCCCTCAGTTCACTCCTCCCTCAGTTCACTCCTCCCTCCCTCCCACCCTCCCTCAGTTCACTCCTCCCTCCCTCAGTTCACTCCTCCCTCAGTTCACTCCTCCCTGACCTTTGACCTCCTGTGAAGGAGCGCCGCCTGGACATGGAGCCACCGCAGACGTCTTTGAGAAGACACTTCCCGTTTAGCGGTCTGCGGTGGCTTCAGCCGTCAGCGGGGTGAAGTCCCACAGCGAAGACGAAGAGTCAGACTTGACCTTCTGCTGCAGGGGTGGATTCTGGGTCACAGGGGGATGATGGGATGGGTTTCTCGCTGCTGTTGTTGTGGCGTTTCAGGTGGGCGGTGGGCATCAGCGCTGGGGGGTAGGGGGTGTCTGACGGTATCTGGCTGAGAGTCGTCCTCACATGGGCGGGACGATGAGACCTGCCATAGCTGCAAGACGACACACAAACAGAATCAGTCAGGTTCGGCCTGACGAGCTCGTCTGAACTCAGAAACAACCTGAAACATCTCGGACACGCCGCCGCGTCGCAGGATGACTCCTCTGCTTATCCACCTTTTAGCATTTCTGTCTTTCTATAAACAGAGAGGACGTGACTCCCAAAGAAACTAGTGGTTTAGTTTTCTTACAACAAGTGAAAAGAAGAAAACGGTGTGTTCGCAGAAAAGCTGCAACTAACCAATATTTTTGTTTTGGTCTTTAAGTTTCAGAAAATTGTGCAAAATGTTTCCAAGAGCCCAAGAGGACGTCCTCAAACGTCTTGTTTTGTCCACAACCCAAAGATATTCAGTTTACTGTCACAGAAACCAGAAAATATTCACATTTGAGAAGCTGGAATCAGAGAATTTGACTCAAACCAATTAATCGATTTTGAAGATAGTTTAATTGTTGCAGCTCTAGATTGCAGGTTTTTGCTGTCGATGCGTTTGAGTACGGTAAGCCGTACTCACGATTAGCTATTAAAAAGCTGCTACTACTTATTTATTAGTTACTAGAAACTATTCCCGTTTTACAAGTAACAACTTTTCCGCAAGTTACTTTTAACTAATTGCACATTTTTGCCTCTCAAACCTACGGAGCTCTGCAGTTCAGATATCACTTTTTCATTAGTTACTGGTAACTAAGAGTATTAATATCTAATGAATTGTTACTAGTAACTATTTAATATGTGATATCTGCAGAGCCCCATACGTGTGAAAGGCAAAAATGTGCAATTAGTGACAAAAAAAAAACTTGTTGTAATAATGTTCTTGACACAAGCATTCGTAGTTCCCAAAACCCGAGTGCTGTCATGAAAACACAGACGTTGCATTGATCACATGGAAACAATGACAACATGCATCCATTGTTCAAAACTACGCTAAAAGAATCAGAACCTGCTGAATATCTAGTCAAGGTTAGGCAGCTGGAGGCAGACTGCCGCACTAGAATCAAGAAAACATTTACTTTTTTATTAGAAACAGGTTTAAATAACTAAATGTTTTTACTTGTCTAGTGAAAATAAGACTTTCAGGGTTGATGATGTGGATTTTTCAACAGTGCTGAATAAAAAGCTCTCAAAGACGCCAGGCTTCTTTTAATTTATGACACAATAAATATCATAACCATGACTCTCTGCGTAATTTCACGGCTTACTGGCCAAAAAACAAATTACATTTTTAATTGTTATTCCTTAACATTTGTACCAGTTTTGGGCAGATGTATCCAGAAAGATCTCACCTGATTCAATTCTTGAGCTGTTTATATTTGACGCAGGTTGAGTTATTAAGACTTAAAGGATAAAAAAAGCAGTTAAAACTTTTAAACATTTTCTATTTTATTCTGAAATCCCACAAAGTGCCAGCAGTTATGGATCAACTTTGACCTCCGAGTGTTTAAAACCAGGTCTCATTATCTTTACAGTGACGCTGGACGTCTTTTGCGTCCAGGTGAGGCGTGGACAGGTGGACAGCAGAGGACGGGGGTGCTGACAGGCGGGAGGGGGGGGTGGGATGCTCACCCTGGAGGTTGCTGCCATTGGTGGTGGTGCAGGTGGGGGGCGGGGAGGTCTGTGGCCGCACGACAGGGGCGAAGGCGCTCTTCTGTTTGACTGCAGAAACCATATGGACAGGAGAGAATGAATAAGGGCCTACGGGAGCAGAGGAAGAGAGAGGAGGAGGTGAGGAAGACGAGGGGTGGAAGGAGTCCTACAGGAGGAGGAGGTGACGGTAACGAGCAGGCAGACTGACAGAGGAGGTGAGTGATCGGATGGAGGTGAATCATGCAGGAGGAGGAGGAGGAGGGGGGGGATGAAGAGGAGGGGGAATGGGTCCCGACCTCGGTCTGAGGGAACAAACATGCTCCGAACACAAACAGCTGCACATCTGGCAAAGTTGATCCATAACTTTAAGGACTTTTATTGTGAAAAACCAACCTGATCCAACATGAGAGCAGCAGCAACTTCGTGCACACACCTGTACAGGTGAGCAGGTGTGTGTGTGTGTGTGTGTGTGTGCTGAACCCATCGTTTGTTCTCCTCCTGTGTCTATAAAACAGCTGACTTCTGATTCAGATTCAAGCAGCAGCTCAACGTGGTCTGATATCTTCATCTCCAGAGCTGGAGGCTGGACGACGTTAGCCTAGCTTAGCATAAAGACTGGAAGCAGGGGGAAACTGCTAGCCTGCCTCTAAACCTCCCTGATAGTGGACTGTAACTAAATACATTTACTCAAGTACTCAACTGAAGTACAATTTAGAGGTATTTGTACTTTACTTGAGTATTTTCTCTTCCTGCTCCGTCTCAGAGGGAGAAGTTGGACATTTTATTTCACTACGTTTATCTGACAGCTTCAGTTACTTTACAAAGTCAGAGTTTTACACAAAACACATGAAGAGTTTATAAAAGATGATGTTTAGTAATAAATTAAGTAATATTAATATAAGTAAATTATATATTAAGTACAGCAAGTACATTAGTTGATTGCTAGAAAATCAATTGGCAATTATTTTTCATGTAAAAACATTTCATGTGAAGATTTGCTGCTTTTCCTTTTGATTATTTTTAAAGTTTTTTAAATCAGAGGTTTGGACTGACAGAACAAACATTGTGAAGGAGTCTCTTTGGGCTCTGAGGAACATTTCTCACTATTTACAGAAGGGTTACAATCAATTAATGAAGAAAATAATCAGCTGATTGATCCAGAATAAAATCATAAATTGCAGTCTGATAGTTCAACCTCAAACAACTACAGCAGTAAAATCCTGCTTTACATTAATTAATTGAATTAGTAGTAATAGTCTAATATATAAAATAGTACAGCCACAAAACATGTTTCATTCTGGAGTGAGTACTTTTACTTGTAACAGACTATATTTACAGTGAGGTATTAGCACTTCAAACCCAACAGCCGTGTACGTGACGACATAACTGTTTCTCTCTGTGACTGAAGCTAACGTTACAGAAGCTAATGTCACTGAAACAAATCTTAAGTCACTTTAGTAGTTGTTCCAGAACTTTCAATCAGATCACATCATCTTTCTTAGCAGAATTTAAAAAGAAAAATATCTGAAGAAATGCTCAGAAAGGAATTTATTTTGTACATCTTCACTGACAACCGTGATGAAAAGCTCTACAAGAGCTGTTTTATAAATCACTTTATTTCAACATTTAACTTAATAAATTAAATATGAGAAATCTAGTGCACTGTGGCTGTGTTCTAATGTCGCTGAAGCTAACGTCACTGAAACCAACATCACTGAAGCTAACGTCACTGAAGCTAATGTTACTGAAACCAACATCACTGAAGCTAACGTCGCTGAAACCAACATCACTGAAGCTAACGTCACTGAAGCTAATGTTACTGAAACCAACATCACTGAAGCTAACGTCACTGAAGCTAATGTTACTGAAACCAACATCACTGAAGCTAACGTCGCTGAAACCAACATCACTGAAGCTAACGTCACTGAAGCTAATGTTACTGAAACCAACATCACTGAAGCTAACGTCACTGAAGCTAATGTTACTGAAACCAACATCACTGAAGCTAACGTCGCTGAAGCTAATGTTACTGAAACCAACATCACTGAAGCTAACGTCACTGAAGCTAACGTCACTGAAGCTAATGTTACTGAAACCAACATCACTGAAGCTAACGTCACTGAAGCTAATGTTACTGAAACCAACATCACTGAAGCTAACGTCGCTGAAGCTAATGTTACTGAAACCAACATCACTGAAGCTAACGTCGCTGAAGCTAATGTTACTGAAACCAACATCACTGAAGCTAACGTCGCTGAAGCTAATGTTACTGAAACCAACATCACTGAAGCTAACGTCGCTGAAGTTAAAGTTACTGAAGCTAACATCAATGAAGACAACATCACTGAAACCAAAGTTACTGAAACCAACATCGCTGAAGCTAATGTCGCTGAAGCTAACGTTACTGAAGCTAACATCACTGAAGACAACATCACTGAAACCAACGTTACTGAAACCAACGTCGCTGAAGCTAACGTTACTGAAGCTAACATCACTGAAGACAACATCACTGAAAACAACGTTACTGAAACCAACGTTACTGAAACCAACGTCGCTGAAGCTAATGTTACTGAAACCAACATCACTGAAGCTAACGTCACTGAAGTTAAAGTTACTGAAGCTAACATCACTAAAGACAACATCACTGAAACCAACGTTACTGAAACCAACATCGCTGAAGCTAACGTCGCTGAAGCTAATGTTACTGAAGCTAACGTCACTGAAGTTAAAGTTACTGAAGCTAACGTCACTGAAGTTAAAGTTGCTGAAGCTAACGTCACTGAAGACAACATCACTGAAGCTAACGTTACTGAAACCAACATCGCTGAAGCTAACGTTTCAGAAGTTAAAGTTACTGAAGCTAATGTGACTGAAGCGAACATTACTAAAGCTAACGTCACTGAAGTTAAAGTTACTGAAGCTAGTATTACTGAAGATAACGTCACTGAAACCAACATCGCTGAAGCTAACGTCTCAGAAGTTAAAGTTACTGAAGCTAATGTGACTGAAGCCAACATTACTAAAGCTAACGTCACTGAAGTTGAAGTTACTGAAGCTAATATTACTGAAGACAACATCACTGAAACCAACATTACTAAAGCTAACGTCACTGAAGCTAACAGCACTGAAGCTAACGTCACTGAAGCAAACGTCACTAAAGGTAACATTACTGAAACTAACGTCACTAACGCTACAGCGACTGAGGCAAAGGTCACTAAAGGTAACATTACTGAAACTAACGTAGCTAATGTCACTGAAGCTAACGTCATAGAGCTTCCATGTGTAGATGATGTGATGAAAGGACCATGAGTCTAACTTAGCTAAGTTACCTAGCTAGTAGCAAGCAAGTTATGAACGTTAGCTTAGCAGTGCAGCACTAACAAGTTGGTGACGTATATTGTGCGAGACAAAAGATTTAGTTCATTGAGCACTTTCACACAAAACTAAATGTTGTTTTACAACAAACTGCGACTTTCTTGACTTTAAATGATCTTTTAAGCTAACGTGTGTAAAAACAGGATCCAAACATTAGTTGTCTCTAGCTGCTGGCTAACTAATTTTTCTGAATTAAAGTCCCATGGGGCAGCAGGGAGGGATAATTCCAAATTGGTGTAAAACTTTCTAAGGTCACTGTAAATGAAATAATCTGGAGGCCACGACCTCGTGTGTCTTTAACTTTAGCACAAAACTCGTCTTTAAACCACAAACTCTTGTCAATTTAAATTCTCGCTAGTGAACATGCTGTATCCTGTTGGTTTAGAGGTGTTGGTTGATGTGTTGTTGAACTTTGGACAGAGCCATGCTAGCCGTTTCCCCCTGCTTCTAGGCTTTATGCTAAGCTAGGCTAACCAACACTGACTCAGAGAGAAAAGAGATTTCAGATGGTGTTGAGCTGCTGCTTTAGGAGCTTCTGCAGAATTTATGGACCTCAGTGAGTCTGTAAATGATTCAGGGACAGCGTTTGAAAATGGATCTGTAAAATGAAACGGGGGAATGTAAATGTGATTTATCGCTTCATGCCAACAGCTCTCAGTCTGTCCTGGACCGCTACTTCTTCCTCCTCACATTCCCTCCTCTCTTTCTTGGCTCCTTCTCAATGTTTTTCTCTTTCGTTTTCCAGCTGATATTAATGGATTCGGCCCAAAGCGTGAATGCATGAATGCATGAAGGATGCGGTGAGGATGTTAGTGGGGTTAGTAGAAGAGGAGGGAGCGGGGTGAGGAGGAGGAGGAGGATGGACAGTGGGACAGTTGGAGGAGGAGGAGGGAGGAGGTGAACAATGCGTGGCGGTGTTCAAGTCGACACACACACATTCAAACCCTCGACGGAGGGAAACTGTAGCTCAGCCAGGCGAGATGTGAGCCCACCTTTTGTTTGTTCGCCAGGGACGACAACATCACCTGGCACCGAGACGCAGTTTGAGCTCGCTACCTTCTAAACGAGTCTCGCTGAGACTCGGCGAGCTCTTTGATACAGAAGCCAAAACAATGGAGACGCTCCCCGCGGGTGAGTTTCGACTTTACCAGTCTCCAAAACACACCTGCGCCTTCCAAGCAGCAGCTCCGACTCCAGGCGTGTTAATCAGAGCCGAGCGGAAAGTTTCAGAGCAACAACTGAAAACTACTGAAGCATCGACTCGTCTCCTGCAGCAGCAAATGCTTCACCTTTACTCACTTTCATTACTCTGTGCACCACAACTGCATCTGTCCGGGAACAGCTACTACTCTACAACAAGTAAATATATATATTAAAAGTATTTCAATTCCAATATCATGATTTTAAGCTACAGCCAGAGCAGCACAGGAGTCTGATAATAAAATATTGGCCAATCTTATTATATCATTAAATATATAACTAACATGTCTGGTAAGTTTGTTTTCTACCAAGAAATGTTCTGAGCGCAACATTTTACACTTTTTTTACAATTATCTTTGTAACTACTCTGTGTAGTACGGAAGCCTTAAGAGGCCAAACATTCATACATTTTATTTACCCCGTTTTCCCAAAATAATTTAATTTGTTTTCCCGAGATCTCAAGTAATTTCAGATTGGGAAAACATTTGTTGTTTTAAAGTATTGACACAAATAACTTGAGATCTCAAGAAAACAAATTAAATGAACTTGTTTCTCGTTCGAGAAAACATCATCTGTTATTTCAAGACAAAGACATAAATAAACCAACATTTTGGGAAAACAGCATTTATTTCGAGATAGTGAGTAATTGACTCTAGACAAATTTAATTTACTTGCTATCACGGGAAATCGGAGTAAATAAAATTTATGAATGGATGGCCTCTTAGGGCTTGCGTACTATAGAATAGTATCTGTAATGAGCTTGATATCAACAGATTTACTGACCTCTCCTATGCTGTTATTGACGAAGGTAATCGCTTTAATAGCTTTCAGCCATATTAACGTTCTTCCCTTCTTCACTTCATGATTTCCAACTCTTCTAAAAGCACAAATCAGAAATATCACAAATGCAGTCGATGTTGGGATTTTTCTACTTCAGAGGATCACTTCATACGTTTTCAACTGCTTTCAGTAAATAAACTTAAACTAACCTGTAGCCCAGTAGCTTAGGGGTGAAGACGTGCAGCAGCAACGTTCACATTTCCTGTAACCTTTTTTACCATCACTGTCCAACAAAGGCTGAAAATCCACACATACATTATAAAAACAACTTCAAGTGCTTTCATCTTATACTTGAACCGACACCTCAACTCCTTTCAGTGCTTCCACATCAACTGGAGCTTCAGATAAACGTTATCATTAACCTTCAACATCCACTGCTTCACAGGCTAATACTTAAACCGACACGTAAACTCGTTTCTACTACTCCTCGAGTGCTTCAGCTTCAGCGCAACTTAAATAATTTTGAAACGTGTAAACTTGTTTCAATGTCAACGTGTGAAAACATTTAAACTGTTTTAAATGTTTCAGCTTCAGATTTTCAGTTGTGAAGCAGAAATTTCTTCACAAAACTCAACTTTCAGCTAATTCAGAGTAACTTGTTTCCCTTAAATGAGAAACAGCGCAGTGTGTTTTTGACTGCACCTCCTGCTAACTGCCACTCAGATGGATAAGGTTTGTTTTCATGTTTAATCAAATTAAATGTCTTAACTGACTCACTTGCGTAAGCAGAGTTGGTGGAGCCGTTGAGGAAGCTGGGGGATCCAGGTACGCCCAGGTTGGTCATCCCTGCTCCGTATCCGTTCATGGTGGACGTGATGGTGTTGTAGTTGGACTGCTGAGGCGTGGAGCTCGGCACGTAGCCGCGAGGAGACACGCTGTTCGAGTTACGGGAGTAACCTGCGAGGAGGAAACACAAGATCAATTCTTCAAACCTGCAGGATCCTGAGCCAGCTGCATCGAGCTGCCCTGAAAACATAACGGGCGGCTGTGGCTCACGAGTTAGAGCGGGTTGCCCGTTAATCGGTCAAAATTGGTCGGCTGCAAGTCGAAGTATCCTTGGGCAACATACTGAACTCCGCCAGTGTGTGAATGTTAGTTTCTGTTTGAGCACTTAGGCTCAGCGTGTGAATGCAGATGTAGAGTAAAAGCGCTTTGAGTGCTCAAAAAGACAAAAACAAAGGCGCTATACAAGTACGGAGCGTTTACATAACCAGGCTGCGGTTAACACAAGGTGGCGTTACGTTTCCCCAACAACGTACGGTGAAACTGCTAAACATGTAAGAGGTTTGAATGAGTTCTTCTCTTCTGTTCTGTTCTTCAGCTCAATTTAGAGGTTCTGTTTTTTTACGTCCATGACATCAGTCTGCAGTCACTGGTGAAATATAAATGTGCAGTGAAATGAAATTTTTCAGTAAGTACGTTTTGTTTTATGCCTGTTTGTCGCTAGCTAAAATTAGCATCCCAGCTAATATCACAGTTAACATGAATTACAGTTGCGCCTAGCTAACCAAGCTAGCTAGCTCCACCCTCTCGTCCAAACATGGTCACATCTGATTCCACAAACCAACACGGGACGTCACGGTTGCTGCCTTCAAAATAAAAGCACATAAGCCGTCTGTCGGAGCTAGATCAAATGTGTATTTGATATTATTGGATATTTGTTAAACATGTAATATTCTGTTTGAAATAAATAAGTTGTTTCATAGTAGCCTGTTTCAGTTTTGTGTGAGAGGAATTAAAGGCCTGTCCCAAATATAGAGGGTAGGCGTTGATGTCACTTCCCCTTCTGGAACATGCTGGACTAAGTGGCAAAACATCTGTTACCATGGCAGCGTTTAGCAAACTGGGAGTAAAACAAGTGATTATTTGCTCAAATTAAAGGCGGTCGGACTCGACAGTGATCCTAACTGCTTACCAAAGAACGAGCGGTCCAGCTCTTTCCCATTTGTGACATGTTGTTTGTGTTTTAGCTGATTCAAGCTAACGCTGCTGCTCGTCTTTCTGCCACACAGTGAGCGTAACTGCGTTCTGTGACATCATGCGTACATCCTCTATAGGCTGGGTCAATTCAGTGATTTTAGCAAATAAAAGCCTGGGCTATTATTCAAAGTTTTACAGTATTAAGGAATTTATTCAACCTGGAGAAGATGCGTTCACTCTTTAGTGATGTCTTTTGATTGATATTAATGTATTCTGACATTCAGAGAAAACAACAGCTCTCTTCCACGATAAGAACTTTTCTAGAAACTGGAAACAGGATCTGAAAATAGTTCTTGAACCGTAGCAGATTTTTGAAATTATGTACTAAATTGTGCTGCTGTTGGTTTTTTAATCTGTTGTTGGACTGATGTGTGATCAGCCAAGTTCTTAACAAGTAAATGTTCCCGCCAGAGGTCCGACACAGATCTGCAGAATCTCGCCAAACCCAACACGCATTAATTAATTTTTTAAAAAGAGACGCAATCCAAAAAACACGAGGGCAGTTAGAGTTGATGCAAAGTGTGTCAGATATGTTGCCGTGTGTGTTGTAACACTGCAGGACCGCCTGGATCTCTCTGACCTCCTCGCTGTGACCTCAGCAGTGACATCATCAGGCCTGTCACTGCTGCTCTCCTGTTACCGACTGCTTGCCTCCCCACAGGCGAAGTCTGCCCTTCATCTCTCACCTCGCTGCTGCGCTGCACTTACCTTAACGCCCCCCCCACCCCCCCACGCTCCCGCTGATTGACCCTCATCCAAGATGCATTGAATACCAATGTTCCCTGCAGCTCTCAGTCTGACCTTTAACCCCCTCAAGAGGCTCCCGAGTTCCCACCGATCTCGGGCCGAGTTCCCCGAGCAGAGCCAACAGTGTGCCAAGCAGCACATTGCAGCCCGACCCCCCACCTCCACCCCATTCCCTCCACCCTCGTCCATTTCCTGATTCGGGCCAACGCAATTCCCAGCAGGAGAGGCTGATGGAGCGCTGCCCGGGGAACGAGGAGGGCCGGCGATGGGAAACACATGTGGAGGAGAACAGTGCAGGGAGCGGCCGAGAGCAGCAGCTCACACTGAAGGTTTGTTCTTTGGTACAAAAAAGAAACGTTTAGCAAACGGACCCAGCACTCGGGCCTGTTTGTTCTGGTGTGTTCCGGCTCTCTGCCCGTCCACGGCAGCGTGGGAAGCACATCTGATGCAGATCACATCCTTGCAGTTGGGTTTCTGCGAGCGGCTGATTATCCGCTCCACTGACAGTTTGGTTTCTCTGAGTAAACCGTCGCTGAGGAATTCCCTGCAGCTGGACCGTTGGGTCGGGTTTTAATTAGAAACTCGACTCTGGCGGCTGTGAAACACATCGAACAGGTTGCAGTGCTGAGCTGAACACGACGGTCCTCGAGGCCTGAGAGGCTGAAGCTGCGACACAGAGCTCTGAAACTTCAGTGACGTTATCACTAATAATAATAATTATGACTCACGTTTTCCAGAAAATATTCTTCTTGACCTTCGGGGCAAATTTCTGAGGTACAATATTCTGAAGTCAACGTTCACTTAAAGCTTTTTCAGGAGCTTTCGATCACTGACTTCAGTGACAGAACCCCCCCCCCCATCACGTGATTTATTCCGTAATTTATTTCTAAAAACTGACTATTTAAAAGCTACTAGTTCTTTACTAATAACTATTCCTGTTTTACTAATAACAATTTATTAGTTACTTGTAATTAATTTTTAGTTGCTAGAAACTAATTGCACAGTTTTGTCCACGAATCTACGGGTCTCTGCAGTTCAGATATCACCTATTTACTAGTTAAGTCGAAAAGATACTGCTAATATTTTAATTCTTACTTACATATTTTTTGTAAAATGGCTTTTTGATAGTAATATTTTAATTCTCAGTAGTTAATAGAAATAGTTAATAGTAATTATTCATTAGTTGCTAGTAACTTATGAAGAGGTGATATCTGAACTGCAAAGCCCATAAATTCAACTGTACAATTAGTTTCTAGTTACTAAAAAATAGTTACTAGTAACTAAGGAATATGAAAATAGTTACTGTTAACTATTCATTAATTACTAGTAACTAATGAAGAGGTGATACTGACAGCAGAGCCCATAGATTCAATAGTAAAACTGTGCAAATAGTTACTAGTAACTGAAAAATAAGCACTAGTAGCTAAATAATATATACTAGTAAAATGAAAATAGTTACTGTTAACGTCTATGAAGACTCTCGGTCATCCAGGTCATAGTTATCCAACGAAGGTTAAAGTCAAGAGCAACTGGACTTGGTCTTGACTTTAACCTTGGTTGGAGTTACTGTTAACAGTTCATTAGTTACTAGTAATTAATGAAGAGGTGATATCTGAACTGCAGAGCGCCGTAGATTCCAACGGCATGAATGTTCAACACTATAATAGTTACTGTAATGGCAGAAAATAGTTTCCTCTTACATTTAATCTTTTATACATGTTCTTTTATTATTATCATTACTATTATTGTTTATGTTGTGTATATATATATATTGTTTTTCATCCTTAACCTTTTCTCTCTTGGTTAACGTTTGTCCACATATGGAGGGTTTAGGTCAGAGCTTTGAGAATGTTTAGTGTTATCCTTTTTTTCTGATCCTCTCCTGTCCTTGAATGTTCCTTCAAGGCCTGGAGAGGATCTCTGTTCCCCAACACATAGAAACCTGGACTGTGTAAAAGATCATTATCGTCCCTTCGCTCGGGGCCAGACGCCCGAAGCTGCCCTAGGCCTCTGGACCAGCTCATTTTCTGTTCTAGTGCTTCTCTGTTTGTTCTCTTTCGTTAATAAATTCTTCAAAGACAGCGGTTTGTTGTAACTCAGTTATTTGCTTAATCCCTCACCAGCAAGATGCACAAGTTACTAGTAACTAATAATGAAGTACTTGTAATTGATTGTTACTAATAAAACGGGAATAGTTACCAGTAAGTGTTTCATTTTACTAGTTGCTGCAATTAGCGACTAGTAAGTGAATAAATGTTACTGATAACTGAAGATTAAGTACTGGTAGCTTTTTAAATAGCGACTAGTTTGTTTTAAGGACTAAACTTTTTGCCGTACGTAACGAGACCTGAGCAGGTTTCAGTGGCTGAAGGTGAGTAAGTAAACCTTGAGTTGAGAATATTTTAATAACTCAGGCAGCGTCCACCTCTGTTTACATCTGGATGCTAATAATTGGTTCGGCGTGTCGGACTCTAACTCGTCGTCTCCACCACCTCCGCCCGTCAGCTGTCAGGGTGAAGCAGAAGGAGGAAGACGAACTCCAGAGGAAGAAAGTGAAGTATGAAACAGCCTCTTCAGGAGGATGACGCTGAGCAGGCCAAGCTGCTCTGAATTAGCGCCGTAAATTACTCGCCTCGTCTGGCTGATAAGGCCTGGGCTCGGGAGCCGCTGTTTTTATTAATGTTTTAATCACGGCGGATAATTGCGAGGGGCACAAAGAGCTGTTTCATACTTCATAACGGCGGGGGGGGGGCGGCGGTCAGACCCTCGGTGTAATGTTTCCGTCCGGAGAGCTCGACGCACATAAACTACCGAGTCATGATTTTTCAGCGCGGCCGCAGCCTCGGTTCCCATGACCTCATGGATTCCTGTAAGGTGTTCGCTGCCCGGCCGATGGGAAAAGCAGACGATGGTTTGGGGCGGGGGGGGGCGGGGGCGTCCGGGGAGAGAAAGCAGCTCTATCTGCTTCCTGTCGCGGCGTGTTCACAAGCTGCACGTTCTCCTGAGCGTCCCTGACCAGAAGCAGAACCGGCTGCTGAAAGCTTTCCTCTGATTCTCTCTATTTTTCTTCTGGTCAGTGAAACTCGTGTTCAGATTTAAACCAGCAGTGGACGCCGCTCCTAACACTTCCTGTCTGTCTGTCAGCCTGACGTCGCCTCCTCGGAGCCTCAGAAACCAGTAAACCATCAGAGAGCCTCTCTGCTGGCTCACAGGTTCCTTCATCACCATCAACCCTGTGGATTCATCCGCCGCTGAAAGTAGTCCCCAACAAATGTACTATTTCCTCCTTCCTTTCCTTCTAGTCTCTTTCCTTCCCTCCTTGTCTCTTTCCCTCCCTTCCTTCCCTCCTTGTCTCTTTTCTTTCCTTCTTGTCTCCTTCCTTCCCTCCTTGTCTCCTTCCTTTCCTTCTTGTCTCCTCCCTTCCCTCCTTTTCTCTTTCCTTCCCTTCTTATTTCCTTCCCTCCCTTCCTTCCCTCCTTGTCTCCTTCCTTTCCTTCCCTCCTTGTCTCCTTCCTTTCCTTCTTGTCTCCTCCCTTCCCTCCTTGTCTCTTTCCTTTCCTTCTTGTCTCCTTCCCTCCCTTCCTTCCCTCCTTGTCTGTTTTCTTTCCTTCTTGTCTCCTTCCTTCCCTCCTTGTCTCCTTCCTTTCCTTCCCTCCTTGTCTCCTTCTTTTCCTTCTTGTCTCCTCCCTTCCCTTCCCTTCTTTTCTCTTTCCTTCCCTTCTTGTTTCCTTCCCTCCCTTCCTTCCCTCCTTGTCTCCTTCCTTTCCTTCTTGTCTCCTCCCTTCCCTCCTTGTCTCTTTCCTTTCCTTCTTGTCTCCTTCCCTCCCTTCCTTCCCTCCTTGTCTGTTTTCTTTCCTTC